>NC_084549.2:4280000-4587500 GCF_033978685.3 Nerophis lumbriciformis
TCTCCCTCACAGATTTTTATGAGAATATTCACAAACTTAATTAATTTCTCATGATAATTACGTTCCTAATTGACCCTTTTTTGAACCCTGACATCCATACTGCTTGGTGTGACAGGAAGGTGCTTTGAAGTCTTTGACGTGTTTGTGTGTGTGACGACTTGCACACCCTCGGGCTTTACATGTACACAAACATCAAGACATTCAAATAAAAATCAAATAACTGTGGCGTGTCAGGAGAGATAATGGAGAATGTCAGTATACATACACGCACACACGCAAGGAAGGCACGCTCGCACGCACACTCTTGTATTTGTTACCTTCTTGAGATATATAAACCCCGTTTCCATATGAGTTGGGAAATTGTGTTAGATGTAAATATAAACGGAATACAATGATTTGCGAATCATTTTCAACCCATATTCAGTTGAATATGCTACAAAGACAACATATTTGATGTTCAAACTCATAAACATTTTTTTTTTTGCAAATAATCATTAACTTTAAAATGTAATGCCAGCAACACGTGACAAAGAAGTTGGGAAAGGTGGCAATAAATACTGATAAAGTTGAGGAATGCTCATCAAAGCAGTAATCAGAGCCCGCACGCACGCCCAATCGCCCAACCGCCCGCCCGCCCGCCCGCCCGCCCGCCCGCCCGCACGCACGCACGCACGCACGCACGCACGCACGCACGCACACACACACACACACACACATTTCTAATAATATAATACAAAAAGGTTGTCATTTTACAACAAAAATGCGATTATTTTATTTGTATTTATTATTTTTGAAGTAAAAGTCTTCACAGGTGTGCTTAAAGCCCATCCAGAGAATGCCAAGAGTGTGCAAAGCAGTAATCAGAGCCCGCACGCTCGCACACACACACACACACACACACACATTTCTAAAAATATAATACAAAAAGGTTGTCATTTTACAACAAAAATGCGATTATTTTATTTGTATTTATTATTTTTGAACTAAAAGTCTTCACAGGTGTGCTTAAAGCCCATCCAGAGAATGCCAAGAGTGTGCAAAGCAGTAATCAGAGCCCGCACGCACGCACGCACACACACGCACGCACACACACACACACACACACACATTTCTAATAATATAATACAAAAAGGTTGTCATTTTACAACAAAAATGCGATTATTTTATTTGTATTTATTATTTTTGAACTAAAAGTCTTCACAGGTGTGCTTAAAGCCCATCCAGAGAATGCCAAGAGTGTGCAAAGCAGTAATCAGAGCCCGCACGCACGCACGCACGCACGCACACACACACATTTCTAATAATATAATACAAAAAGGTTGTCATTTTACAACAAAAATGCGATTATTTTATTTGTATTTATTATTTTTGAACTAAAAGTCTTCACAGGTGTGCTTAAAGCCCATCCAGAGAATGCCAAGAGTGTGCAAAGCAGTAATCAGAGCCCGCACGCACGCACGCACGCACGCACACACACACATTTCTAATAATATAATACAAAAAGGTTGTCATTTTACAACAAAAATGCGATTATTTTATTTGTATTTATTATTTTTGAACTAAAAGTCTTCACAGGTGTGCTTAAAGCCCATCCAGAGAATGCCAAGAGTGTGCAAAGCAGTAATCAGAGCACGCACGCACGCACGCACGCACGCACGCACGCACGCACACACACACACACACACACACACATTTCTAATAATATAATACAAAAAGGTTGTCATTTTACAACAAAAATGCGATTATTTTATTTGTATTTATTATTTTGGAACTAAAAGTCTTCACAGGTGTGCTTAAAGCCCATCCAGAGAATGCCAAGAGTGTGCAAAGCAGTAATCAGAGCCCGCACGCACGCACGCACGCACGCGCACGCACACACACACACACACACACACACACATTTCTAATAATATAATACAAAAAGGTTGTCATTTTACAACAAAAATGCGATTATTTTATTTGTATTTATTATTTTTGAACTAAAAGTCTTCACAGGTGTGCTTAAAGCCCATCCAGAGAATGCCAAGAGTGTGCAAAGCAGTAATCAGAGCCCGCACGCACGCACGCACGCACGCACGCACGCACGCACGCACGCACGCACGCACACACACACACACACTTCTAATAATATAATACAAAAAGGTTGTCATTTTACAACAAAAATGCGATTATTTTATTTGTATTTATTATTTTTGAACTAAAAGTCTTCACAGGTGTGCTTAATGCCCATCCAGAGAATGCCAAGAGTGTGCAAATTGTGTTAGATGTAAATATAAACGGAATACAATGATTTGCAAATCATTTTCAACCCATATTCAGTTGAATATGCTACAAAGACAACATATTTGATGTTCAAACTCATAAACATTTTTTTTTTGTTGCAAATAATCATTAACTTTAAAATTTAATGCCAGCAACACGTGACAAAGAAGTTGGGAAAGGTGGCAATAAATACTGATAAAGTTGAGGAATGCTCATCAAAGACTTATTTGGAACATCCCACAGGTGAGCAGGCTAATTGGGAACAGGTGGGTGCCATGATTGGGTATAAAAGTAGATTCCATGAAATGCTCAGTCATTCACAAACAAGGATGGGGCGAGGGTCACCACTTTGTCAACAAATGCGTGAGCAAATTGTTGAACAGTTTAAGAAAAACCTTTCTCAACCAGCTATTGCAAGGAATTTAGTGATTTCACCATCTACGGTCCGTAATATAATCAAAGGGTTCAGAGAATCTGGAGAAATCACTGCACGTAAGCAGCTCAGCCCGTGACCTTCCATCCCTCAGGCTGTACTGCATCAAAAAGCGACATCAGTGTGTAAAGGATATCACCACATGGGCTCAGGAACACTTCAGAAACCCACTGTCAGTAACTACAGTTGGTCGCTACATCTGTAAGTGCAAGTTAAAACTCTCCTATGCAAGGCGAAAACCGTTTATCAACAACACCCAGAAACGCCGTCGGCTTCGCCGGGCCTGAGCTCATCTAAGATGGACTGATACAAAGTGGAAAAGTGTTCTGTGGTCTGACGAGTCCACATTTCAAATTGTTTTTGGAAACTGTGGACGTCGTGTCCTCCGGACCAAAGAGGAAAAGAACCATCCGGATTGTTATAGGCGCAAAGTGTAAAAGCCAGCATGTGTGATGGTATGGGGGTGTATTAGTGCCCAAGACATGGGTAACTTACACATCTGTGAATGCACCATTAATACTGAAAGGTACATACAGCTTTTGGAGCAACATATGTTGCCATCCAAGCAACGTTACCATGGACGCCCCTGCTTATTTCAGCAAGACAATGCCAAGCCACGTGTTACATCAACGTGGCTTCATAGTAAAAGAGTGCGGGTACTAGACTGGCCTGCCTGTAGTCCAGACCTGTCTCCCATTGAAAATGTGTGGCGCATTATGAAGCCTAAAATAGCACAACGGAGACCCCCGGACTGTTGAACAACTTAAGCTGTACATCAAGCAAGAATGGGAAAGAATTCCACCTGAGAAGCTTCAAAAATGTGTCTCCTCAGTTCCCAAACGTTTACTGAGTGTTGTTAAAAAGGAAAGGCCATGTAACACAGTGGTGAACATGCCCTTTCCCAACTACTTTGGCACGTGTTGCAGCCATGAAATTCTAAGTTAATTATTATTTGCAAAACAAAAAATAAAGTTTATGAGTTTGAACATCAAATATGTTGTCTTTGTAGCATATTCAATTGAATATGGGTTGAAAATGATTTGCAAATCATTGTATTCCGTTTATATTTACATCTAACACAATTTCCCAACTCATATGGAAACGGGGTTTGTATAAAGATGTGTATTTACAACATTAATAATATATACATACTATGCAAATATAAAAAAGCTTGTTGTGAAAAATGAGTTGGAATTTCACAAGAAAAACTTAAGAGTTTTGGCAGTATTATAATAAAAGTTGTAAATTTACTCAATAACAGTCGCCGCAATTTTACAAGAAAAGCTTAACATTTTGGCAATGTTATGAAAAGAGTCGTCATTTTACTCAACAAAAGTCACAATTTTATAAGAAAACTTAAAATTTAATAATCGGAATTTTACTTGGCAAAATTATGACAAAAGTAATCATTTTATTCCAAAAATGTCCCTATTTTACAAGAACAACAAAAAAAATTGGCAATATTGTGATAAAAGTCAGAATTTTAGATGACAAATGTCACCATTTTTGCATTAAAAAGTAATACTTTTACATAATAAATCAAGCTTTATTGCAGACTCAAGGTCCAAGTAGACATACAATCACATACAGTACATAAAACAAACAAAATACAGTATAAAAAGCATTATCACATAATATTAAAAAACAGTTCTTGTGCATATTCAGTAAAAGGCATCTAATAAATAAATAAAAGCAGCAATAAAAATTAAAAAATTTAAATTAAAAAATAAAAAATAAAAAAAATAATTAAAACAAATACATATATATATATATTTATTTTTTATTTTTATTGCTGCTTTTATTTATTTATTAGATGCCTTTTACTGAATATGCACAAGCACTGTTTTTTAATAGTAAATATTTTAATATTTTAATATATATACTTTAAAAATGCGTCTACACATTCTATAAAAGGCCAGATACCAGTGTTTCCATTAGAGATGCGTGGATAGGCAATTATTTCATCCGCAACCGCATCAGAAAGTCGTCAACCATCCGCCATCCACCCGATCTAACATTTAATCAAACCCGCACCCGCCCGTTGTTATATATCTAATATAGACGATGCAAGGCATTAGTGAGGTTATAAAGCTTTTGCCTGTTAAAGAAAGGAGACTGATCCAATGCAGCACAGACATTCGCGTGCCACGCTGTCACGGCCCAGACGCACACCAGTGCGCAATCATATGGGAGCCGCGCTGAGCGCACCTCCAAGCGCGTGGAGGTGCGATGTCCCTCGCGCCCGAGGCTTCAGTGCGCATCGCGGCGGCCATCCTACTCGTCGCGGCCTAGCCCTCGCGGCTCTCGCTGCCGGCGACGGCCGGGTATGGGCCCGACGCTCCAGCGCCATCCATTTTCAGGGCTAGTTGATTCGGCAGGTGGGTTGTTGCACACTCCTTAGCGGGTTCCGACTTCCATGGCCACCGTCCTGCTGTCTATATCAACCAGGGTGAGCCCCACCCCTTTCGTGAGCGCACTGCGCGCGGAGTGACCCCTGTTACGCGCCCCCGGCCACGGGGGTGGCGGGCAGGTAAGCTGCTTACCTGCTGCGCGTGACGCCGGCCGCGGCGAAGGCGGACGAGGCGGGGTGTCGGTGCGGTGGGCGCGGTGGTGACCCTGGACGTGCGTCGGACCCTTCTCGCGGATCGCCTCAGCTACGGCTCCCGGTGGGGCCCTCTCGGGGGAAGGGGCCTCGGTCCCGGACCCCGGCGAGGCGTCCCTTCTCCGCTCCGTAAAAGTGTCCATCTCTTTTTCTTTTTTTTTCTTCTGTTGTGGCATATGCTGCAGGTGCCTGCTCGTTTTTCGTATGTGGGTAACAACATTTAACTATGTATATATATTTCCGAATTGGTTTAACTGCCACCCGCCTGAATCTATTTAAAATCTAATTTTTTTTTATTTCAACCGCCCGACCCGACCCGACCCGCGGATAAAATCTAATTTTTTTTAATTTCATCCGCCCGATCCGCGGATAATCCGCGGACTCCGCGGTTGTGCCCGCAAACCGCGCATCTCTAATATATATATTTTTTTTATTATTTTTTTTTATTGCTGCTTTTATTTATTTATTCGATGCCTTTTACTGAATATGCACAAGCACTGTTTTTTAATAATAAATATTTTAATATTTTAATATATATATACTTTAAAAATGCGTCTACACATTCTATAAAAGGCCCAGATACCAGTGTTTCCATATATACGATTGGTACCTAACAGAACTACACCTAGGATTGGTTATCTGCATTATAAGATCATTCTTGGACCCGTGCAGTCTACATATAAAGTTAAACATCAGTTTTCTCAGGGTGGCGTGGAAGGTGTTGATCCCTAAATCACAAAAATATATACAGTACCGTATTTTCCGCATTATAAGGCGCACCTAAAAACCACAAATTTTCTCAAAAGCTGACAGTGCGCCTTATAACCCGGTGCGCTTTATATATGGATTAATATTAAGATTCATTTTCATAAAGTTTAGGTCTCGCAACTACGGTAAACAGCCGCCATCTTTTTTCCCCGTAGAAGAGGAAGTGCTTCATCTTCTACGCAAGCAACCGCCAAGGTAAGCACCCGCCCCCATAGAACAGGAAGCGCTTCTTCTTCTACTGTAAGCAACCACCCGCCCGCGTAGAAGAAGAAGAAGCGCACGGATATTACGTTTCATTTCCTTTGTGTGTTTACATCTGTAAAGACCACAAAATGGCTCCTACTAAGCGACAGGTTTCCGGTTCATGAAAAGACGCAATCTCTCCATCCGCACACGGACTACTATTTCACAGCAACTGCCTAAAGACTTTCAAGAAAAGCTGGCTACTTTCCGTGCATATTGTAAAAACAAGATAGCTGAAAAAAAGATCCGGCCAGAGAACATTATCAACATGGACGAGGTTCCACTGACTTTTGATAGTCCTGTGAACCGCACTGTGGATACAACGGGAGCACGTACGGTGAATATTCGCACCACAGGGAATGAGAAGTCATCCTTCACTGTGGTTCTAGCTTGCCATGCTAATGGCCAGAAACTTCCACCCATGGTGATATTCAAAAGGAAGACCTTGCCAAAAGAGACCTTTCCAGCCGGCGTCATCATAAAAGCTAACTCGAAGGGATGGATGAAGAAAAGATGAGTGAGTGGTTAAGGTAAGTTTACGCGAAGAGGCCGGGTGGCTTTTTTCACGCAGCTCCGTCCATGTTGATATACGACTCCATGCGCGCCCACATCACGCTGGTTTTTAATATATTATTAAAGTTTGACTGACCTATCTGACTGTTTTTTTGACATTCCTTTAGCGCAGTTAGATGCGGCTTATAACACGGGGCGGCTTATAGGTGGACAAAGTTTTGAAATATGCCGTTCATTGAAGGCGCGGCTTATAACCCAGGGCGCCTTATGGTGCGGAAAATACGGTATATCAATAGTGTCTTCAAAGTGTGCAGTTTTTTTCCTAAAATAGGGCCTTTGTCGAGGCGAGAACCAATTATTCATGTTTATATTGATTTTTATGGGGAACTTATTGGTTTGGCAAACATGGCCAACATGGTTTGAAGAACTTTGTAAGTTGAGGCTCCATATTAGTGTGGAAAGTGTGATGTGCCACTTCTAATTGACTTATTGACGCGTGGACGTTGCTTCAATCACAGACAGAAACCCACCTTAATACTGACATGAGTCAAGTCCTCTGCTTGGAGAACACTTTTCGCCAATTGCACAGAGGCTGCGGAGTAGTCGATACCCGTCAAGTTCCTGAATCCATGTTTAGCCTTTGGACAGAGAGGACAAAAACTGAATTATTGCTCATTACCAGAATGTTAAATAGTATTATGAAATTGTATTCTATTCTTCTGTAAAAATGTATATGCCTGAACATGAGAAAGGATTTTCTAATATGAAATGGACAGGGATAACTTATAAAGGTAAGGAGTTACTATGCATAACTCTTGTATTTCATTCTTGCATTTAGGCTTTCTAGTACTGTACTTTATACATGTGTTCTGCACACAGTTTAAGTGGGAATTGAGGAATGAAACCCGTTGGTAGACCAGGGACGTCCTGTACATGATGCATATGGTTCCATACCAGTTCAACTAAAAAGGCTCCATTTCCTGTGCCAATGTCAAGAATGGCAGCATCTTCTGGAATATTAGCTTTGTCCATCCATTTTAGCACACGGCTCATGCTTTCCTCGCCAAACCTTTCATTTGAAAGACAAAAACAAGAAATATTAAGCATAATGCAATGCAAACACACACACATATACATATATATATATATATATATATATATATATAGTACAGGCCAAAAGTTTGGACACACCTTCTCATTTCAATGTGTTTTCTTTATTTTCAAGACTATTTACATTGTAGATTGTCACTGAAGGCATCAAAACTATGACACCTGTGAAGTGAAAACCATTTCAGGTGACTACCTCTTAAAGCTCATGGAGAGAATGCCAAGAGTGTGCAAAACAGTAATCAGAGCAAAGGGTGGCTATTTTGAAGAAATTAGATGACAAACCATGTTTTCAGTTATTTCACCTTTTTTTGTTAAGTACATAACTCCACATGTGTTCATTCATAGTTTTGATGTGACAATCTACAATGTAAATAGTCATGAAAATAAAGAAAACACATTGAATGAGAAGGTGTGTCCAAACTTTTGGCCTGTACTGTGTGTGTGTATATATATATATATATATATATATATATATATATATATATATATATATATATATATATATATATATATATATATATATATGTCTTAATAAGGTTATCCAAAAAATAGTGCTCGATACCGTAGTAGAGCGCAATATATGTATGTGTGGGAAAAAAATCACAAGACTATTTCATCTCTACAGGCCTGTTTCATGAGGGGGGGTACCATCAATCATCAGGACCTCCTGATGATTGAGGGTACCCCCCCT
This sequence comes from Nerophis lumbriciformis, assembly GCF_033978685.3. Classification (NCBI taxonomy): domain Eukaryota; kingdom Metazoa; phylum Chordata; class Actinopteri; order Syngnathiformes; family Syngnathidae; genus Nerophis; species Nerophis lumbriciformis. The sequence continues at coordinate 4,288,623 of NC_084549.2, forward strand.
CATGAAACAGGCCTGTAGAGATGAAATAGTCTTGTGTTTTTTTTCCCACACATACATATATATATATATATATATATATATATATATATATATATATATATATATATATATACATACATATATATATATATATATATATATATATATATATATATATATATATATATATATATATATATATATATATATATATAGTAATATATATATATATATATATATATATATATATATACAAATTTATATATATATATATATATACATACACAAATTCCTGCTGAAATCCTATGTATTGAATGAATAGAGAATCCTTTTGAATTGGGAAAAAATAGTTTTTTAATTGAGAATCGTGTTGAATTGAAAAAAAAATGATTTTGAATCGAATCGTGACCCCAAGAATCGATATTGAAACGAATCGTGGGACACCCAAAGATTCACAACCATAATATACATATACATATATATATATACATATATATGTATGTGTGGGAAAAAAATCACGAGACTACTTCATCTCTACAGGCCTGTTTCATGAGGGGGTTCCCTCAATCATCAGGAGATTTTAATGGGAGCATTCACATACTATGCTTTATATAGGGCACAGAGTGGGTGGGTACAGGCTGGTGTAGGGGCGTGGTGATTGGCTCATGTGTTACCTAGGAGGTGTTTCCGTCTGTGGCGGCATGCTGATACAATTTCGCTGCGCTTGTTGAGGGATGACAGGTCTGGACGGTATATGATAAACAGTTTCTCTTTCAAGCATAGGTTGCATCTTTTATTACCACTATTGTAAGGTGTGCTGGATGCAAGAATTTGCCATGTTATTGAATATTCAACATTATTGTCTTTGAGGTCCCAAATGTGTTTGCTGAGTTCTGTGGTATTCCGCAGGTTTTTGTTCCTGAAAGAAGCCTTGTGATTGTTCCATCTGGTTTTAAACTCTCCCTCGGTTAATCCTACATATGTGTCGGATGTGTTAATGTCCTTGCGTGTTACCTTAGATTGGTAGACAACTGATGTTTGTAAGCACCCCCCGTTGAGAGGGCAATCAGGTTTCTTGCGGCAGTTGCAGCCTTTGTTGGTTTTGGGGTCGCTCTGTCTGGGGGCCGACGGCTCATTTGCAATTGTTTTGTTGTGGTTTGAGATAATTTGTCGTATATTGTTCATACAGCTGTAGCTCATACATACATACATACATACATACATATATATATATATATGTATATATAAATATATATATATATATATATATATGTATGTATGTATGTATGTATGTATGTATGAGCTACAGCTGTATGAACAATATACGACAAATTATCTCAAACCACAACAATATATATGTATATATAAATATATATATATGTATATATAAATATATATATATATATATATATATATATATATAAATATATATATATATATATATATATATATATATACATATATACAGGGGCGCCGAAAAGGGGGGGTAAAGGAGACGGATTCTAGGGGCCCATGATGGAGGGGGGCCCAGAGAGGCCCCTAATGATGATGAAATTATAATACAGAAAAAATAATGACACTGTGTTGGGGGCCCTGTAAAGATTCTTTTCATGGGGCCCAAAATCTCTAGCGGCGCCCCTGCATACATATATATATATATATATATATACGTATATACATATATATATATATATATATATATATATATATATATATATATATATATACATATATATATATATATATATATATATATATATATATATATATATATGTGTGTGTGTGTGTGTGTGGTTATGCTGTTATTTATCCTCCAGCTCTTGTATTGTATGTATACTCCGTTCTATTTTTGTATTAGTTATATTTATTATTGTCCTGTTGATATTGTAGATCATTTGGTAAAATGACTGTTTTGTTGTTGTAATTTTCGAACACACCACCAGGGTGTGCACATCAGGGAATCAGTTATTTACCACTCTCTCATGCAGTGCGTATGTCAAATTGCTGTCCTCCTGAAGTCTTTATTAAAGCCGAGTTATTCATGCAGCTCGACATGGTTCTTCCTACTGGTAACCACAAACAACGACAGATATGCTATCTTATAATAATGCAACCAAACAAGTTCCCTAATGTGTTAGTTGATATGTTATCTTATAATAATGCAAGCAAATACTTTCCCTAATGTGGGATAAATAAAGTTACCTTGGGTGCAAGTTTTAACTGGATTACCATATCTCACCAACGTCGCCGATGTCTTGGAATGTTTCCAGTTCCCTTCGGTAAGCATCTTCCCAGCTGCAGGACACAGCAAACTAACATTGATGATGAGAAATAACTTAAACTACTTCACAAAAAAATAAGGAGTTTACAGGTTAGCGCTAGCTTAGCTGTTCCGGTAGCTATCTGGAGGAATAATAACAATCACGTTATCTTCCCTTAACGTGCACTAGTGAAACATTGACTCATAACTCTTACTATTCTTTGGTTCCGAGTTGTGAAGTGTGAACATCATTATCCGAGCCGCTGTCCTCTTCGGAGTCCGACCTATACGTGCTCGCTGTAGAGGCTTCCATGTTGGATTATACGCGCCAAACACTACATTTCCCACAAGGCATTGCGCCCATTGAAAATCACTTAACCGAGCCGCTGTGCTCATAGACATGTTCTAAGGGTACGCAGCATGGAGTGCTACTGCCTACTGGCGCTGACGAGACGCGGGGTCGCCATCTTGGAGTGGTGATCCGCTCCACTCAGTGCAATTCATTTGGCAGGAGCAATGAACTGTCAGCGCATTTAATTCATCTTACCTCACTGAATAATACCACTGATTTTCACGCGCTTTTTTGTCATACGTGTAGCTATGATAAAGGACACATGTTTTATTATTCATAGTTTGCTTAATAGTAATAGAATATTCTTATATTCTATAAAAACCAGACGTCCCAGATCAAGATTGGGAATATAATCCTAGAAAAGGGGGAAAAAAACGGTCAGCTATTTTTAAATTGAAGAAACAATATGATTAGGATATATATACATGTGTATATCCTACATAAACAATGTATGAATACATTAGATATCTATATATCTTATAGACTGTATCTCTGTTGCTGCAGCAGCAGAGAGTTTATTCTGCCTTGACACTTTGTATTGATATTTTCTATTACATTCTTCCCTTAAATGATCATGTTTACAGTCATTGTTTTAGATGTATTTTTTAATGTATGTCGCTTTGGATAAAAGCGTCTGCCAAATACTTCAACATAAACATATATAAACACCTCTCTCGCTATGTCCACTACTTGCTGTACATATCCTACCAAGTCAGACCTACACTGTTTCAATGTCCATTTCTATGATGATGCAATTGTTGATGACAGAAGTGTTGATATCAACCAAACCTAACCCCCCCCTCCACATCCCACACCCCGGATTGTAAATAATGTAAATAATTCAATGTATATACTCTGATGATTAACTTGTGTGATGGCTGTATTATGATGATAGTATATATTTGTACCATGAATTGATTAACGTGGACCCCGACTTAAACAAGTTGAAAAACTTATTGGGGTGTTACCATTTAGTGGTCAATTGTACGGAATATGTACTGTACTGTGCAACCTACTAATAAAAGTCTCAATCAATCAATCAATCACCTGAAAGTCTTTATATCAGCTAAAACCACCAATCTGTTTCACTGGATTCAGAATAAAACCAAATTCTGTCTTACCCAACAATGTTAGTATTGGAATATTGTTACTTGAAGACTTATTCCTGGTTACAATTATTACTGTTAAGAAAGTATTGTCTTATACTTTGCCTAAAGTACGGCTGGTGAATTTTGTTTTAGGTTGGGGCTGAAAGTTAGTAAACCAAACCCCTGTAGGGGGGTCATCCTCCCCCAGAAGATTTCTTTGTGATTTTCACATACAAATGAAGCATTCTGGTGCATTCTGACAAAATAATGAAGACAAAACAGAACATTTCATAGGTTTGCAGAGAACTATATACAATATGCACACTGAACCAATAGTTATTAACAATAATTTTAAATCTTACTTGTGAAAAGTAATCCCCCGATTCATATTTTCAACAGTCCGCTCATTTGAGCAGGAGAACGCTGAACACCAGCCCGGCATCTTTGTTTTCTACCTGTCAACTGTCCGTTTAGGCTGCTCGCCGGCTCCTCATCTGGTACCCTAGCACCTTCTAAACCCTCAAATCTAGATTCCAAACATCCCAGAACAAGCTAGTCAGATTACTTCTAGACCTCCACCCCAGATCACACCTCACTCCTACCCACTTCTCCAAAGTGGGCTGGCTCAGGGTGGAGGACAGAGTAAAACAACTTGCACTGAGCCTGGTCTATAAAATCCGCTACACCTCCCTGATACCGAAGTACATGTCAAACTACTTCCTTAACGTAAATGACCGCCATAACCACAACACCAGGGGGAGCTCCATTAACCACGTCAAACCCAGATTCCGATCTAACAAAGGTCTTAACTCATTCTCTTTCTATGCCACATCAATATGGAATGCGCTCCCAACAGGTATAAAAGAAAGGGCATCTCTATCCTCCTTCAAAACCGCACTAAAAGAACACCTCCAGGCAACTTCAACCCTAAACTAACACCCTCCCCGGATTGTTAATAATCAAATGTAACATACCTTTTCTTATGCCTTCTGATCTCTCTCTCTCTCTCTCTCTTTCTCTCTCTCTCTCTCTCTCTCTCTCTCTCTCTCTCTCTCTATGTCTACTACTTGCTGTACATATCCTACCAAGTCAGACCTACACTGTTTCAATATCCATTTCTCTGTTCTCAATTGTTGATGACTGATGATAACAACCAAACCAACCCCCACCCCCCCACCCCACCCCCCTCCACACCCTGGATTGTAAATAATGTAAATAATTCAATCAATCAATCAATCAATCAATGTTTATTTATATAGCCCTAAATCACAAGTGTCTCAAAGGGCTGCACAAGCCACAACGACATCCTCGGTACAAAGCCCACATAAGGGCAAGGAAAAACTCACCCCAGTGGGACGTCGGTCAGTGTTACGTTTTGGACCAGTTGTTCCTCCCAAGGAATTCAAGTCACAAGTCGCTCCCAAGCTCTTTATGAGACTTAAAGCTGAGTAGAAAAACCACCAGAGACAGAATAGGTATTTTGTAATATATTTGCAAAGCTTTGCATATACATTGAGACCAGTCCAGCATAGAACATTCAATCGCGCCGCCAAGATGGTCTGCCCCCCCCCCCTCCCCAACCAAAAGACCACAATTGGAAGAAAAGCACTAGATGTTTTGTAATATGATTATGAAATAAAAGAAGTAACACTTAAATTCGGATATATGTAAATATCTGCCTCCGACAATTCCCCCTTCAGATCTTCTAAAAAGATCTTTATCACTAGTACAACACTTCTAAAATACGCCCCTCTTTAAGCTAGCTAGTAAAAAATTAAAAGCATAGTTACATGGGAGATAAACGGATGGAATCTATGTCAATGTCGTCACTGTCAGGGAAGGAAACTAGCATTTCTCGAAAGTCACCACTTTGCTTGACCCCCTTCAGTGACATAGCAAACCCAGAAACAGGGTGTATATACAATGTATACACTCTGATGATTATCTTGTGTGATGACTGTATTATGATGATAGTATATATCTGATAGTATATATCTGTATCATGAATCAATTTAAGTGGACCCCGACTTAAACAAGTTGAAAAACCTATTGGGGTGTTACCATTTAGTGGTCAATTGTACGGAATATGTACTTCACTGTGCAACCTACTAATAAAAGTCTCAATCAATCAATCAAAGTTTGCTACCTTATTCATACTTTTTGTCAAGTGATTTTTTTTAAGCAGGGTTGCATGAGGTACCTACACATAATGTTACGTTAGACAATGTATCACACACAGTAACGTAACGTTAGACGGCGGGCAGCAGCACCGCGTATTTTAGCCACCTACAAAAAGACAAACATAGTCAAATAAAGGTCAGTTAAAATGCATACTATATTAAGAATATGTGTACATATTGCATAGGGCCCTGACATCTAAAAAGTACAACCCTGTTCATTGTTATGTTGATGTATTTGTTATGTTTTCCATGTGTACGCACACATAAACACACATACAGCGTGAGATGAGATCAATGAGATAAGGTAAGAACAGGATAGAAACTCAGTTCGCCGCCTCAGGAAAGGGAAGCAGTGCAATGTCAACACCGTGTATGGTGAGGATGGTGTTCTGCTGACCTCGACTGCGGATGTTGTGGATCGGTGGAGGGAATACTTCGAAGACCTCAATCCTACCAGCACGTCTTCCTATGAGGAAGCAGGGCCTGGGGAATCTGTGGTGGGCTCTCCTATTTCTGGGTCTCAGGTTGCCGACGTAGTTAAAAAGCTCCTCGGTGGCAAGGCCCCGGGGGTGGATGAGATCCGCCCGGAGTTCCTTAAGGCTCTGGATGTTGTGGGGCTGTCTTGGTTGACAAGACTCTGCAACGTCGCGTGGACATCGGGGGCGGTACCTCTGGATTGGCAGACCGGGGTGGTGGTTCCTCTCTTTAAGAAGGGGAACCGGAGGGTGTGTTCCAACTATCGTGGGATCACACTCCTCAGCCTTACCGGTAAGGTCTATTCAGGTGTACTAGAGAGGAGGCTACGCCGGATAGTCGAACCTCGGATTCAGGAGGAACAGTGTGGTTTTCGTCCTGGTCGTGGAACTGTGGACCAGCTCTATACTCTCGGCAGGGTCCTTGAGGGTGCATGGGAGTTTGCTCAACCAGTCTACATGTGCTTTGTGGACTTGGAGAAGGCATTCGACCGTGTACCCCGGGAAGTCCTGTGGGGAGTGCTCAGAGAGTATGGGGTAACGGACTGTCTTATTGTGGCGGTTCGCTCCCTGTATAATCAGTGTCAGAGCTTGGTCCGCATTGCCGGCAGTAAGTCGGACCTGTTTCCAGTGAGGGTTGGACTCCGCCAGGGCTGCCCTTTGTCACCGATTCTGTTCATAACCTTTATGGACAGAATTTCTAGGCGCAATCAAGGCGTTGAGGGTATCTGGTTTGGTGGATGCAGGATTAGGTCTCTGCTTTTTGCAGATGATGTGGTCCTGATGGCTTCATCTGGCCAAGATCTTCAGCTCTCACTGGATCGGTTCGCAGCCGAGTGTGAAGCGACTGGGATGGGAATCAGCACCTCCAAATCCGAGTCCATGGTTCTCGCCCGGAAAAGGGTGGAGTGCCATCTCCGGGTTGGGGAGGAGATCTTGCCCCAAGTGGAGGAGTTCAAGTACCTCGGAGTCTTGTTCACGAGTTGGGGAAGAGTGGATCGTGAGATCGACAGGCGGATCGGTGCGGCGTCTTCAGTAATGCGGACGCTGTATCGATCCGTTGTGGTGAAGAAGGAGCTGAGCCAGAAGGCAAAGCTCTCGATTTACTGGTGGATCTACGTTCCCATCCTCACCTATGGTCATGAGCTTTGGGTCATGACCGAAAGGACAAGATCACGGGTACAAGCGGCCGAAATGAGTTTCCTCCGCCGGGTGGCGGGGCTCTCCCTTAGAGATAGGGTGAGAAGCTCTGTCATCCGGGGGGAGCTCAAAGTAAAGCCGCTGCTCCTCCACATCGAGAGGAGCCAGATGAGGTGGTTCGGGCATCTGGTCAGGATGCCACCCGAACGCCTCCCTCGGGAGGTGTTTCGGGCACGTCCGACCGGTAGGAGGCCACGGGGAAGACCCAGGACACGTTGGGAAGACTATGTCTCCCGGCTGGCCTGGGAACGCCTCGGGATCCCCCGGGAGGAGCTGGACGAAATGGCTGGGGAGAGGGAAGTCTGGGCTTCCCTGCTTAAGCTGCTGCCCCCACGACCCGACCTCGGATAAGCGGAAGAAGATGGATGGATGGATGGAAGGATAGAAACTGCTGTGGAACTAGTTACAATGCAATATGCCATGGAAATACAATGCTAACACTTTTGTGCAAATACATACAGTTGCACTTGTTTTTTCAAATGTGTTTGTTCTGTAAAGGAATGAGTTAAATGTTAATTATATTTGATTAATAGTGTTATTATGAAGTGCAATGTCAGCACTATTTTTTCCCCCTGCAATTCAAATACGCTTGTTTTGATGAATAAATACAGCGTTTGAAAAGCATTCACAATCTGTGTAAATATATTAGTCTGTGGTTAAAAGGACTTGAAAGGACTCGGAACTCAAAATGCAGGACTTGGGACTTGACTTGAGACTTTCCAGTCTTGACTTTGGACTTGCCTGTCTTGACTCGGGACTTGAGGGCAAAGACTTGAGACTTACTTATGACTTGCAAAACAATGACTTGGTCCCACCTCTGGAAAATGCTGAACACCAGCCAGGCATCTTTGTTTTCTACCTGTCAACTGTCAGTTTAGGCTGCTCGCCGGCTCCTCGTCACCACTTCAAGATGGCGGCCCAACTTCTCGCGTCACAGCAGCCAATGCTGCGTCTACATATAATATGTCTATGGCTGTCCTCTTCTGAGTCCGACCTATACTTGCCCGCTGCAGAGGCTTCCATGTTGGATCATACCGCATCAAAGACTACATTTCCCACAAGGCATTGCGGCTCCTTGAAACTGCCATCTGTAACGGCAGGGGGCAGTGGGCTTGATAGGATGTTCCCAACATGGCGGCATCCATTTCAGGCTATACTTTTAGTTCGGTGTGTTACCACAGCGCGAATAGCAACTCTGATCATGTGAGTATTCCGTGTCATGTCGTTAAAGAGAGGGATGTTGTTTGTCCTCACCTTGTTATTCAGCGCCATCGTCCTGTTGCTGGCTAGCTAGTTGTGGTGTCGTCTATTTACTGGCCGGTTCCCCTCATTAAAGCTCTTACGCTAAACGCTACGTAAGTGCAAAACGTCTAAATGTATGCGATGTATATTGCGGTTACACGCTACTTTCATGACAGATCATAACCCGGAATCATCGGTGTGTGTTTGTGTTGTTTTACAACAGGAAGTAACACAAGTTAGCACTTAGCTACTTTGCTAGCTAGCAAATGTTGCTGTTTTTTTGTGTGACTTCCGTTTAAAGCTCACATTTACCATGACATACTTTCTACAAAGAATTGAGTCTAGCGTCTGAGAAAATATATATTTACTTCAATAAGTGGATAAATGTCCCTTTTTTATGTTTCTCGTTTGCGCATCGAAAGGCGACCTTGTTTTTATATTTATAATTTTATTTTATAAACCTTTTATTTATAATATCAACATTTACATACAACCAAGAAATAATAAACACAACAAGTACAGAAACAGTACAAAACAGCGCCAGGGGGTTGTCAACTCAAAGTAACTAACATAGAATGCAATATATATATATACAGGTAAAAGCCAGTAAATTAGAATATTTTGAAAAACTTGACTTATTTCAGTAATTGCATTCAAAAGGTGTAACTTGTACATTATATTTATTCATTGCACACAGACTGATGCATTCAAATGTTTATTTCATTTAATTTTGATGATTTGAAGTGGCAACAAATGAAAATCCAAAATTCCGTGTGTCACAAAATTAGAATATTACTTAAGGCTAATACAAAAAAGGGATTTTTAGAAATGTTGGCCAACTGAAAAGTATGAAAATGAAAAATATGAGCATGTACAATACTCAATACTTGGTTGGAGCTCCTTTTGCCTCAATTACTGCGTTAATGCGGCGTGGCATGGAGTCGATGAGTTTCTGGCACTGCTCAGGTGTTATGACGGCCCAGGTTGCTCAGATAGTGGCCTTCAACTCTTCTGCGTTTTTGGGTCTGGCATTCTGCATCTTCCTTTTCACAATACCCCACAGATTTTCTATGGGGCTAAGGTCAGGGGAGTTGGCGGGCCAATTTAGAACAGAAATACCATGGTCCGTAAACCAGGCACGGGTAGATTTTGCGCTGTGTGCAGGCGCCAAGTCCTGTTGGAACTTGAAATCTCCATCTCCATAGAGCAGGTCAGCAGCAGGAAGCATGAAGTGCTCTAAAACTTGCTGGTAGACGGCTGCGTTGACCCTGGATCTCAGGAAACAGAGTGGACCGACACCAGCAGATGACATGGCACCCCAAACCATCACTGATGGTGGAAACTTTACAGTAGACTTCAGGCAACGTGGATCCTGTGCCTCTCCTGTCTTCCTCCAGACTCTGGGACCTCGATTTCCAAAGGAAATGCAAAATTTGCTTTCGTCAGAAAACATGACTTTGGACCACTCAGCAGCAGTCCAGCTGGTGTCGGTCCACTCTGTTTCCTGAGATCCAGGGTCAACGCAGCCGTCTACCAGCAAGTTTTAGAGCACTTCATGCTTCCTGCTGCTGACCTGCTCTATGGAGATGGAGATTTCAAGTTCCAACAGGACTTGGCGCCTGCACACAGCGCAAAATCTACCCTTATTTATATAGCACATTTACAACAATTTTAAAATTGGACCAAAGTGCAGTTTACAGGTTAAAAAGCATAGAGCAAAAAAACAAAACAAAATGCATTCAGGATTGCATGTTTGTCAACATTCCTAAAGTTAATGAGAAGACGCTACAAAGCAACTTTTTTTTAAAGTTTAATAATTGTTGACGCCGAGTTCAGTTGGGTTTGCTTATTGAGTGGCACAAAATTCCTACACATGACCGCAGCAAAAGCCTACAGTGAAGACATTTAATCTCAAAACTATTCACCGTTCCTGCTTTACAGTAAACATAGCAAAACTCTAAAAGTTGTTGGTAAGAAAAATAACAAAAGTAAATAATCTGTGTAATACAAGTGTAAACGCATGTCAGGAACTATACAGGAACTTCAGAAAAGGGCTGTCAAAATTGAGCAAGTTGACTCATGTGATTAATCACATAAAAGTATCGCATTAATCATGCAATTATTTTGACGGTCCTTGTTTTTTTTTTTACCTTATTTGTGATCAGATCAATGCACATGTCAGTGCAAAGATGAGTTAGACAACTGACAAATGTTACTCCAAATTACACCCTGACTGGACTTTAGATAAAACCGTTTTATGCAAATAAATGACCTGCAATCACGTAAAACATTGATACATGCAGTACAGGCCAAAAGTTTGGACACCTTCTCATTTCAATGCGTTTTCTTAATTTTCATGACTATTTACATTGTAGATTGTCACTGAAGGCATCAAAACTATGACACCTGTGAAGTGAAAACCACTTCTTGAAGCTCATGGAGAGAATGCCAAGAGTGTGCAAAGCAGTAATCAGAGCAAAGGGTGGCTATTGTGAAGAAATTAGATGACAAAACATGTTTTCAGTTATTTCACCTTTTTTGTGTTAAGTACATAACTCCACATGTGTTCATTCATAGTTTTGATGTGACAATCTACAATGTAAATAGTAGAGCTGTCCGATAATGGCTTTTTTGCTGATATCCGATATTCCGATATTGTCCAACTCTTAATTACCGATACCGATATCAAGCGACACCGATATATACATTCGTGGAATTAACACATTATTATGCCTCATTTTGTTGTGATGCCCCGCTGGATGCATTAAACAATGTAACAAGGTTTTCCAAAATAAATCAACTCAAGTTATGGAAAAAAGTGCCAACATGGCGCTGCCATATTTATTATTGAAGTCATAAAGTGCATTGTTTTTTTTAACATGCCTCAAAACAGCAGCTTGGAATTTGGGACATGCTCTCCCTGAGAGCGCATGAGAAGGTTGAGGTGGGCGCGCTTTGGTGGTAGCGGGGGGAGTATATTGTAGCGGCCCAGAAGAGTTAGTGCTGCAAGGGGTTCTGGGTATTTGTTCTGTTGTGTTTATGTTGTGTTACGGTGCGGATGTTCTCCCGAAATGCGTTTGTCATTCTTGTTTGGTGTGGGTTCACAGTGTGGCGCATATTTGTAACAGTGTTAAAGTTGTTTATACGGCCACCCTCAGTGTGACCTGTATGGCTGTTGACCAAGTATGCGTTGCATTCACTTGTGTGTGTATGAAAAGCTGTAGATATTATGTGATTGGACCGGCACGCAAAGGCAGTGCCTTTAAGGTTTATTGGTGCTCTGTACTTCTCCCTACGTCCGTGCACACAGCGGCGTTTTAAAAAGTCATACATTTTAGTTTTTGAAACCGATACCGATAATTTTGAAACAGATACCGATAATTTCCGATATTACATTTTAAAGCATTTATCGGCTGATAATAACGGCAGTCTGATATTGTCGGACATCTCTAGTAAATAGTCATGAAAATAAAGCATTGAATGAGAAGGTGTGTACTGTGTAAACAATGATATTTTGACAATTAAATTGCATATTTGTACAAATATTAGGTTATATTCTGAAATCAATTTTAATTATGGAAGCGAGTAATAACTTTGATGAATCCTGATTCATTTAAAATCCAAAATCTGATGAAAAATACATCATTTTGACAGCGCTACTTCAAAACAAAAACACCCTTTTTAAAGACTTTCTTAATTTTATGAATGAAAGAGAATTGCCTGATACAATGATCTAATTTCTTCAGATTTGTAACTGTCACGCAAGCGTAAAAAGAAGTTAACCGCTAATCCAGCGTAAAATGCTACAATATAAGATGTTTTCCACAACTCTTGTCCTTTTGGCTTTTTCAAGTTCCACTATAGTGGCTTAGTTGTGTAAGTGTAAGATGTGTGTTTATACGTGCAGGAGGGCTTCCTATTAGGAGAAGTAAGGCAGGAGGAGACTATCAGCATCAGTGACACACAGATTAGCAACGCAGAACTGCTCCAGGTAGTAGGTAAGGAAATGTGCTTTTTTTTTTTGTATTGATGCGTGCTTTTTTACAATTCTCCACTGTGTGATGTGAATACTTTCTGAAATAGTGTCATTTCAATCCGTACAACATCTTTGTTTCCCACAGAAATCCATAAACATGATCCTTGTGCACGGTTGTTTAGGTAAGTAGCTTTGCAATTACTAAAAATATAGATGCTTAGGATTTCCATTGTGCACAAAAAACACATTGTGTAGGCTTTGTTGTGTAGTGTACTTACTAGGGATGTCCCGATCCGATATTTGTAAAAAAAAAAAGCGTATCGGCAAGGCATGGGAAAATGCCGATCCAGATCCAGTTAAAGAAAAAACTCCGCTCCGTGTTTTCCAACGCACCTATTTAAGGCTGAAACGACGCGTCGACATAGTCGACGTCATCGGTTACGTAAATATGTTGACGCCGTTTTTGTGCGTCGGCGCGTCGTATATTTACGTCACACTACTGTCATGGCGGAGCGCAAAGCAGACGATGCGAGTGAGGGGAAAAAGCACGCCAAAAGTCGTCAAAAGTGTGGGAGTATTTCAATAAACGGCCTAATAATGTTGTATGCACACTGTGTCGAGCGGAAATGGCCTATCATAGCAGCACAACGGCTATGAAGGAACATTTGAAAAGAAAACCGACAGCGTTCTTGCCATCACCATCAACTAGTCAATCGTCCGCGTGCGTATACGTTGTCATCATTACACAAAAACATGAATGTGTCATTTGTATCTGCGTTGTGAATTCATAAACTAAAGCACCGTTTCGCTCTGAGAGGCGCGTTTGGCGTGCCTGTTCAGTGTTTACAAAGACTCGCTACTCTTTAACGCTGTGGAGAGGCGGGGCCGGCGAGCGAGCGGCGAGGTGGGGCGCGCCGGGAGCGACGCCGCAATCGTGCCCAGGTGCGCGATCCGCGCACCTGGGCACGATCATCCAATCTCCTCTCGCTGAAGAAAAGGGGAGCAGCAGAGAGAGAGGGAAGAGAGACTGGAAGGAGCCAGAGTGAAGCTGACGTGGAGCGAGAGAGGAGGAGAGACAGAGACAGGGGACGACGAGCGAGCGAGGAAGAGGAGCCGAAAAGCGAGGAAAGAAAGAGAAAAGAGTTGGAAGAGAAAAGACTTTGTGTAAAATTAAAAGATTGTAAACCTGACAAAGCCGTCTGGCGTTCAGTCTGTCGGTCCTGAAAGAACCCCACGGCACAAAGACGTGTCACAAACGCTAACGTTAATTAGTTGTGCAAATACCTTTTACAACATTAACAGTTACATATACTATGTACAAACCAACAATTAACTTTCACTTTAATCATACTATCATTGTTGTGTTATTAAGCAAAATAAGCAATACCCTGGATCTCAGGAAACAGAGTGGACCGACACCAGCAGATGACATGGCACCCCAAACCATCACCCAACCATGCAAATTTTGCATTTCCTTTGGAAATCGAGGTCCCAGAGTCTGGAGGAAGACAGGAGAGGCACAGGATCCACGTTGCCTGAAGTCTAGTGTAAAGTTTCCACCATCAGTGATGGTTTGGGGTGCCATGTCATCTGCTGGTGTCGGTCCACTCTGTTTCCTGAGATCCAGGGTCAACACAGCCGTCTACCAGCAAGTTTTAGAGCACTTCATGCTTCCTGCTGCTGACCTGTTCTATGGAGATGGAGATTTCAAGTTCCAACAGGACTTGGCGCCTGCACACAGCGCAAAATCTACCCGTGCCTGGTTTACGGACCATGGTATTTCTGTTCTAAATTGGCCCGCCAACTCCCCTGACCTTAGCCCCATAGAAAATCTGTGGGGTATTGTGAAAAGGAAGATGCAGAATGCCAGACCCAAAAACGCAGAAGAGTTGAAGGCCACTATCAGAGCAACCTGGGCTCTCATAACACCTGAGCAGTGCCAGAAACTCATCGACTCCATGCCACGCCGCATTAACGCAGTAATTGAGGCAAAAGGAGCTCCAACCAAGTATTGAGTATTGTACATGCTCATATTTTTCATTTTCATACTTTTCAGTTGGCCAACATTTCTAAAAATCCCTTTTTTGTATTAGCCTTAAGTAATATTCTAATTTTGTGACACACGGAATTTTGGATTTTCATTTGTTGCCACTTCAAATCATCAAAATTAAATGAAATAAACATTTGAATGCATCAGTCTGTGTGCAATGAATAAATATAATGTACAAGTTACACCTTTTGAATGCAATTACTGAAATAAATCAAGTTTTTCAAAATATTCTAATTTACTGGCTTTTACCTGTATATTTACTATATACTTACTATACAAGATTTGATGAAATAGCCATCCACTGATACCCATTGTACACAGTAGATGGCTCCATACAGCCACAAGTAACGTGAACTGAGAACTTTTTTTCTTTCTCCCTCTCACCAGCTTTTATGACTACGCAGGCAAAGTCAATGAAGAAAATCTCAACAGCATTCTTAGAGATCGGCGGAAAGTGAGTGGTGATGTGTTCTTTTGTCGCTTGTTGTCCTTTACCACTCCTGCCAAATGTCACCTGCATTAAAAAGGATATTATGTGTGTTTTCTTCGGGCAGAATGTGATCGGTTGGTACCGTTTCCGACGAAACACGCAGCAGCAGATGTCCTTCCGCGAACAGATCCTCCACAAACAGCTGACTCAGCTGCTCGGCGTGCCCGACCTGGTCTTCCTCCTCTTCAGCTTCATCTCCACGGCTAACAGTTCTACACACGCGCTGGAGTATGTGCTCTTCCGACCCAATCGCAGGTACTGTTCAGACAGCTTCAAGGGGCTCCATTCATCATTGTATACAGGGTGGCCGCAGGTCATTGCAATGCATTTAAAGTCATTACCATATTTTTTGGATTATAAATCGCAGTTTTTTTTCATAGTTTGGCCGGGGGTGCGACTTATACTCAGGAGCGACTTATGTGTGAAATGATTAACACATTACCGTAAAATATCAAATAATATTATTTATCTCATTCATGTAAGAGACTAGTCCAGGGGTGCTCACACTTTTTCTGCAGGCGAGCTACTTTTCAATTGATCAAGTCGTGGGGATCTACCTCATTCATATATATAATTTATATTTACTTATTTATGAAATATATGTTTTTGTTAACAAGTTAAAGGTGTTTAATGATAATGCAAGCATGTTTAACACATATAGCTAATATTGTTAAAAAATTAAAGGTGTTTAATGATAATACAAGTATGTTTAATACATATAGTTAATATTGTTAACAAGTTAAAGGTGTTTAATGATAATGCAAGCATGTTTAACACAGAGTTAATATTGTTAATAAATTAAAGGTGTTTAATGATAATACAAGAATGTTTAATACATATAGTTAATATTGTTAACAACTTAAAGGTGTTTAAAGATAATACAAGCATGTTTAACACATATAGTTAATATTGTTAACAACTTAAAGGTGTTTAAAGATAATACAAGCATGTTTAACACATATAGTTAATATTGTTAACAAGTTAAAGGTGGTTAAAGATAATACAAGCATGTTTAACACATATAGTTAATATTGTTAACAACTTAAAGGTGGTTAAAGATAATACAAGCATGTTTAACACATATAGTTAATATTGTTAACAACTTAAAGGTGTTTAAAGATAATACAAGAATGTTTAATACATATAGTTAATATTGTTAACAACTTAAAGGTGTTTAAAGATAATACAAGAATGTTTAATACATATAGTTAATATTGTTAACAACTTAAAGGTGTTTAAAGATAATACAAGCATGTTTAACACATATAGTTAATATTGTTAACAAGTTAAAGGTGGTTAAAGATAATACAAGCATGTTTAACACATATAGATTCCTTTCTTTCATGAAGACAAGAATATAAGTTGGTGTATTACCTGATTCTGATGACTTGCATTGATTGGAATCAGACAGTGGTGCTGATAAGGTCCGCATTTTCGAATGGAGGAGAAAAAAAGTCCTCCTTTCTGTCCAATACCACATGAAAGTGGTTGGTTTTTGGCATCTTATTTGTCCAGCTTCTGTACTCCTTTGTATACACTTTACAAGAAATACATTGTCGGCAAACTCCGTAGCTTGCTAGCTTGTGCACGCCAGCTTTCTGAGACTCTTATTTTGTTAGTGCAACTGTGCAACTGTGCAGTCGGTCTTTGGAGTTTTGATGACAGGTACGGCGCCAGAGTCTGTTGAAATAAAGTGTTTCTCGCCTTCCAGTCGGTAATTTTAATGAGCTGGCAGCAGCCAGCGTCATCTCAGAAGACCCTCGGGTGCCGTGAATGTCAATCAAGTGACGAAAGTGACGTCATAGTGAAGATTTATGATCGCTCATTTTTAGGACTATTTTTTTAATGCCTGGCTGGTGATCGACTGACACACCCTCCGAGATCGACCGGTAGCTCGCGATCGACGTAATGAGCACCCCTGGACTAGACGTATATCAGCAATCGTCACACACACACGTCAACCAATAAAAATTTGGCAAGGGCGGGTTATGGCAGAAGTGCATTGTGGAAAAAAAGACGCTACCTGCTACTACTTCCGTACCTTTGAAAATTGATCATTTCAACATTGGCGGTAACTTATAAAAACTGAGAAGGGCTGAACAAAAATGGCACGGAAAGGGAAATCATATACTGCAGGTTACAAGCAGTGAATGTAGTGAAATATGCAGCTGTTGGTCACTATTCTTTATTTATTTTAAATTGCCTTTCAAATGTCTATTCTTGCTGTTGGCTTTTATCTAATACATTTCCCCCAAAAATGCGACTTATACTCCAGTGCGACTTATATATGTTTTTTTCCTTCTTTATTGTGCATTTTCGGCCGGTGTGATTTATACTCCGGAGCGATTTATAATCCGAAAACTTTGGTACATGGATTTTTGCAAAAATGAAGGCCTTAAATGGCATTAAAAAGCACTAAATACCAGAGGTGTGGACTCGAGTCACATGACTTGGACTCGAGTCAGACTCGAGTCATGAATTTGATGACTTTAGACTCGACTTGACAAAATGTAAAAAGACTTGCAACTCGACTTAGACTTTAACATCAATGACTTGTGACTTCACTTGGACTTGAGCCTTTTGAATTGACATGACTTGACACGACTTGCTACTTTCCCCAAAACCCAAAGATGAAAAAGTTATTCGGGAGCGCTCCGTATTTTTCATTGTGTACTTGTCTATCAGCGTTGCGTGTGTCAGCTGGTGTGCTGTCAGTACAACAGCCAATCAAATTAGATCTACTTTGTTTTCATCACACAGCATTCATCCAATCAAATTGCAGGAAGAAGACATGTCCAAACCACACGCCAGTGAACAAAAAATGATACCTAAAATAATTTTGTTTGGGTATAAAAATTACGAGGTGGTCAACACAAAACGGTTTGCAGTATGCAACACATGCGGTTCGAAAATGACTGATGGAGAGGCAACAACTTCCAACTTCGTCCGGCATTTGAAGTTGCACAAAGAACGGTAAGTTTTGAATGTAAGATAACGTTTATTGGCTAAGTAACGTGACTTTTATTTGCTGTGTAGTTAAATCAGTGAGGCTGTAAACTCACTGCTAACGTTATAACGTTATTGCAAACACGGGAATCTGTTGCAGTTCACTACCTTATTCATACTTTTTGTTCAGTGATTTTTTTTTAAGTAGGGTTACGTTAGTCAATATATCACACGTAACGTTAGACGGCGGTCAGCAGCACCGCGTATTTTAGCCACCTAAAAAAAGACAAAAATAGTAAAATAAAAGTCAGTTAAAATGTATACTATATTATGAATATGTGTACCGTTTTAGCTAGCTTTCTGACATACTGTTGGTTGTTTACCTCAGTGGTCCCCAACCACCGGGCCGCGGCCCGGTACTGGTCCGTGGATCGATTGGTATCGGGCCGCACAAGAAATAATTTTTTTTTCTTTTCTTTTTTTAATTAAATCAACATAAAAAACACAAGATACACTTACAAGTAGTGCACCAACCCAAAACAACTCTCTCCCCCCTTTTGTTCTGGGCATTGAACATGAAGACTCTTCCTTCACTGTTCCGAGTGGCCATGAGAGTCTTGGCAGTGCCTGCCTCCAGTGCTCCAGTGGAGCGAGTTTTCAGCCATGGTGGCATCATACTACGCCCCCATCGTGCACAAATGACTGACAGACTCTTGGCTAATTTGGTCTTTTGCAAATGCAATGCAGCATAGGGCCCTGACATATAAAAAGTACAACTTTTTTGTTATGTTCACGTATATGTCATGTTTTTTCAATGTTAACACTTTTGTACAAATAAGTACATTTGCACTTTATTTTTCAATGTGTTTGTTCTGTAAAGGAATGAGTTAATGTTTAAAATGACTGGTTAATAGTGCTATTATAAAGTGCAATGTCAGCACAATTTTCTTTCCTGCAATTTAAAATGCACTTGTTTTAATAAATAAATACAGCGTTTGAAAAGCCTACACAATCTTTGTTAATATATTAGTCTGTGGTTAAAAGGACTTGAAAGGACTCGAAACTCAAAATGCAGGACTTAGGACTTGACTTGAGACTTTCCAGTCTTGACTTTGGACTTGACTCGGGGCTTGCCTGTCTTGACTCGGGACTTCACTCGGACTTGAGGGCAAAGACTTGAGACTTACTTGTGACTTGCAAAACAATGACTTGGTCCCACCTCTGCTAAATACCATGTCCACAGGTATGAGAAAAAAATCACACAATTGTAGGCCTGGACTGATAGTCAATGATAAATTCAATTGAACTTGATCAATACATTAAAGGGGAACATTATCACAATTTCAGAAGGGTTAAAACCATTAAAAATCAGTTCCCAGTGGCTTATTATATTTTTCGAAGTTTTTTTCAAAATTGTACCCATCACGCAATACTCCTAAAAAAGCTTCAAAGTGCCTGATTTTAACCATCGTTATAAACACCCGTCCATTTTCCTGTGACGTCACATAGTGAAGCCAACACAAACAAACATGGCGGAAAGAACAGCAAGCTATAGCGACATTAGCTCGGATTCAGACTCGGATTTCAGCGGCTTAAGCGATTCAACAGATTACGCATGTATTGAAACGGATGGTTGTAGTGTGGAGGCAGGTAGCGAAAACCAAATTGAAGAAGAAACTGAAGCTATTGAGCCATATCGGTTTGAACCGTATGCAAGCGAAACCCACGAAAACGACACGACAGCCAGCGACACGGGAGAAAGCGAGGACGAATTTGGCGATCGCCTTCTAACCAACGATTGGTATGTGTTTGTTTGGCATTAAAGGAAACTAACAACTATGAACTAGGTTTACAGCATATGAAATACATTTGGCAACAACATGCACTTTGAGAGTGCAGACAGCCCAGTTTTCATCAATTAATATATTCTGTAGACATACCCTCATCCGCTCTCTTTTCCTGAAAGCTGATCTGTCCAGTTTTGGAGTTGATGTCAGCAGGCCAGGGAAGCTAGGGTCGATAGGGGGTTTAGCTCGCTCGTCTGCGGGAACAAACTGCCGCCATTGCTTGCCGTGCTACCGAGGGCCTTTGTCCCTGAATTGCTCACACACTCCGGCAGATTCAATGGGGGTCTGGCGGCAGATTTCTTTGACTTTATCGTTGGAAATGCATCTGCTTTGAGTGTCGCAGGATATCCACACATTCTTGCCATCTCTGTCGTAGCATAGCTTTCGTCGGTAAAGTGTGCGGAACAAACGTCCAATTTCTTGCCACTTTGGCATCTTTGGGCCACTGGTGCAACTTGAATCCGTCCCTGTTGGTGTTGTTACACCCTCCGACAAGGCATGATGTCTCCAAGGTACGGAAAACAGTCGAAAAAACGGAAAATAACAGAGCTGATTTGACTCGGTGTTTGAGAAAATGGCGGATTGCTTCCCGATGTGACGCCACGTTGTGACGTCATCACTCCGAGAGCGAATATTAGAAAGGCGTTTAATTCGCCAAAATTCACCCATTTAGAGTTCGGAAATCGGTTAAGAAAATATATGGTCTTTTTTCTGCAACATCAAGGTATATATTGACGCTTACATAGGTCTGGTGATAATGTGCCCTTTTAAGGGTTAGAATTGGGGGTTAAATCACCAAAAAATGATTTCCGGGCATGGCCACCGCTGCTGCCCACTGCTCCCCTCACTTCCCAGGGGGTGATCAAGGGTGATGGGTAGGAGTGTAACGGTACGTGTATTTGTATTGAACCGTTTCGGCACGGGGGTTTCGGTTCGGTTTGGAGGTGTACCGAACGAGTTTCCACACGGACATATTAAGTAGCGTAACAATGCTTTTGTTCAGAAGGAGCTGCGCATGGACTTCATTTATAAGTAAAGGTACAACCATAATAACGTTTTTTTTTTATTAAATGTGCTTTTCATGATGGTATCCTTACATCACACTCAAATTTATAAGCGCAGGCCTAAATTTACAGCATGCCTTTGGTAAGCGCCGGAGTGAGAAGAGGTTTTAAATTAATTACCGCCCCGGCGCTAATTCAAGGAAATATGGTATGCATTCTCATCCACAATCTTTGTTTGGATATGAGGGGACGGGACTGCTAGTTTACGCACAGATTTCATAAAAGTGAAACTGCTCGCTAGTGAGAAGCACTGCTAAGTGGGGCTCTATATGTAAATGTAATGAGTGAATGGGTTATACTTGTATGGCGCCTTTCTACCGTCAAGCCAGTTCAGTTTTAGTTTGGTTCTGCATAGCCTTCCCTAAGCTTCAATGCCTTTTCTTAGGGGCACTCACCTTTTGTTTATTTTTGGTTTAAGCATTAGACACCTTTTTACCTGCACGCTGCCTCCCGCTGTTTGCGACATCTACAAAGCAATTAGCTACCGGCTGCCACCTACTGATATGGAAGAGTATTACACGGTTACTCTGCCGAGCTCTAGACAGCATCGACACCAGAGGTGGGTAGTAACGCGCTACATTTACTCCGTTACATCTACTTGAGTAACTTTTGGGATAAATTGTACTTCTAAGAGTAGTTTTAATGCAACATACTTTTACTTTTACTTAAGTATATTTATAGAGAAGGAACGCTACTTTTACTCCGCTACTTTTATCTACATTCAGCTCGCTACTCGCTACTAATTTTTATCGATCTGTTAATGCACGCTTTGTTTGTTTTGGTCTGTCAGACAGACCTTCAAAGTGCCTGCCTTACTGGTGACGTTTCACTTCGTTCCACCAATCAGATGCAGTCACTGGTGACGTTGGACCAATCAAACAGAGCCAGGTGGTCACATGACCTGACTCAAACAAGTTGAAAAACGTATTCGGGTGTTACCATTTAGTGGTCAATTGTACGGAATATGTACTGTACTGTGCAATCTACTAATAAAAGTTCCAATCAATCAATCAAAAGTGTGAAGGAAAAAGGATACTTTTTTTATTTCAACCGGACATCCCGTCAAAAGCCTAAAGACTGACCGCACATGAGGACGTTCCTGTCTTCACAATAAAAGTGCCGCTCCATCGCGCCTGCGCTTTCAAAACAAGAGTCTCCGAAAGCCAGCGCAAACAAGCTAGCAAGCTAAGGAGTTTGACGGCAATATATTTCTTGTAAAGTGTATAAAAACGAATATGGAAGCTGGACAAATAAGATGCCAAAAACCCACCACTTTCATGTGGTATTAGACAGAAAGGAGGAACTTTTCTTCTCCTCCATTTGAAAACGTGGACGTTATCATCACTACTGTCTGATTACAATCAACGCAAGTCATCAGAATCAGGTAATACACCAACTTATATTCTTGTCTTCATGAAAGAAAGGAATCTATATGTTAAACATGCATGTATATTCATTAAAACATCTTTAACATGTAAACAAAAACAGCTAAATAAATGCATTTAAATTATATACTGTATATATCAATGTGTATATATATATATATATATATATATATATATATATAAATATATATATATATATATATATGTGTGTGTGTGTATGTTACTCATCAGTTACTCAGTACTTGAGTAGTTTTTTCACAACATACTTTTTACTTTTACTCAAGTAAATATTTGGGTGACTACTCCTTACTTTTACTTGAGTAATAAATCTCTAAAGTAACAGTACTCTTACTTGAGTACAATTTCTGGCTACTCTACCCACCTCTGATCGACACTCACCAACAACACATCATTTTGTAGACTATAATTACTGCTTTGCAAAAAATATTTTTAACCCAAATAGGTGAAACTAGATCATCTTCCACGGCACACCAGACTGTATCTCACGGCACACTAGTGGTTGAAAAACACTGCACTAGTGCTTCATTTGGTCACAGCTAATGTAAACGTTTCAACTACTCACCATTATCATTGTCAAATGCTTACAATTTTGTCTGTACAGCATACCTGCCAACTACTCCGGTTTTCCCGTAATCAGTACGGTTTTCATCAACCTATTCCGGGTTACGGTGCACCTGTTGCCCATTGTTTCCAAACGAGCGAACGATCATGGAATCAGCCGGAGAAAAATGGCAAACGAGTCTTAAACCGAAAAGAAAACTGCAGTCATTCCGTGAAGAATATTCAAAAGCCTATCCGGGAATAATTATCCGTTCCAAAAAAGGGTGAAAACTACGCGAATTGCACCTTGTGCAGACAAGATTTTTCGATCGGACACGGAAGGAATTAGCGATGTAAAAGACCACGTTGGGACAAAAAAAACACAAGTCTAATGCCGTTGCTAGCGATACAAGTGGAAAACTTTCAACGTTTTTTGGATTTTAGCCACAAAAAGGTAATGACACCAATGTTATCTATTGGAATTGTTTAGTACTGTTATACTGTTAAAAGTGTTTATACTATTTATGCTTTCAAGTCCAAGTTGAAGAAATCTTGTTAAATGTTGACAGCATAACTACCAAAATACAGAAGTATGTCCTTAATATTTTTGCAGTGCTATTTCTGTTGAAAAGTTCAAATGATTATATTAGAGATGTGATGCGCCACTTTTCAAGTGTCTGATGGCTTCAATTAATTTTCATTAATTTTTCATATTTTGAATTCTTTTGAAAGGCTTACAAAAAAAACTACATTTGAATTGTAATTCCATGCTATTGACAGGACTATTAATTTTAATGAAGTTAGCTTACCATGTTTACAGTATGATAATTGTGATAGAAATGTGAATTTTAGGCACAGAATATTTTTTACAATTGAACAAGGCAGTAGATTACCGTATTTTCCGCACCATAAGCCGCCCTGGGTTATAAGCCGCGCCTTCAATGAACGGCATATTTCAAAACTTTGTCCACCTATAAGCCGCCCCGTGTTATAAGCCGCATCTAACTGCGCTAAAGGAATGTCAAAAAAACAGTCAGATAGGTCAGTCAAACTTTAATAATATATTAAAAACCAGCGTGATGTGGGCGCGCATGGAGTCGTATATCAACATGGACGGAGCTGCGTGAAAAAAGCCACCCGGCCTCTTCGCGTAAACTTCCCTTAACCACTCGCTCATCTTTTCTTCATCCATCCATCCCTTCGAGTTAGCTTTTATGATGACGCCGGCTGGAAAGGTCTCTTTTGGCAAGGTCTTCCTTTTGAATATCACCATGGGTGGAAGTTTCTGGCCATTAGCATGGCAAGCTAGAACCACAGTGAAGGATGACTTCTCATTCCCTGTGGTGCGAATATTCACCGTACGTGCTCCCGTTGTATCCACAGTGCGGTTCACAGGAATATCAAAAGTCAGTGGAACCTCGTCCATGTTGATAATGTTCTCTGGCCGGATCTTTTTTTTCAGCTATCTTGTTTTTACAATATGCACGGAAAGTAGCCAGCTTTTCCTGAAAGTCTTTAGGCAGTTGCTGTGAAATAGTAGTCCGTGTGCGGATGGAGAGATTGCGTCTTTTCATGAACCGGAAACCTGACGCTTAGTAGGAGCCATTTTGTGGTCTTTACAGATGTAAACACACAAAGGAAATGAAACGTAATATCCGCGCGCTTCTTCTTCTTCTACGGGGGCGGGTGGTTGCTTACAGTAGAAGAAGAAGCGCTTCCTGTTCTATGGGGGCGGGTGCTTACCTTGGCGGTTGCTTGCGTAGAAGAAGAAGCACTTCCTCTTCTACGGGGAAAAAAGATGGCGGCTGTTTACCGTAGTTGCGAGACCGAAACTTTATGAAAATGAATCTTAATATTAATCCATATATAAAACGCACCGGGTTATAAGCCGCACTGTCAGCTTTTGAGTAAATTTGTGGTTTTTAGGTGCGGCTAATAGTGCGGAAAATACGGTATACAATTTTTTTAATGGAATTGTTTAGTACTGCTTTACCATTTGTTTACTGTAAAAAGTGTTTATACTGTTTATACTTTCAATTAACAAATTGAAGTGTTGTGAAAGGTTGACAGGATAACTGGCATTAACTGTCAAAATAATTTCAAACTATTGAAGTTAGCTTACAGAATAAACATGTCAATCAACCCATATGATTTTTGCTGTAATATTTTTGTTTTGAAAAGTCACTGTGACTGATAGAAAAGTGATGGTTTTAGCAACATTTTAACCTGTCTGAATGCTAATAATCATTTTGCGTCGGGGGGCTACTAGGTTTTTCTGATTTCAAAAGTTGGCAGGTATGGTACAGACATTTTAACTATACAACGACGACCTGCAGTAGAACATGAGCATTACATTTGTTTTAAGTTGCATTAAAAAGCATTAGGTTGGATGTTCTGCTACCTGCACAAACCCTGTTACATGACGTGTTAGTTCTCATGTTTGGGAGCGCTAACTGGCCATGTTCCCACAGTAGGTACAACCAGAGGATCACCCTCACCATCCCAAACCTGGGCAATACAAGCCAGCAGGAGTACAAGGTGTCGTCCGTGCCCAACACCTCGCTCAACTACGCCAAGGTCATCAAAGAACACGGGTAATATTTGGACTCACTGCCTCGCTTCTGAACCAAGGTCCTCTTTTGTTTGCCTTTTTCACGTGCACACCAGGTTGGCTGCATAGTTTGCATGGAGTTCGTGTCGTGCCTACCATGTACTAGCCGCACATTACACACACATTGATTCAGCGCAGTTAATACCTCTGCTGCCGGCTGTGCAATTTATAAAGCGGGGCAAAGCACGGTATCCCTGTGAACTGACCGTGGCTAATTTGTGCCTTGGGCAGTGGAATGTGTTACAATTCCATCACGGCCTGAATCGAGGGTCGGCAACTCTAAATGTTTAAAGAGCCATATTGGACCAAAAATACAACCAAAGAAAGTCTGTCTGGAGCCGCTAAAAATTCAAAGTCTTATATAAGTGTTAGAATGAAGCCAACACATGATGTAAGTATCTATATTAGCTATATTAGTCTAATATCAAAATTACTTTAAAAGTATTATATAAGTGTTATAATGAAGGCAACACATGATGTAAGTGTCTATATTAGCTATATTAGTCTACTATCAAAATGACTTTAAAAGTCTTATATAAGTGTTATAATGAAGCCAAGACATGATGTAAGTGTCTATATTAGCTATATTAGTCTACTATCAAAATGACTTCAAAAGTCTTATATAAGTGTTATAATGAAGCCAACACATGATGTAAGTATCTATATTAGCTATATTAGTCTAATATCAAAATTACTTTAAAAGTATTATATAAGTGTTATAATGAAGGCAACACATGATGTAAGTGTCTATATTAGCTATATTAGTCTACTATCAAAATGACTTTAAAAGTCTTATATAAGTGTTATAATGAAGCCAAGACATGATGTAAGTGTCTATATTAGCTATATTAGTCTACTATCAAAATGACTTCAAAAGTCTTATATAAGTGTTATAATGAAGCCAACACATGATGTAAGTGTCTATAGTAGCTGTATTAGCCTACTATCAAAATGACTTTAAAAGTCTTATATAAGTGTTATAATGAAGCCTAGACATGATGTAAGTGTCTATATTAGCTATATTAGTCTACTATCAAAATGACTTTAAAAGTCTTATATAAGTGTTATAATGAAGGCAACACATGATGTAAGTGTCTATATTAGCTATATTAGCCTACTATCAAAATGACTTTAAAAGTCTTATATAAGTGTTATAATGAAGCCAACACATGATGTAAGTGTCTATAGTAGCTATATTAGCCTACTATCAAAATGACTTTAAAAATCTTATATAAGTGTTACAATGAAGACAATACATGATGTGTCTATATTAGTTATATTAGCCTACTATCAAAATGACTTTAAAAGTCTTATATAAGTGTTATCATGAAGCCAAGACATGATGTAAGTGTCTATATTAGCTATATTAGCCTACTATCAAAATGACTTTAAAAGTCTTATATAAGTGTTATAATGAAGGCAACACATGATGTAAGTGTCTATAGTAGCTATATTAGCCTACTATCAAAATTACTTTAAAAGTCTTATATAAGTGTTAGAATGAAGACAATACATGATGTGTCTATATTAGTTATATTAGCCTACTATCAAAATGACTTTAAAAGTCTTATATAAGTGTTATAATGAAGCCAAGACATGATGTAAGTGTCTATATTAGTCTACTATCAAAATGACTTTAAAAGTCTTATATAAGTGTTATAATGAAGACAACACATGATGTAAGTGTCTATATTAGTCTACTATCAAAATGACTTTAAAAGTCTTATATAAGTGTTATAATGAAGGCAACACATGATGTAAGTGTCTATATTAGTCTACTATCAAAATGACTTTAAAAGTCTTATATAAGTGTTATAATGAAGGCAACACATGATGTAAGTGTCTATATTAGCTATACTAGCCTACTATCAAAATGACTTTAAAAGTCTTATATAAGTGTTATAATGAAGACAACACATGATGTAAGTGTCTATATTAGCCTACTATCAAAATGACTTTAAAAGTCTTATATAAGTGTTGTAATGAAGGCAACACATGATGTAAGTGTCTATATTAGCTATACGAGCCTACTATCAAAATGACTTTAAAAGTCTTATATAAGTGTTATAATGAAGCCTAGACATGATGTAAGTGTCTATATTAGCTATATTAGTCTACTATCAAAATGACTTTAAAAGTCTTATATAAGTGTTATAATGAAGGCAACACATGATGTAAGTGTCTATAGTAGCTTTATTAGTCTACTATCAAAATGACTTTAAAAGTCTTATATAAGTGTTACAATGAAGACAATACATGATGTGTCTATATTAGTTATATTAGCCTACTATCAAAATGACTTTAAAAGTCTTATATAAGTGTTATAATGAAGGCAACACATGATGTAAGTGTCTATAGTAGCTATATTAGCCTACTATCAAAATGACTTTAAAAGTCTTATATAAGTGTTATAATGAAGGCAACACATGATGTAAGTGTCTATAGTAGCTATATTAGCCTACTATCAAAATGACTTTAAAAGTCTTATATAAGTGTTAGAATGAAGCCAACACATGATGTAAGTGTCTATATTAGCTATATTAGCCTACTATCAAAATGACTTTAAAAGTCTTATATAAGTGTTATAATGAAGACAATACATGATGTGTCTATATTAGTTATATTAGCCTACTATCAAAATGACTTTAAAAGTCTTATATAAGTGTTATAATGAAGGCAACACATGATGTAAGTGTCTATAGTAGCTATATTAGCCTACTATCAAAATGGCTTTAAAAGTCTTATATAAGTGTTAGAATGAAGACAACACATGATGTAAGTGTCTATATTAGCCTACTATCAAAATGACTTTAAAAGTCTTATATAAGTGTTATAATGAAGCCAACACATGATGTAAGTGTCTATATTAGCTATACTAGCCTACTATCAAAATGACTTTAAAAGTCTTATATAAGTGTTACAAACCCCGTTTCCATATGAGTTGGGAAATTGTGTTAGATGTAAATATAAACGGAATACAATGATTTGCAAATCGTTTTCAACCCATATTCAGTTGAATATGCTACAAAGACAACATATTTGATGTTCACACTGATAAACATTTTTTTTTTTTGCAAATGATCATTAACTTTAGAATTTGATGACAGCAACACGTGACAATAAATACTGATAAAGTCGAGGAATGCTCATCAAACACTTATTTGGAACATCCCACAGGTGAGCAGGCTAATTGGGAACAGGTGGGTGCCATGATTGGGTATAAAAGTAGATTCCATGAAATGCTCAGTCATTCACAAACAAGGATGGGGCGAGGGTCACCACTTTGTCAACAAATGCGTGAGCAAATTGTTGAACAGTTTAAGAAAAACCTTTCTCAACCAGCTATTGCAAGGAATTTAGGGATTTCACCATCTACGCTCCGTAATATCATCAAAGGGTTCAGAGAATCTGGAGAAATCACTGCACGTAAGCGGCTAAGCCCGTGACCTTCGACACCTCAGGCTGTACTGCATCAAAAAGCGACATCAGTGTGTAAAGGATATCACCACATGGGCTCAGGAACACTTCAGAAACCCACTGTCAGTAACTACAGTTGGTCGCTACATCTGTAAGTGCAAGTTAAAACTCTCCTATGCAAGGCGAAAACCGTTTATCAACAACAACAACAAAAAAAAGTTTATTTTTTTATTTTTATTTTGATTAAATCAACATAAAAACACAATATATACACTTTATATAAATGTATATCAATACAGTCTGCAGGGATACAGTCCGTAAGCACACATGATTGTATTTCTTTATAATAAAAAAAAAGAAAATTTATTACAATCTTTGCAAGCTGGGTAACGTTTGCTGTGGTCTGGAACAACATGGCACACAAAATCAGAAATGCAGCCAATATCACATACAGATAATGTGTCATGAGAACATGCAAATATAAATTAGACGTAAGTAAGTCAAGGAAATTAAATGATCTCAAATATTGCTACAAACGAGGCATAATGATGCAATATGTACATACAGGTAGCCTAAGTAGCATGTTAGCATCGATAAACTTGCAGTCCAGCACATCAACAAATATCACCATTGTGCATTCACGCACAGTATAAAACGTTTGGTGGACAAAACGAGACAAGGAAGGAGTGGCATAAAACACGTCTTTCTGTGGCAGTGTATGAGAAGGTTGCACATGTACACAAACTACGGTGAGTTCAAGGACCGCTGAAATTAGTCGGACGAAACGGTGCTTGCCAAATACAGTGAAGCATGTTTAATATAAACCGTGGGATTTCTAACAATTAGGAAGGTTTGTGTCATGTTTGTTCTCCTACAGAAAATACTAAAAATATATATATTTTTTCATCTTTTTCCATTTTCACACATCTCTGAAAGAGGTCCGGGAGCCACTAGGGCGGCGCTAAAGAGCGCCATGCGGCTCCAGAACAGGCGGGTTGCTGACCCCGGGCCTAAATGTATGCCAGTGACTTTCTCCCATTGATGATATGAACGACGTCTTGTTTGCTTGCTTGCACCCAATTGCAGGGCTGAGTTCTTTGACAAAGACGGCGTGATGAAGGATATCCGGACAATATTTCAAGTCTACAGTGCGCTACAAGACAAAGTACAGGTGAGTAGACCCACCTCCCCCGGAACAAAGGAAAACCATCTTTCTGTTATTTTGCCATTTGACTTTTGTCTCTCTTCCCGCCTTGTGTGCGTTCAGGCCGTGTGCGGGGAGGTAGAACAAAGTGAACGCGTGAGGGAGAAAATTCAAGACGATGTGAACAAACTGAAACAGCAAATCGATCTCAGGGAACGTAAGGCGGCGGAAGAAGAGCGAAGTAAGTAGCATTTTAGCATCTCACAGAAGTCAATACACCCCCTAACTCAGGGGTGCTCATTACGTCGATCGCGATC
Organism: Nerophis lumbriciformis; assembly: GCF_033978685.3. Lineage (NCBI taxonomy): Eukaryota > Metazoa > Chordata > Actinopteri > Syngnathiformes > Syngnathidae > Nerophis > Nerophis lumbriciformis. Next base: position 4,319,205 of record NC_084549.2, read on the forward strand.
TACCGGTCGATCTCGGAGGGTGTGTCAGTCGATCACCAGCCAGGCATTAAAAAAATAGTCCTAAAAATGAGCGATCATAAATCTTCACTATGACGTCACTTTCGTCACTTGATTGACATTCACGGCACCCGAGGGTCTTGTGAGATGACGCTGGCTGCTGCCAGCTCATTAAAATTACCGACTGGAAGGCGAGAAACACTTTATTTCAACAGACTCTGGCGCCGTACCTGTCGTCAAAACGCCAAAGACCGACTGCACAGTTGCACAATAAAAGCTCTGCTTCATCCTGCCTGCGCCACCAAAATAAGAGTCTCAGAAAGCTGGCGTGCACAAGCTAGCAAGCTACGGAGTTTGCCGACAATGTATTTCTTGTAAAGTGTATACAAAGGAGTACGGAAGCTGGACAAATAAGATGCCAAAAACCAACCACTTTCATGTGGTATTGGACAGAAAGGAGGACTTTTTTTCTCCTCCATTCGAAAATGCGGACGTTATCAGCACCACTGTCTGATTCCTATCAATGCAAGTCATCACAATCAGGTAATACACCAACTTATATTCTTGTCTTCATGAAAGAAAGGAATCTATATGTGTTAAACATGCTTGTATTATCTTTAACCACCTTTAACTTGTTAACAATATTAACTATATGTGTTAAACATGCTTGTATTATCTTTAACCACCTTTAAGTTGTTAACAATATTAACTACCGTATTTTCCGCACTATAAGGCGCACCTAAAAACCACAAATTTTCTCAAAAGCTGACAGTGCGCCTTATAACCCGGTGCGCTTTATATATGGATTAATATTAAGATTCATTTTCATAAAGTTTCGGTCTCTCAACTACGGTAAACAGCCGCCATCTTTTTTCCCCCGTAGAAGAGGAAGTGCTTCTTCTTCTACGCAAGCAACCGCCAAGGTAAGCACCCGCCCCCATAGAACAGGAAGCGCTTCTTCTTCTACTGTAAGCAACCACCCGCCCGCGTAGAAGAAGAAGAAGAAGCGCGCGGATATTACGTTTCATTTCCTTTGTGTGTTTACATCTGTAAAGACCACAAAATGGCTCCTACTAAGCGACAGGGATCCGGTTCATGAAAAGACGCAATCTCTCCATCCGCACACGGATTACTATTTCACAGCAACTGCCTAAAGACTTTCAAGAAAAGCTGGCTACTTTCCGTGCATATTGTAAAAACAAGATAGCTGAAAAAAAGATCCGGCCAGAGAACATTATCAACATGGACGAGGTTCCACTGACTTTTGATATTCCTGTGAACCGCACTGTGGATACAACGGGAGCACGTACGGTGAATATTCGCACCACAGGGAATGAGAAGTCATCCTTCACTGTGGTTCTAGCTTGCCATGCTAATGGCCAGAAACTTCCACCCATGGTGATATTCAAAAGGAAGACCTTGCCAAAAGAGACCTTTCCAGCCGGCGTCATCATAAAAGCTAACTCGAAGGGATGGATGAAGAAAAGATGAGCGAGTGGTTAAGGTAAGTTTACGCGAAGAGGCCGGGTGGCTTTTTTCACGCAGCTCCGTCCATGTTGATATACGACTCCATGCGCGCCCACATCACGCTGGTTTTTAATATATTATTAAAGTTTGACTGACCTATCTGACTGTTTTTTTGACATTCCTTTAGCGCAGTTAGATGCGGCTTATAACACGGGGCGGCTTATAGGTGGACAAAGTTTTGAAATATGCCGTTCATTGAAGGCGCGGCTTATAACCCAGGGCGGCTTATGATGCGGAAAATACGGTAATATTTTTGTTTTGAAAAGTCATAAGTCACTGATAGAAAAGTGATGGTTTTAGCAACATTTTAACCTGTCTGAATGCAATCAATCATTTTGCGGCCCCTGGACCCTGGCTACTAGGTTTTTCTCATTTCAAAAGTTGGCAGGTATGATACTACCACCACCATGCTTGACGGTAGGTTTGGTGTTCCTTTTCTCCTTCAAACATATTGCTGGGTATTGTGGCCATTTTTGTTTCATCTGACATCACATAGACAAAGATAAGACCTTCTGGAGGAAAGTTCTGTGGTCAGGTGAAAGAAAAATGGAGCTGTTTGGCCACAATACCCAGCAATATGTTTGCTGAGTGTTCCAATCACTCTATCACAAAACTTGTGGAAATGGTTGGAAACTCAAGACAGCCTTGACATGATGTTCTTTACAAGTGTATGTACACTTTTGATGGTGACTGTACTCACTTGTGTATGTTTGTGAGCTGACGTCAACATTTCACATCTGCTCCACAGGACTCCATGAAGCCCTGAATCCAGACTCTCGCTCCACTCCAGAGGAAAACACGGAGCCTTCGTACTCTTCTCAACTATCTCGGATATCTTTCCACGCGCCCTCTGCACCGGAGCGGCCCAGCATCTCGCCCAACCCCCCCTCCTACGCGGACCTCATGTCCCACGACGACTCTCTCCTCCCCTCCTCGTCCCCGCCCACCAGCGCCGCCCTGCTGCCCCGGCCTCAGGCCGTGGGGTCCCCGGGACACCCCACCCCGAGCCCGCTTAGCATCCTCTCCAGCCTGGGCCTCGGCGCCGCCTCGAGTCCGGTCAGCGCTCCCAGCCCCCCGTACCTGGGCAACGGCGACGGCTCGAGCTCGGACTCGTTAGACAGACAAGCGGCGGGTCAGGAGTTTGACGAGGAAGACGAGGACAGCAGCGAGTACGAGAACCTGGTGAGCGAAGCCGCACGTCCGCCCGTGAACCCCGCCGCCCTTTTAGCTCGAAGTCGCTCGTCCGCCCTGGGTCCTGACGGGGACGCTCACGGCTCACAGACCACATAGAAACACGCCACCAGGTGTGCACGGCACACGGGCGACGGACGCGCCTTCTCAAGCAATCAAAGATAGACAAAAAAAAAAAAAAAAGTGCCAGTCCTGAAAGTGAAAGTCAAGTGTCATTGTTTTGTCTCCAAGGAGAGGAGGGCTCTTTTCTTCTCCATACTTCATCCAGCGCGCCGTGGAAAAGGCAGGTCCTCTCTTTGTGTCACATTTTCATCACTTAACTCACGCTTGCGTCACTTTTGCACTATTTATTGCCTTCTTTTCAACCACCTCTCAAAGAAAAAAAAACAAAGGGAGAGGACCAATCAGCCTTCCGACTAATGTTTAAAGTTGTACTTTTTGAGACGGGGGGGAAATCATGGAAAAAGGGTTGACGTAACTTTTACATGCACAACTTGTCGCACTTAACTTGGAAATGTGCTTATCTGTCATTATTAAGTTAGAAATCCAGCATTTACCCTATTTTTCGGACTATAAGTCGCAGTTTTTTGCGACTTATACTCAGGAGCGACTTATGTGTGAAATTATTAACACATCAAATAATATTATTGATCTCATTGACGTAAGAGACTAGACGTATAAGATTTCATGGGATTTAGCGATTAGGAGTGACAGATTGTTTGGTAAACGTATAGCATGTTCTATATGTTATAGTTATTTGAATGACTCTTACCATAATATGTTACGTTAACATACCAGTTGGTTATTTATGCCTCATATAACGTACACTTATTCAGCCTGTTGTTCACTATTCTTGATTTATTAGGGCCCGCATGGCCCATTGTATAAGGACTCCCAAAGGGAGTCCTTATGCAATGGGACATAAGGACCTATTGAATTTGTAAGGTTTTATTATTATTATTATACCGGCCGCCTCTTTGAGCACTAATTTGACCCACTTAACATGCTTCAAAACTCACCATATTTGTCCCACACATCAGGACCTGCGAAAATGGTCTTTTAATAAAAAAAAACGAACCCCAAAACTCAAAATTGCGCTCTAGCGCCCCCTAGGAGAAAAAAAAACTAGACTGCCTGTAACTCCCACTAGGAAGGTCGGAGAGACATGAAACAAAAACCTCTATGTAGGTCTGACTTAGACCTAGATTTCATAATTGTACATCCTTGGACAGAAATCAACAGGAAGTTGGCAATTCTCCCTTCAAGACAAAAAAAGTACTAAAAACAGTCACTTTTGCCTCTTTGAGCTGTATTTTGACCCCCTTAACATGCTTCAAAACTCACCAAACTGAACACACACATCAGGACTGGCAAAAATTGCGATCTAATAAAAAAAAACCTAACCCCAAATCTCAAAATTGTGCTCTAGCACAATTTTTTAATGAAACGCACAAAAAACTGCTCCTCGGATGAAAAAACTGACAAAACTGCCTGTAACTCCCACTGGGAAGGTCGGAGACACATGAAACAAAAACCTCTATGTAGGTCTCACTTAGACCTACATTTCATAGATTGACAACCCCCAGCAAAAATCAACAGGAAGGTTGCTATTCCCCCTTCAAAACAATTTTTTTTGGAAAAACCGGTCACCTTCCTTCAAAAACTATCTCCTCTGAGCACGTTTGTCGTTTCGGCTTCAAACTAACACAGGAGAGAGATTGAACCCTTGTGTATAAAAGTACAGAACAGCGTTTTTCTAACTGCTCCGGTTTTGATTTTATGACCCTTCAAAGAACCGCTGCGCTGCTGTTTTTTTTAAGATGGCTGCTTAAAAGCAGGAAGCACCAGCGTGCCCACACAATGCAGACAAGGTAGGTACACTACACAAAAGTATTGGGACACTTATGACTACCACCGGACAAAAGTATTGGGACACTTATGACTACCACCGGACAAAAGTATTGGGACACTTAGGACTACCACTGGAAAAAAGTATTGGGACACCTACACTGGACAAATGTATTGGGACACTTAGGACTACAACTTGACAAAAGTATTAGGACACGTACTACTAAAACTGGACAAAAGTATTGGGACACTTAGGACTAGCACCTGCCAAATACGCGGGCCCGACCAATGCTGCTTGCAGCTTTAATTTTAAATTCCCTTTCAAATGTCTATTCTTGCTGTTGGCTTTTATCAAATACATTTCCCCCAAAAAATGCGACTTATACTCCAGTGCGACTTATATATGTTTTTTTCCTTCTTTATTATGCATTTCCGGCAGGTGCGACTTATACTCCGAAAAATACGGTACGTAAAAGACAAATAGATCTTAAACATAACTACCAAGCCACTTACCGTATTTTCGGAGTATAAGTCGCACCGGCCGAAAATGCATAATAAAGAAGGAAAAAAACATATATACCGTAAGTCGCACTGGAGTATAAGTCGCATTTTTTGGGGAAAATGTATTTGATAAAAGCCAACAGCAAGAATAGACATTTAAAAGGTAATTTAAAATTAAAGCTGCAAGCAGCATTGGTCGGGCTCGCATATTTGGCAGGTGCTAGTCCTAAGTGTCCCAATACTTTTGTTCAGTTTTCGTCATAAGTGTTCCAATACTTTTGTCTACTTTTAGTCCGAATTGTCCCAATACTTTTGTGTAGTGTACCTACCTTGTCTGCATTGTGTGGGCACGTTGGTGCTTCCTGCTTTTAAGCAGCCTTCTTGAAAAAACAGCAGCATCAGCGCAGCGGCTCTTTGAAGGGTCATAAAATCAAAACCGGAGCCGGTATTAAAACTCTTTCGATAACTTTTAATCAAAAGGGTTCAATCTCTCTCCTGTGTTAGTTTGAAAAGCCGAAACAACAAACACGCTCAGAGGAGATAATGTTTGAAGAAAGGTGACCGGTTTTTACAAAAATGTTGTGTTGAAGGGGGAATAGCAAGCTTCTTGTAGATTTTTGCTGGGGGTTGTCAATTTATGAAATGTAGGTCTAAGTGAGACCTACGGAGAGGATTTTGTTTCATGTCTCTCCGACCTTCCCAGTGGGAGTTACAGGCAGTTTTGTCATTTTTTTCTTCCGAGGAGCAGTTTTTTCTCCGTTTTATTCAAAAATTGCTCTAGAGCGCAATTTTTAAATTTGGGGTTAGGTTTTTTTATTAGATCACAATTTTTGCCAGTCCTGATGTGTGCGTTCAGTTTGGTGAGTTTTGAAGCATGTTAAGGGGGTCAAATTACAGCTCAAAAAGGCAAAAGTGACTGTTTTTAGTACTTTTTTGTCTTGAAGGGGGAATTGCCAACTTCCTGTTGATTTTTGCCCGAGGATATACAATTATGAAAACTAGGTCTAAGTCAAACCTACATAGAGGTTTTTGTTTCATGTCTCTCCGACCTTCCTAGTGGGAGTTACAGGCAGTCTAGTTTTTTTAACGTAACATATTATGGTAAGAGTCATTCAAATAACTATAACATATAGAACATGCTATACGTTTACCAAACAATCTGTCACTCCTAATCGCTAAATCCCATGAAATCTTATACGTCTAGTCCAGTGGTTCTTAACCTGGGTTGGATGGAACCCTAGGGGTTCGGTGAGTCGGCCTCAGGGGTTCTGCGGAGGTCGAGACACACCCGACTCATCGTGTAAATACAAACTTCTCCCTATCGGCGTATTACGGATACGGCAACAGCTGACTGATTTGCAGGTGTGTATTTTGTTGTGAGTTTATGCACTGTGTTGGTTTTGTTGTTTGAACAAGGTGATGTTCATGCACGCTTCATTTTGTGCACCAGTAATAAAACATGGTAACACTTTAGTATGGGGAACATATTCACCATTAATTAGTTGCTTATTAACATGCAAATTAGTAACATATTGGCTCTTAACTACGGTAGTCATTATTAATAGAGGTGTGGGAAAAAATCGATTCGAATCGCGATTCTCACGTTGTGTGATTCAGATTTTATTTATTAGGGCCCGCATGGCCCATTGTATTATGCAATGGGACATAAGGACCTATTGAATTTGTAAGGTTTTATTATTATTATTCTTCCGCAACTTTGCGCTGTAATTTGACCCCCTTAGCATGCTTCAAAACTCACCAAATATTACACACACATCAGTAATATACACACACATCAGTAATATACGGCAAAACTTTTTATCAAAAAATCAAACCCCAAAACTCAAAATTGCGCTCTAGCGCCCCCTAGAAAGAAAACTGCTTATAACTCCCAGTACGAATGTTGTAGAGACATGAAACAAAAACCTCTAAGTAGGTCTTACTTAGACCTACTTTTCATTAATTAATTTCCTCGGGCAACAATCAACAGGAAGTTGGCAATTCCCCCTTCAAGACAAAAAAAGTACTAAAAACAGTAACTTTTGCCTCTTTGAGCTGTATTTTCACCCTCTTAACATGCTTCAAAACTCACCGAACTGAACACACACATCAGGACTGGCAAAAATTGCGATCTAATAAAAAAAAACTAACACCAAATCTCAAAATTGCGCTCTAGCGCAATTTTTGTATTAAACGTAGAAAAAACTGCTCCTCGGAAGAAAAAAATGACAAAACTGCCTGTAACTCCCACTGGGAAGGTCGGACAGACATGAAACAAAAACCTCTATGTAGGTCTCACTTAGACCTACATTTCATATATTGCCAACCCCCAGCAAAAATCAACAGGAAGTTTGCAATTTCCCCTTCAAAACAATTTTTTTTTATAAACCGGTCACTTCTCTTCAAACATTATCTCCTCTGAGCGCGTTTGTCGTATCAGCTTCAAAATAACACAGGAGAGAGATTGAACCCTTCCAAATAAAAGTTATCGAAATAATTTTTCTAACTGCTCCGGTTTTGATTGTATGAGCCTTCAAAGAACCTCTGCGCTGCTGTTTTTTTAAGATGGCTGCTTAAAAGCAGGAAGCACCAACGTGCCCACACAATGCAGACAAGGTAGGTACACTACACAAAAGTCTTGGGACACTTCAGACTAAAAGTAGACAAAAGTATTGGGACACTTGGGACTAAAACTTGACAAAAGTATTGGGACACTTAGGACTAGCACCTGCCAAATACGCGGGCCCGACCAATGCTGCTTGCAGCTTTAATTTATTTTCTTTTTCTTTTTTTAATTTTTTTTTTATTAATCAATCCAACAAAACAATACACAGCAATACGATAACAATGCAATCAAATTCCAAAAGCAAAGCCGAGCCAGCAACACTCAGAAGTGCAATAAACAGCGCAATTGAGAGGAGACACAAACATGACACAGAACAAACCAAAAGTAGTGAAACAAAAATGAATATTATCAATATTAGTTACAATTTCAACATAGCAGTGATTAAAAATCCCTCATTGACATTATCATTAGACATTTATAAAAATAAAAAAGAACAATAGTGTCCCAGTGGCTTACACTTGCATCGCTTGACAACACACTGTGTCCAATATTTTCACAAAGATAAAATAAGTCATATTTTTGCTTCATTTAATAGTTCAAACAAATGTACATTATTGCAATCAGTTGATAAAACATTGTCCTTTACAATTATAAAAGCTTTTTACTCTTGCTTGCATGTCAGCAAACTGGGGTAGATCCTGCTGAAATCCTATGTATTGAATGAATAGTGTTGCGTTTTGGACCAGTTGTTCCTCCCAGGGAATTCAAGTCACAATTCGCTCCCAAGTTCTTTCCGACACTTAAAGCTGAGTTGAAAAACCACCAGAGACAGAATAGGTATTTTGTTGTATATTCTCAAAGCTTTGCCAATATACATTGATTGAGACCAGTCTAACCATAGAACATTCTATTGCGCCTCCCCAAAATGGTCTGTCTTCCCGATCCCACCACCCTCTCTCTCTCGTCCCATCTCTGTAGCCAAAACAAAATGCTAGTCTAAACACATTCCAAAGAACTCAAGGTTATCACACATAGTATACTTGCTGACAGAGCATCAAGAGAATAAATGGAAAACACGAGCTGTTTTCAAATATGACAAAGAAATGGAAGAAGTACAACTTAAAATTCGGATATATGTAAATTTCTGCCTCCGACAATTGACAATCCTTTTGAAACGGGAAAATATCGTTTTTGAATCGAGAATCGCGTTGAATCGAAGAAAAATCGATTTTGAATCAAATCGTGACCCTAAAAATCGATATTGAATCGAATCGTGGGACACCCAAAGATTCGCAGCCCTAATTATTAATTACTTATTAATGCCTTATTCAGCATGGCCTTATTATAACCCTAACCCTCTAACCCTAACCAAATAACTCTAAATTAAGTCTTTATTACTTAGAATATGTTTCCCATACTAAAGTGTTACCAAAAACATATAACTTTGTCTTGAATTTAAAAAATAAACATTTTATTTTTCACTATAAAGGGTTTGGTGAATGCGCATATGAAACTGGTGTGGTTTGGTACCTCCAACAAGATTAAGAACCACTGGTCTAGTCTCTTACGTGAATGAGCTAAATAATATTATTTGATATTTTACGGTAATGTGTTAATCATTTCACACATAAGTCGCAAACTATGAAAAAATCTGCGACTTATAGTCCGAAAAATACGGTATTGGTGCTTTATATGTGTTTGTTTTTTTTAGGGCCCGCATGGCCCATTGCATAAGGACTCCCTTTGGGAGTCCTTATGCAATGGGACATAAGGACCTATTGAATTTGTAAGGTTTTATTATTCTTTATTCTTCCGCCGCCACATTAAACTGTAATTTGACCCACTTAACATGCTTCAAAACACAAATCAAGACCTGCGAAAATTGCCTTTTTAAAAAAAAAAAATGAACCACAAAACTCAAAATTGCGCTCTAGCGCCCCCTAGGGGAAAAAAAAAAACTAGACTGCCTGTAACTCCCACTAGGAAGGTCGGAGAGACATGAAACAAAAACCTCTATGTAGGTCTGACTTAGACCTACATTTCATAATATTACATTGTTGGGCTAAAATCAACAGGAAGTTGGCAATTCCCCCTTCAAGACAAAAAAGTACTAAAAACAGTAACTTTTGCCTCTTTGAGCTGTAATTTGACCCCCTTAACACGCTTCAAAACTCACCAAACTGAACACACACATCAGGACTGTCAAAAATTGCGATCTTATAAAAAAACCTAACCCCAAATCTCCAAAATTGCGCGCAATTTTGGAATAAAACGCAGAAAAAACTGCTCCTCGGAAGAAAAAAATGACAAAACTGCCTGTAACTCCCACTGGGAAGGTCGGAGAGACATGAAACAAAAGCCTCTATGTAGGTCTAACTTAGACCTACATTTCATAAATTGACAACCCCCAGCAAAAATCAACAGGAAGTTTGCTATTCCCCCTTCAAAACAAAATTTTTGTAAAAACCGGGTCACCTTTCTTCAAACATTATCTCCTCTGAGCGCGTTTGTTGTTTCGGCTTCAAACTAACACAGGAGAGAGATTGAACCCTTCTGATTAAAAGTTGGCGAAAGAGTTTTGATACCTGCTCCGGTTTTGATTTTATGACCCTTCAAAGAACCTCTGCGCTGATGCTGCTGTTTTCTCAAGATGGCTGCTTAAAAGCAGGCAGCACCAGCGTGCCCACACAATGCAGACAAGGTAGGTACACTAGACAAAAGTATTGGGACAATTCGGACTAAAAGTAGACAAAAGTATTGGGACACTTATGACTACCACTGGACAAAAGTATTGGGACACATAGCACGAAAACTGGACAAAAGTATTGGGACACTTGGGACTACAACTTGACAAAAGTATTGGGACACTTATGACTACCACTGGACAAAAGTATTGGGACACTTTTGACCAAAACTGGACAAAAGTATTGGGACACTTACACTGGACAAAAGTATTGGGACACTTAGGACTACAACTTGACAAAAGTATTGGGACACTTAGGACTACCACTGCACAAAAGTATTGGGACACTTACGCCTAAACTTGACAAAGGTATTGGGACACTTAGGACTACCACTTGACAAAAGTATTGGGACACCTACACTGGAAAAAAAAATATTGGGACACTTAGGACTAGCACCTGCCAAATACGGGGGCCCGACCAACGCTGCTTGCAGCTTTAATTTTTATATGTTCCTTAATTTGATTAAATTGGCACAAATCTTCGGGGAGGCGAGAAAAACATTAACATTGTATCGCGCTGCGCTGCACTTAACGTGAAAAATATTCAGATGTCCTTAAACCGTGCGCCATACCAATGAGGTCACGTGTGTAGTCCCTCTCTGGACAACCACTCATCTGCTCATCTTTTGTACAGTCTGTCTGCACACAGGGTTCACGGAGCAAACACAATCTACTGGAGCTTTACTAACCACACGCTTTAGGTTCCCTTCTAATGCTGCAGCACCAACAACTACACCACTAACAACAAATCGCCATTTAAAAAAAAAAGAAAAATTAAAGCTGCAAGCAGCATTGGTCGGGCCCGCGTATTTGGCAGGTGCTAGTCCTAAATGTCCCAATACTTTTGTTCAGTTTTCATCATAAGTGTCCCAATACTTTTGTCTACTTTTAGTCCGAATTGTCCCAATACTTTTGTCTAGTGTACCTACCTTGTCTGCATTGTGTGGGCACGCTGGTGCTTCCTGCTTTTAAGCAGCCTTCTTGAAAAAACAGCAGCATCAGCGCAGCGGCTCTTTGAAGGGTCATAAAATCAAAACCGGAGCCGGTATTAAAACTCTTTCGATAACTTTTAATCACAAGGGTCTAATCTCTCTCCTGTGTTAGTTTGAAGCCGAAACAACAAACGCGCTCAGAGGAGATAATGTTTGAAGGAATGTGACCGGTTTTTACAAAAATGTTGTTTTGAAGGGGGAATAGCAAACTTCCTGTTGATTTTTGCTGGGGGTTGTCAATTTATGAAATGTAGGCCTAAGTGAGACCTACATAGAGGTTTTTGTTTCATGTCTCTCCGACTTTCCCAGTGGGAGTTACAGGCAGTTTTGTCAGTTTTTTCATCCGAGGAGCAGTTTTTTTGTGCGTTTTATTAAAAAATTGCGCTAGAGCACAATTTTGAGATTTGGGGTTAGGTTTTTTTTTTTATTAGATCACAATTTTTGCCAGTCCTGATGTGTGCGTTCAGTTTGGTGAGTTTTGAAGCGTGTTAAGGGGGTCAAATTACAGCTCAAAGAGGCAAAAGTGACTGTTTTTAGTACTTTTTTGTCTTGAAGGGGGAATTGCCAACTTCCTGTTGATTTTTGCCCGAGAATATACTATTATGGAATCTAGGTCTAAGTCACACCTACATAAAGGTTTTTGTTTCATGTCTCTCCGACCTTCCTAGTGGGAGTTACAGGCAGTCTAGTTTTTTTTTTTTCCTAGGGGGCGCTAGAGCGCAATTTTGAGTTTTGGGGTTCGGTTTTTTTTTTATTTAAAGACAATTTTCGCAGGTGTGGGTCAAATATGGTGAGTTTTGAAGCATGTTAAGGGGGTCAAATTACAGCTCAAAGAAGCAAAAGTGACTGTTTTTAGTACTTTTTTGTCTTGAAGGGGGAATTGCCAACTTCCTGTTGATTTTTGCCCCGAGAATATACTATTATGAAATCTAGGTCTAAGTCACACCTACATAAAGGTTTTTGTTTCATGTCTCTCCGACCTTCCTAGTGGGAGTTACAGGCAGTCTAGTTGTTTTTTTTTCCCTAGGGGGCGCTAGAGCGCAATTTTGAGTTTTGGGGTTCGTTTTTTTTTATTAAAAGACAATTTTCGCAGGTCCTGATGTGTGGGTCAAATATGGTGAGTTTTGAAGCATGTTAAGTGGGTCAAATTAGTGCTCAAAGAGGCGGCGGAATAATAATAATAATTAATTAAAATTACAGCTCAAAGAGGCAAAAGTGACTGTTTTTAGTACTTTTTTATCTTGAAGGGGGAATTGCCAACTTCCTGTTGATTTTTGCCCCGAGAATATACTATTATGAAATCTAGGTCTAAGTCACACCTACATAAAGGTTTTTGTTTGATGTCTCTCCGACCTTCCTAGTGGGAGTTACAGGCAGTCTAGTTGTTTTTTTTTCCCTAGGGGGCGCTAGAGCGCAATTTTGAGTTTTGGGGTTCGGTTTTTTTTTATTAAAAGACAATTTTCGCAGGTCCTGATGTGTGGGTCAAATATGGTGAGTTTTGAAGCATGTTAAGTGGGTCAAATTAGTGCTCAAAGAGGCGGCGGTAGAATAAAGAAAGAATAATAATAAAACCTTACAAATTCAATAGGTCCTTATGTCCCATTGCATAAGGACTCCCTTTGGGAGTCCTTATACAATGGGCCATGCGGGCCCTAATAATAAAACCTTACAAATTCAATAGCTCTAACCTACTCAGTGGCCTAGTAACCTACTCAGTGGCCTAGTGGTTAGACTGTCCGTCCTGAGATCGGTAGGTTGGGAGTTCAAATCCCGGCCGAGTCATACCAAAGACTATAAAAATGGGAGCCATTACCTCCCTGCTTGGCACTCAGCATCAAGGGTTGGAATTGGGGGTTAAATCACCAAAATGATTCCCGGGCGCAGCCACCGCTGCTGCCCACTGCTCCCCTCACCTCCCAGGGGGTGATCAAGGGTGATGGGTCAAATGCAGAGAATAATTTCGCCACACCTAGTGTGTGTGTGACAATCATTGGTACTTTAACTTTTACTTTTAACTTTAGGTCCTTATGTCCCATTGCATAAGGACTCCCTTTGGGAGTCCTTATACAATGGGCCATGCGGGCCCTAATAATAAAACCTTACAAATTCAATAGGTCCTTATGTCCCATTGCATAAGGACTCCCTTTGGGAGTCCTTATACAATGGGCCATGCGGGCCCTAATAAAACCTTAGAAAAACAATAGGTCCTTATGTCCCATTGCATAAGGACTCCCTTTGGGAGTCCTTATGCAATGGGCCATGCGGGCCCTAAAAAGGCTATTTTCCACTCCACATTGCTCCTTGTTTAGTCGCTGTGTGAATTCTAAGTGGATAGATGCTATGTGTTCCTCATCTTGGCATGAGCTTGGCACTCAGCATCAAGGGTTGGAATTGGGGGTTAAATCACCAAAATGATTCCCGGGCGCGGCCACCGCTGCTGCCCACTGCTCCCCTCACCTCCCAGGGGGTGATCAAGGGTGATGGGTCAAATGCAGAGAATAATTTCGCCACACCTAGTGTGTGTGTGACAATCATTGGTACTTTAACTTTAACTTTTAACTTTAGGTTAAAAGTTGAATTAGACCGTTGCATAAGGACTCCCTTTGGGAGTCCTTATACAATGGGCCATGCGGGCCCTAATAATAAAACCTTACAAATTCATTAGGTCCTTATGTCCCATTGCATAAGGACTCCCTTTGGGAGTCCTTATACAATGGGCCATGCGGGCCCTAATAATAAAACCTTACAAATTCAATAGGTCCTTATGTCCCATTGCATAAGGACTCCCTTTGGGAGTGCTTATACAATGGGCCATGCGGGCCCTAATAAAACCTTAGAAAAACAATAGGTCCTTATGTCCCATTGCATAAGGACTCCCTTTGGGAGTCCTTATGCAATGGGCCATGCGGGCCCTAAAAAGGCTATTTTCCACTCCACATTGCTCCTTGTTTAGTCGCTGTGTGAATTCTAAGTGGATAGATGCTATGTGTTCCTCATCGGATTGGGTTAACGTTACACGTGTTTGCCTTTTATTTACACTGTCTGCAAAACTGGACTACAGTTCCTCCCAATGCACATTTACGTAGAAGTGTCGCGACTGTGGCTTTGCTAGTACAAACTGGAATGGTAAACAAAAGTGAGAGGAAACCTGCCCGGCGACTGCTCCACCCTATGAACCCTAAACTCCACTAAAAGCAAGGAGCATTGTTGCCATGTACGCTCGGCACACTTTTGACGACGAGCTTCGCTTTAGTTACGCAAACCTGTTTGTGCGCCTTTTTTTTTTTGCCTCAGGGCTGTCTCTCGTCGGCGTCACTGATCAGGAACTGGCACTCTGGAAACGTTCATAACACATCACATGTCGTCCCTGAGGAACTTGGAGTATACCGAGGAAAAGTAATGAATGTACAGTAGACGAGGGAAGGGGTAGCATTTAGTGACTCCTTTTGGGGGGTTGTTTTAAGTAGTGCACCCTCGACTTGACGATCGAAAACCAGCAGGGCTCTGGTGCTGTGATCCAATGATATTTAGTTTTTAAACACTCGTGTACTCCTACTGTATAGGCCGATACTTCCCGTTACCCTTTCCCCCTAAACGGGACACTTTACGACAACTCCCTGAAGCACACACCTCAAGGGACTCTTTAGGCTTTTTATTTGGATTTGTGCACTCGGAGGATGTCAGAATACATGTTTGAATGAGCACAGAGGGGGGTATAATAAAAGAGAGGGATGTATATGTGTGTACGAGGTGTTTTTTTTTTGTTTTTTATTTATTAAATCAACATAGAAAAAAAACACACGATACACTTTCAACTAGTGCATCAACCCAGAAAAAAACCCTCCCTCCCCTATTCACACTCACACACACCCACTCACACAAAAGGGGTTGTTTCTTTCTGCCAACAATACAGGTAAAAGCCAGTAAATTAGAATATTTTGAAAAACTTGATTTATTTCAGTAATTGCATTCAAAAGGTGTAACTTGTACATTATATTTATTCATTGCACACAGACTGATGCATTCAAATGTTTATTTCATTTAATTTTGATGATTTGAAGTGGCAACAAATGAAAATCCAAAATTCCGTGTGTCACAAAATTAGAATATTACTTAAGGCTAATACAAAAAAGGGATTTTTAGAAATGTTGGCCAACTGAAAAGTATGAAAATGAAAAATATGAGCATGTACAATACTCAATACTTGGTTGGAGCTCCTTTTGCCTCAATTACTGCGTTAATGCGGCGTGGCATGGAGTCGATGAGTTTCTGGCACTGCTCAGGTGTTATGAGAGCCCAGGTTGCTCTGATAGTGGCCTTCAACTCTTCTGCGTTTTTGGGTCTGGCATTCTGCATCTTCCTTTTCACAATACCCCACAGATTTTCTATGGGGCTAAGGTCAGGGGAGTTGGCGGGCCAATTTAGAACAGAAATACCATGGTCCGTAAACCAGGCACGGGTAGATTTTGCGCTGTGTGCAGGCGCCAAGTCCTGTTGGAACTTGAAATCTCCATCTCCATAGAGCAGGTCAGCAGCAGGAAGCATGAAGTGCTCTAAAACTTGCTGGTAGACGGCTGCGTTGACCCTGGATCTCAGGAAACAGAGTGGACCGACACCAGCAGATGACATGGCACCCCAAACCATCACCCAACCATGCAAATTTTGCATTTCCTTTGGAAATCGAGGTCCCAGAGTCTGGAGGAAGACAGGAGAGGCACAGGATCCACATTGCCTGAAGTCTAGTGTAAAGTTTCCACCATCAGTGATGGTTTGGGGTGCCATGTCATCTGCTGGTGTCGGTCCACTCTGTTTCCTGAGATCCAGGGTCAACGCAGCCGTCTACCAGCAAGTTTTAGAGCACTTCATGCTTCCTGCTGCTGACCTGCTCTATGGAGATGGAGATTTCAAGTTCCAACAGGACTTGGCGCCTGCACACAGCGCAAAATCTACCCGTGCCTGGTTTACGGACCATGGTATTTCTGTTCTAAATTGGCCCGCCAACTCCCCTGACCTTAGCCCCATAGAAAATCTGTGGGGTATTGTGAAAAGGAAGTCGCAGAATGCCAGACCCAAAAACGCAGAAGAGTTGAAGGCCACTATCAGAGCAACCTGGGCTCTCATAACACCTGAGCAGTGCCAGAAACTCATCGACTCCATGCCACGCCGCATTAACGCAGTAATTGAGGCAAAAGGAGCTCCAACCAAGTATTGAGTATTGTACATGCTCATATTTTTCATTTTCATACTTTTCAGTTGGCCAACATTTCTAAAAATCCCTTTTTTGTATTAGCCTTAAGTAATATTCTAATTTTGTGACACACGGAATTTTGGATTTCCATTTGTTGCCACTTCAAATCATCAAAATTAAATGAAATAAACATTTGAATGCATCAGTCTGTGTGCAATGAATAAATATAATGTACAAGTTACACCTTTTGAATGCAATTACTGAAATAAATCAAGTTTTTCAAAATATTCTAATTGACTGGCTTTTACCTGTATATGTTTAAAAATGCATGCGTTTATATAAAATGCATCATTATATAAAATGCATGCATCATTTATATAAATACACATATATACATGAACTATAAAGTATTGTAACGTGACACATGAATCATATACAGAACAGTATATTTCCATTATTAAAATACATATATTTAAAAGTAATATATTTATCAGCCAATATTTGCACGTATTAGTGAGTGAAGCTGTCATGCATCACTGCAGGCTGCTTGCAGTATTTTTACGATGACATCATCCCTTTTCAGGCTGTACCACGTGGTTAATTGTTACTGCTGGGAAAAAAAAACCCGAATATAAATCCCCCTGCGATGAGAGTGCGTGTCTTGAAAAAGGCCAATTAAAATGTGTTTATAATTAAAACGGTGGGAACGCATAATAAGTCAATACATTATTATTATTACTGACGACATTGCACTGTTTTGCTCTGACGTATCTCTTTAAACGTGGACAATGAGGTACGTCGCTTCTGATTGGCTGAACGAAGAGGATGCGCGGACGTCAGCCAATCACAAGGCGCGGCAGATTCAGGTAGTAAATCCTGGTCCCCGCCTCTCACTCCATACTTCTCCCGTGGAGTGTTTGTATCCTGCCTCGCTGTGTCGCCATTAAAGCCCGCTAGCTCGGCGCTGGGAGGTCGTTAAAGAGGTAAAAAAAAATGCTTTAAAAGAGCCGAGAGGAAGAGGGGTGGAGGCTCTCGCCCTCCGCCATCCAACCCAGTCAATATGCGGCTGCTCTCGGCGAAGTGAGGGAAGCCCGAGTCGGTCGTCGGGGCAGGCGAGTGGCCGCGTCAAGGTAAGGACTTTCTTCTCGCTTCTACTCAAACTGTTCACATTTAACGCGCTAAACACCAACCATAACCCAAGTAGGCGACTATCTCTTAATTACTCGTCTGGCAATCTTTCAAATCTCGTCGGGATTTGTAACGCGAGTGACAACTCTCGCGATGTTTCCGGTTTTTTTTTTTTTTTGTCGACAAAGTTTGCTCACTGGGTGATGCGTTCACTGACGCCCAAGCTCGTTGTGTACCTGAGTGATTAACACGTCACGTGTAAAACCTGTCAAAACAAGAACGTCGCACTTTTTTTGTAAAATATTCACATTTAACAAGCTAAGGCGACTATCTCCAATTACTCGTCTGGCAGTCGTTTATATATCTCGTCGGGATTTGTAACGCGAGTGACAACTCTCGCGATGTTTCCGTCTGGCTGATGCGTTCACTGACGCCGAAGCTCGTTGTGCACCTGAACGCGGCACGAAAATGATTAACACGTCACGTGTGAACCTGTCAAACAAGAACGTCGCACATTTAAAAGCCAAATGGGCGAGGTTTGTTATTGTGTTGATGAATGTTCCAATTCCCCAAAACAATAATAAATACAACCAAAGGCGTGTTGTCGTGTCTCGCTCATGTGATGAATTTCTCGCCGAGTGTGGATTTTCAACTTGGAGGCGTGGTGTGTAAACAAACATTAACTTGATATATTACATGCATATTATATTATTATTGTAGTTTTCCATATGTGGGGAAATGTTTATAAAAGAAATAGGGCTGCAGCTAACGATTATTTTTCTATCGATTAATCTATAGATTATTTTTTTCGATTAATCGGTTAATCTATCGATTATTTTTTTTCGATTAATCTATAGATTATTTTTCCTTTTACCGATTTTTTTTTTTAAATTTAAAATGAAGAGGAAAAAATAAATGTAGGCCAGTTTTTTCAAAAGGCATGGCTTTTATTTACAAAAAAAAAAAAGTATGGCCACTCAGTCAACATTGACAACAACATGACAAAATATTCTGTAACAATGTAAACATTTAAAACTTTTAACATTTAACAAAATTAAAAGTAGCTTATTTGCTTTTTAATGTGCAAATATAAAAGTAAACATCCAGTGCAAATCTTAATATTCTGGAATAGTATAAGCATTTCAAAAGTAAAAGTATTGCTTATTTTGCTTTAAAATGTGCAAAAATAAAGATAAACATCCAATACAAAAAAGTGCAAAACGGAAATATTCTGTAACAAGTGTAAACATTTCAACAAAAGTAAAAGTATTGCTTATTTGCTAAAATGTGCAAAAATAAAGCTAAACATCCAATACAAAAAAGTGTACCGTGTAAACATTTCAACAAAAGTAAAAGTATTGCTTATTTTGCTTAATAACACAACAATGATAGTATGATTCAAGTGAAAGTTAATTGTTGGTTTGTACATAGTATATGTAACTGTTAATGTTGTAAAAGGTATTTGCACAACTAATTAACGTTAGCGTTTGTGACACGTCTTGTGCCGTGGGGTTCTTTCAGGACCGACAGACTGAACGCCAGACGGCTTTGCCAGGTTTACAATCTTTTAATTTTACACAAAGTCTTTTCTCTTCCAACTGCGCGGATCGCGCACCTGGGCACGATTGCGGCGTCGCTCCCGGCGCGCCCCGCCTCGCCGCTCGCTCGCCGCCGCCGCCTCTCCACAGCGTTAAAGAGGAGCGCGTCTTTGTAAACACTGAACAGGCACGCCAAACGCGCCTCTCAGAGCGAAACGGTGCTTTAGTTTATGAATTTACAACGCAGATACAAATGACACATTCATGTTTTTGTGTAATGATGACAACGTATACGCACGCGGACGATTGACTTGTTGATGGTGATGGCAAGAACGCTGTCGGGGGTTTTCTTTTCAAATGTTCGTTCATAGCCGTTGTGCTGCTATGATAGGCCATTTCCGCTCGACACAGTGTGCATACAACAACATTATTAGGCCGTTTATTGAAATACTCCCACACTTTTGACGACTTTTGGCGTGCTTTTTTCCCCTCGCTCGCATCGTCTGCTTTGCGCTCCGCCATGACAGTAAAGTAGAGTGACGTAAATATGCGACGCGCCGACGCACAAAAACGGCGTCGACGTATTTACGTAACCGATGACGTCGACTACGCCGACGCGTCGTTTCAGCCTTAAAAAGAAACATATCAATCAATCCATCTTCTTCCGCTTATCCGAGGTCGGGTCGCGGGGGCAGCAGCCTAAGCAGGGAAGCCCAGACTTCCCTCTCCCCAGCCACTTGGTCCAGCTCCTCCCGGGGGATCCCGAGGCGTTCCCAGGCCAGCCGGGATATATAGTCTTCCCAACGTGTCCTGGGTCTTCCAATTTATATAGTCCGAAATCACGAGTGTCTCAAAGGGCTGCACAAGCCACAACGACATCCTCGGCTCAGATCCCACATCAGGGCAAGGAAAAACTCAAGCCAATGGGCTGCAATGGGGAAACCACGATGGAGAAGGGGGCAGATCAACTGGTCTAAAAGAGGGGTCTATTTATATAGACAAATGAGTTTTAAGATGGGACTTAAACATAGACCCAACGATTAAACTTCAAAAAAGTATGTATAGTATGTACTCAAAAACATAACTAGAATAATACACTTATGTTTTTAGTACATACTATTAAATGGATACACTTACACACTTATGTTTACATTTTTAGTATATACTTAAGTACTCACAGTGACACACTTACGTAATTTCATACTTAAACAAAGCATTTTGGGTACATACTATCAAGTGAATGCACTTACATACTGACTTGCCTTTTGAGTACGTACCAATAAGTCAATGTGCTTACACACTTATGTTATGGAGTACATACTATTAAGTGAATACACTTATGTTTTGAGTACATACTATTAAGTGGATACACTTACTTGTGTTTTGAGTACATACTATTAAGTGGATACACTTACTTGTGTTTTGAGTACATACTATTAAGTGGATACACTTACTTGTGTTTTGAGTACATACTATTAAGTGGATACACTTACACACTTATGTTTTGAGTACATACTATTAAGTGGATGCACTTATGTTTTGAGTACACACTATTAAGTGGATACACTTACACACTTATGTTTTGAGTACATACTATTAAGTGGATACACTTACACACTTATGTTTTGAGTACATACTATTAAGTGGATACACTTACACACTTATGTTTTGAGTACATACTATTAAGTGGATACACTTACACACTTATGTTTTGAGTACATACTATTACCGTAAGTGGATACACTTACTTGTGTTTTGAGTACATACTATTAAGTGGATACACTTACACACTTATGTTTTGAGTACATACTATTAAGTGGATACACTTATGTTTTGAGTACATACTATTAAGTGGATACACTTACTTGTGTTTTGAGTACATACTATGAAGTGGATACACTTCTGTTTTGAGTACATACTATTAAGTGGATACACTTATGTTTTGAGTACATACTATTAAGTGGATACACTTACACACTTATGTTTTGAGTACATACTATTAAGTGGATACACTTACACACTTATGTTTTGAGTACATACTATTAAGTGGATACACTTACACACTTATGTTTTGAGTACATACTATTAAGTGGATACACTTACACACTTATGTTTTGAGTACATACTATTACCGTAAGTGGATACACTTACTTGTGTTTTGAGTACATACTATTAAGTGGATACACTTACACACTTATGTTTTGAGTACATACTATTAAGTGGATACACTTATGTTTTGAGTACATACTATTAAGTGGATACACTTACTTGTGTTTTGAGTACATACTATGAAGTGGATACACTTCTGTTTTGAGTACATACTATTAAGTGGATACACTTATGTTTTGAGTACATACTATTACGGTAAGTGGATACACTTACTTGTGTTTTGAGTACATACTATTAAGTGGATACACTTACACACTTATGTTTTGAGTACATACTATTAAGTGGATACACTGATGTTTTGAGTACATACTATTAAGTGGATACACTTACTTATGTTTTGAGTACATACTATTAAGTGGATACACTTCCACACATATGTTTTGAGTACATACTATTAAGTGGATACACTTCCACACTTATGTTTTGAGTACATGATATTAAGTGGATACACATACACATTTATATTTACATTTTTAGTATATACTTGAGTACTCACAGTGACGCACTTATGTAATTTCATACTTAAACAAAGCATTTTGGGTACATACTATCAAGTGAATGCACTTATATACTGACTTGCGTTTTGAGTACATACTATTAAGTGGATACACTTATGTTTTGAGTACATACTATGAAGTGGATACACTTATGTTTTGAGTACATACTATTAAGTGGATACACTTATGTTTTGAGTACATACTATTAAGTGGTGTGTGAATGTGAGTGTGAATGTTGTCTGTCTATCTGTGTTGACCCTGCGATGAGGTGGAGACTTGTCCAGGGTGTACGCCGCCTTCCGCCCGATTGTAGCTGAGATAGGCTCCAGCACCCCCCGCCACCCCGAAGGGAATAAGCGGTAGAAAATGGGTGGATGCATAGAATAATACACAAAGTGTGCTACTATGAACATACCAATCCATTATTCATAAGTTCTAATGTGTTAACATTTTCAGATTGATTTTTGAAATATGTGAAGTAAGAACGGATATTAAATACAAATGTATTTCAGTTTTAGGAGTTAAATGGTGGAAGAAGCTCAGTGATGAGTTCTTTGGTAAGGTTGAAGAAAGCCTTGAAAGGTGAAATAATGGAAAATTATAAAATATAGCAACGATTACTTTCGTCCTATAGATTTTTTTTTTAACGTTGATGTTCCAGGCAATGTCATTTTTTGTGGAAGGCAAATAAATGTAAGCCTTGGCTTCAGCCTATTCCTTTTTCGGTCTTTATTTTTCTTTTTGTGTGTGTATGCTTGTTAAAATGTATAATCTGTGCTGTTAAATGGATCACACAAAATGGTTGTGTAAACTAGTGTTTTTCAACCTTTTTTGAGCCAAGGCACAATTTTTTGCGTTGAAAAAATGTGGAGGCACACCACCAGCTGAAATCATTAAAAAACTAAACTCAGTTGACAGTAAAAAGTCGTTGTCGCAATTGTTGGATATGACTTTAAAGCATAACCAAGCATGCATCACTATAGCTCTTGTCTCAAAGTAGGTGTACTGTCACCACCTGTCACATCTCAATCAATCAATCAATCAATCTTTATTTATATAGCCCTAAATCACAAGTGTCTCAAAGGGCTGCACAAACCACAACGACATCCTCGGTACAAAGCCCACATACGGGCAAGGAAAAACTCACCCCAGTGGGACGTCGATGTGAATGACTATGAGAAACCTTGGAGAGGACCGCATATGTGGGTAACCCCCCCCCTCTAGGGGAGACCGAAAGCAATGGATGTCGAGTGGGTCTGACATAATATTGTGAGAGTCCAGTCCATAGTGGATCCAACATAATAGTAAGAGTCCAGTCCATAGTTATTATTTATTTGATTATTTGGACATTTTTGCTGTTTTCCTGTGTGTAGTGTTTTACTTCTTGTCTTGCACTCCTATTTTGGTGGCTTTTTCTCTTTTTTTTGGTATTTTCCTGTAGCAGTTTCATGTCTTCCTTTGAGCGATATTTCCCGCATCTACTTTGTTTTAGCAAACAAGAATAGTTCAGTTGTGTTTAATCCTTCTTTGTGGGGACGTTGTTGATTGTCATGTCATGTTCGGATGTACTTTGTGGATGCCGTCTTTGCTCCACAGTAAGTCTTTGCTGTCATCCAGCATTCTGTTTTTGTTTACATTGTAGCCAGTAGAGATGCGCGGTTTGCGGGCACAACCGCGGAGTCCGCGGATTATCCGCGGATCGGGCGGATGAAATTAAAAAAAATTAGATTTTATCCGCGGGTCGGGTCGGGTCGGGTCGGGTCGGGTCGGGTCGTGTCGGGTCGGGTCGGGCGGTTGAAATTAAAAAAAATTAGATTTTAAATAGATTCAGGCGGGTGGCAGTTAAACCAATTCGGAAATATATATACATAGTTAAATGTTGTTACCCACATACGAAAAACGAGCAGGCACCTGCTGCATATGCCACAACAGAAAAAAAAAAGAAAAAGAGATGGACACTTTTAAGGAGCGGAGAAGGGACGCCTCGCCGGGGTCCGGGACCGAGGCCCCTTCCCCCGAGAGGGCCCCACCGGGAGCCGTAGCTGAGGCGATCCGCGAGAAGGGCCCGACGCACGTCCAGGGTCACCACCGCGCCCACCGCACCGACACCCCGCCTCGTCCGCCTTCGCCGCGGCCGGCGTCACGCGCAGCAGGTAAGCAGCTTACCTGCCCGCCACCCCCGTGGCCGGGGGCTCGTAACAGGGGTCACTCCACGCGCTCCGCCCGCGCAGCTTACCTGCCCGCCACCCCTGTTGCCGGGGGCGCGTAACAGGGGTCACTCCGCGCGCAGTGCGCTCACGAAAGGGGTGGGGCTCACCCTGGTGAGCCGAGTGGGCCACTTTTGGTAAGCAGAACTGGCGCTGCGGGATGA
Source organism: Nerophis lumbriciformis (assembly GCF_033978685.3). Classification (NCBI taxonomy): domain Eukaryota; kingdom Metazoa; phylum Chordata; class Actinopteri; order Syngnathiformes; family Syngnathidae; genus Nerophis; species Nerophis lumbriciformis. Next base: position 4,343,461 of record NC_084549.2, read on the forward strand.
ACCGAACGCCGGGTTAAGGCGCCCGATGCCGACGCTCATCAGACCCCAGAAAAGGTGTTGGTTGATATAGACAGCAGGACGGTGGCCATGGAAGTTGGAACCCGCTAAGGAGTGTGTAACAACCCACCTGCTGAATCAACTAGCCCTGAAAATGGATGGCGCTGGTGCGTCGGGCCCATACCCGGCCGTCGCCGGCAGCGAGACGTGCTTGGAGGTGCGCTCAGCGCGGCTCCCATATGATTGCGCACTGGTGTGCGTCTGGGTCGTGACAGCGTGGCACGCGAATGTCTGTGCTGCATTGGATCAGTCTCCTTTCTTTAACAGGCAAAAGCTTTATAACCTCACTAATGCCTTGCATCGTCTATATTAGATATATAACAACGGGCGGATGCGGTTCTGATCAAATGTTACATCGAGTGGATGGCGGATGGTTGACGACTTTCTGATGCGGTTGCGGATGAAATAATTGCCTATTCGCGCATCTCTAGTAGCCAGTTCAGTTTTAGTTTCGTTCTGCATAGCCTTCCCTAAGCTTCAATGCCTTTTCTTAGGGGCACTCACCTTTTGTTTATTTTTGGTTTAAGCATTAGACACCTTTTTACCTGCACGCTGCCTCCCGCTGTTTCCGACATCTACAAAGCAATTAGCTACCTGCTGCCACCTACTGATATGGAAGAGTATTACACGGTTACTCTGCCGAGCTCTAGACAGCACCGACACTCAACAACAACACATCATTTGCAGACTATAATTACTGCTTTGCCAAAAATATTTTTTAACCCAAATATGGGAAATTAGATAATCTCCCACAGCACACCAGACTGTATCTCAGTGCAGTTTTTGAAAAACACTGGATTATATGACCGAAATAAACTCATTTCATTCATTCAACTCCGAGACCAAGCTAGCGTGGACTTAAAAACAGACTGTTTGGATGATTCCCTTTTTATACGACTATAATAGGCTTTGTGGTGACTTGGATTTTCAGTGTCACGGGCAGTCATGCGCCTCCCTGTTGGGTGTCAGCTTTCATGCAGCCTCCTCTGGTTACCAGGCTGCCACTTTGTCCTGGTGTGTTTTTAAATTGACCTTACTGTATGTGTTTATTACCAGTGTCAGCTTTTAATAGTAGTCCAGACCGGGGCCTTTTTGGCCATCACATTAGGAACAACTATAGTCCAGGGGTGTCAAATTCATTTTCATTGAGGGCCACATGGCAGTAATGGCATTATTATTAACATTATTGTTGCATCCCTAACTCTTCCGGGCTACATTATACACCCCCGCTACCACCAAAATATCTACTAACGTTACTTACCGCCATGTGCTTCCTCAAATTTGACGTTGAGTTCATGTAAGCTTAAGCTTGTTAATCATGTGACCGCCTGACTCTGTTTGATTGGTGAAACGGAGTCAACCGTCACCAGTGACTGTATTTGATTGGTGAAACGCAGGCATGCGATAGATCCTACTTTGAAGGTCTGTCTGACAAACCAAAACAAACAAAGCGTGCATTAACAGATCGATGAAAATCAGTAGCGAGTAGCGAGCTGAATGTAGATAAATGGAGCGGAGTAAAAGTAGCGTTTCTTCTCTATAAATATACTCAAGTAAAAGTATGTTGCATTAAAACTACTCTTAGAAGTACAATTTATCCCAAAAGTTACTCAAGTAGATATAACGGAGTTAAGGCTGAAACGACGCGTCGACATAGTCGACGTCATCGGTTACGTAAATACGTCGACGCCGTTTTTGTGCGTCGACGCGTCGCATATTTACGACACACTACTGTCATGGCGGAGCGCAAAGCAGACGATGCAAGCGGTGCGAGCGAGGGGGGAAAAAGCACGCCAAAAGTCGTCAAAAGTGTGGGAGTATTTCAATAAACGGCCTAATAATGTTGTTGTATGCACACTGTGTCGAGCGGAAATGGCCTATCATAGCAGCACAACGGCTATGAAGGAACATTTGAAAAGAAAACACCCGACAGCGTTCTTGCCATCACCATCAACTAGTCAATCGTCCGCGTGAGTATACGTTGTCATCATTACACAAAAACATGGATGTGTCATTTGTATCTGCGTTGTAAATTCATAAACTAAAGCCCCGTTTCGCCCTGAGAGGCGCGTTTGGCGTGCCTGTTCAGTGTTTACAAAGACGCGCTCCTCTTTAACGCTGTGGAGAGGCGGGGCCGGCGAGGCGGGGCGCGCTGGGAGCGACGCCGCAATCATCCAATCTCCTCTCGCTGAAGAAAAGGGGAGCAGCAGAGAGAGAGGGAAGAGAGACTGGAAGGAACCAGAGTGAAGCTGACGTGGAGCGAGAGAGGAGGAGAGACAGAGGACGACAAGCGAGCGAGGAAAGAAAGAGAAAAGAGTTGGAAGAGAAAAGACTTTGTGTAAAATTAAAAGATTGTAAACCTGGCAAAGCCGTCTTGCGTTCAGTCTGTCAGTCCTGAAAGAACCCCACGGCACAAGACGTGTCACAAACGCTAACGTTAATTAGTTGTGCAAATACCTTTTACAACATTAACAGTTACATATACTATGTACAAACCAACAATTAACTTTCACTTGAATCATACTATCATTGTTGTGTTATTAAGCAAAATAAGCAATACTTTTACTTTTGTTGAAATGTTTACACTGTACACTTTTTTGTATTGGATGTTTATCTTTATTTTTGCACATTTTAGCAAATAAGCAATACTTTTACTTTTGTTGAAATGTTTACACTGTACACTTTTTTGTATTGGATGTTTATCTTTATTTTTGCACATTTTAGCAAATAAGCAATACTTTTACTTTTGTTGAAATGTTTACACTGTTACAGAATATTTCGTTTTGCACTTTTTTTGTATTGGATGTTTATCTTTATTTTTGCACATTTTAGCAAATAAGCAATACTTTTACTTTTGTTGAAATGTTTACACTGTTACAGAATATTTCCGTTTTGCACTTTTTTGTATTGGATGTTTATCTTTATTTTTGCACATTTTAAAGCAAAATAAGCAATACTTTTACTTTTGAAATGCTTATACTATTGCAGAATATTAAGATTTGCACTGGATGTTTACTTTTATATTTGCACATTAAAAAGCAAATAAGCTACTTTTAATTTTGTTAAATGTTAAAAGTTTTAAATGTTTACATTGTTACAGAATATTTTGTCATGTTGTTGTCAATGTTGACTGAGTGGCCATACTTTTTTTTTTTGTAAATAAAAGCCATGCCTTTTGAAAAAACTGGCCCACATATTTTTTTCCATCTTCATTTTAAATAAAAAAATAATCGGTAAAAGGAAAAACAATCTATAGATTAATCGAAAAAATAATCTATAGATTAACCGATTAATCGAAAAATAATCTATAGATTAATCGATAGAAAAATAATCGTTAGCTGCAGCCTTAGTGCAAATACCTTTTACAACATTAACAGTTACATATACTATGTACAAACCAACAATTAACTTTCACTTTAATCATACTATCATTGTTGTGTTATTAAGCAAAATAAGCAATACTTTTACTTTTGTTGAAATGTTTACACTGTTGTTACAGAATATTTCGTTTTGCACTTTTTTTGTATTGGATGTTTATCTTTATTTTTGCACATTTTAGCAAGTAAGCAATACTTTTACTTTTGTTGAAATGTTTACACTGTTGTTACAGAATATTTCCGTTTTGCACTTTTTTGTATTGGATGTTTATCTTTATTTTTGCACATTTTAAAGCAAAATAAGCAATTCTTTTACTTTTGAAATGCTTATACTATTGCAGAATATTAAGATTTGCACTGGATGTTTACTTTTATATTTGCACATTAAAAAGCAAATAAGCTACTTTTAATTTTGTTAAATGTTAAAAGTTTGAAATGTTTACATTGTTACAGAATATTTTGTCATGTTGTTGTCAATGTTGACTGAGTGGCCATACTTTTTTTTTTTGTAAATAAAAGCCATGCCTTTTGAAAAAACTGGCCCACATATTTTTTTCCATCTTCATTTTAAATAAAAAAATAATCGGTAAAAGGAAAAACAATCTATAGATTAATCGAAAAAATAATCTATAGATTAACCGATTAATCGAAAAATAATCTATAGATTAATCGATAGAAAAATAATCGTTAGCTGCAGCCTTAGTGCAAATACCTTTTACAACATTAACAGTTACATATACTATGTACAAACCAACAATTAACTTTCACTTTAATCATACTATCATTGTTGTGTTATTAAGCAAAATAAGCAATACTTTTACTTTTGTTGAAATGTTTACACTGTTGTTACAGAATATTTCGTTTTGCACTTTTTTTGTATTGGATGTTTATCTTTATTTTTGCACATTTTAGCAAGTAAGCAATACTTTTACTTTTGTTGAAATGTTTACACTGTTGTTACAGAATATTTCCGTTTTGCACTTTTTTGTATTGGATGTTTATCTTTATTTTTGCACATTTTAAAGCAAAATAAGCAATTCTTTTACTTTTGAAATGCTTATACTATTGCAGAATATTAAGATTTGCACTGGATGTTTACTTTTATATTTGCACATTAAAAAGCAAATAAGCTACTTTTAATTTTGTTAAATGTTAAAAGTTTGAAATGTTTACATTGTTACAGAATATTTTGTCATGTTGTTGTCAATGTTGACTGAGTGGCCATACTTTTTTTTTTGTAAATAAAAGCCATGCCTTTTGAAAAAACTGGCCTACATTTATTTTTTCCATCTTCATTTTAAATAAAAAAATAATCGGTAAAAGGAAAAACAATCTATAGATTAATCGGAAAAATAATCTATAGATTAACCGATTAATCGAAAAATAATCTATAGATTAATTGATAGAAAAATAATCGTTAGCTGCAGCCTTAGATAGATCCTACTTTGAAGGTCTGTCTGACAAACCAAAACAAACAAAGCGTGCATTAACAGATCGATTAAAATCAGTAGCGAGCTGAATGTAGATAAAAGTAGCGGAGTAAAAGTAGCGTTTCTTCTCTATAAATATACTCAAGTAAAAGTAAAAGTATGTTGCATTAAAACTACTCTTAGAAGTACAATTTATCCCAAAAGTTACTCAAGTAGATGTAACGGAGTAAATGTAGCGCGTTACTACCCACCTCTGGCTGCCACACCCACATTTGGCCGTCAAGTTCAGCAGTTTTTTTTCAAGCTGGTGTATAAAAAGCCTTGTGTGGTTTGTTCCAGTGCACTCTCCGCCGAGCTGAGAGCCCCTGCGAACGGCGGCGAGCCTCCTGGGCGTCGGTGCGACGATGACCGAGCTGGTGGTGAAGTGGGCCTGTGAATACTGCACGTTCGAGAACTGGCCGTCGGCCATCAAGTGCACCATGTGCCGCGCTCAGAGGCCCAGCGCGGGCGCCATCATCACCGAGGAGCCCTTCAAGATCACCCTGGCTCTGGATGCCAGCTTGCACCAGTGGGATCCGGCGGAGCTAAGCAACAGCTCGTCCCAGGAGGGATCCTCTTTGCTCATTTGCCCCGAATCCAGCGCGAGACCACGCGTTCGCGTCGCCGACGCCCCTGTGACTAGCAGCAAGTGGTCTTGTCACATGTGCACCTACCTGAACTGGCCCCGGGCCATCCGCTGCACTCAGTGCCTGTGTCAAAGGCAACACGCTGGACATCAAGGACGTCCGCAGGCCCGCAGCCCCACAGAGGCCCCCCAGACCTCGGGCTCCGGATGCCGCCCTGCATCCTCGTGCACCACCACAGACCCGTGTGAGGAGTACAACGACCGCAATAGGCTCAACACACCCGCACGCCACTGGACCTGCACCGCCTGCACTTACGAGAACTGGTCTAAGGTGCTCAAGTGTGTGGTGTGTGACCACCCGCGGCCCAACAACAGCCTCTTGGCCGAGCCCATCCAACTGGCGTCCGAGCCCGAGCGGCAGCAGCCGTCCTCAAAGTTCATCGAAGCGGACCGGAGCAACAGACGGGGCGTCGGGAGCCCGGCGGGGGGTCCGGGAGTCGGGGCGGTGGTGGGTTGCAGCGGCAGCCAAAGGAGGTCGCCTCCTTCCTCCAAGCGCGAGTCGGACGTGACCATGGACTTTCAAAGGATCGAGGTGGCGTCGGGGGCCGGAGTTGGAATTAAAGAGGAGCTGGAGGTGGATTACAAAAAACTGAAGCAGATTAAGAACAGGATGAGGAGAACGGATTGGCTGTTCCTCAACGCCTGCGTCGGTGAGTTTCACTTTTGTCTAACCCATCAATCACTGTCATGGTCTACTCTGCCATGTTGTACTGAGCAGCCACCACACACCCGCTATGTGGAAATACATTTATTTACCAGTTTTAGGGGTGGCCATTAGGTGGATGGTGAGCTAGCGGTGGATGGTGGAGGGTGTGTCAGTGGATGGTGGAGGGTGTGTCAGTGGAGGGTGGAGGGTGTGTCAGTGGAGGGTGGAGAATGTGTCAGTGGAGGGTGTGTCAGTGGAGGGTGGAGAATGTGTCAGTGGAGGGTGTGTCAGTGGAGGGTGGAGGGTGGAGAATGTGTCAGTGGAGGGTGGAGAATGTGTCAGTGGAGGGTGTGTCAGTGGAGGGTGGAGGGTGGAGAATGTGTCAGTGGAGGGTGTGTCAGTGGAGGGTGGAGAATGTGTCAGTGGAGGGTGGAGGGTGTGTCAGTGGAGGGTGGAGAATGTGTCAGTGGAGGGTGTGTCAGTGGAGGGTGGAGAATGTGTCAGTGGAGGGTGTGTCAGTGGAGGGTGGAGGGTGTGTCAGTGGAGGGTGGAGAATGTGTCAGTGGAGGGTGTGTCAGTGGAGGGTGGAGAATGTGTCAGTGGAGGGTGTGTCAGTGGAGGGTGGAGAATGTGTCAGTGGAGGGTGTGTCAGTGGAGGGTGGAGAATGTGTCAGTGGAGGGTGTGTCAGTGGAGGGTGTGTCAGTGGAGGGTGGAGAATGTGTCAGTGGAGGGTGTGTCAGTGGAGGGTGGAGAATGTGTCAGTGGAGGGTGGAGGGTGGAGAATGTGTCAGTGGAGGGTGGAGAATGTGTCAGTGGAGGGTGTGTCAGTGGAGGGTGGAGAATGTGTCAGTGGAGGGTGTGTCAGTGGAGGGTGGAGGGTGGAGAATGTGTCAGTGGAGGGTGTGTCAGTGGAGGGTGGAGAATGTGTCAGTGGAGGGTGTGTCAGTGGAGGGTGGAGAATGTGTCAGTGGAGGGTGTGTCAGTGGAGGGTGGAGGGTGTGTCAGTGGAGGGTGGAGAATGTGTCAGTGGAGGGTGTGTCAGTGGAGGGTGGAGGGTGTGTCAGTGGAGGGTGGAGAATGTGTAAGTGGAGGGTGTGTCAGTCCATCGCCAGCCAGGCATTAAAAAAATAGACCTAAAAATGTGTGTGTGTGTGTGTGTGTAACATATTGTAAGTAACAAAGACTTAATTTAGAGTTGTTAGGGTTATAATATTGCCATGCCGAATAAGGTATTAATACGTACTTAATGACTAATTAAGAGCCAATATGTTACTAATTTGCATGTTAATAAGCAACTATTTAATGGTGAATATGTTCCCCATATTAAAGTGTTACTCTATATATATATATATATATATATATATATATATATATATATATATATATATATATATATATATATATATATATATTAGGGATGTCCCGATCCGATATTTGGATCGGATCGTCTGCCGATATTTGCCAAAAATTGCGTATCGGCAAGGCAAGGGAAAATGCCGATCCAGATCCAGTTTACAAAAAACTCCGGTCCGTGTTTTCCTACGCACCAATTTAAATAATACATTCCACTTGTCTGCTGCTCCGTAATTTCCGTTCCGCATTTTCCAGCACACCTTCAACACATCCACAATTCTCACGCAGTTGCTTTTAGCTGCTGGCATTACACGACAGGCTCTTCTCACTCTTTCCTTTGTCTCCCTCTCACAGACAGCAAGCGCACCTTCTTACACATGTCACATACTGTCACGTCATACGTCACATACTGTCACGTCATACGTCACATACTGTCACGTCATACGTCACATACGTATACGTCCTCTCCCAGCAGAGAGGTAGCAGCATGGCTAACGTTAGCTGTGATGCTAGCGCAGCCGTGTGACCAACGTTCTCTCTAAGGTGCGCGCTGTTTAAGCGTCCTCTGCGCATAGCAATCATATGCCACGCACAAAATCAAATAAAAAAATAAGCGCATAACAATTTTCGACACACGGACACGACAGAGGCAACAGTTTTCGTCATCATTGTTCAAATATTGTGATGTCTGTCGAGACGCTTATCTCCATTCGGTGCCAAACGTCCACACCATCAAAATGCCGAGGCAAAAAAATTCCACATCAACACCGTATGAAAAAATTTTTTAGTTGTGATTTCCTTCTCTGCATGAAAGTTTAAAAGTAGCATATATTAATGCAGTATGAAGAAGAATGTTTTAATGTAGACATGCAAGCCTTGAAAGAAAATGTTGAAAATCAAGACTACATTTCCTGCAAATGGGTGCATTTCTACCCTATATTTTAACTTTAGATTTATTCTCATATCAAACTCTTTTGGCTGTCTTTTTGACACTTACATCCGGCGCCCCCCTCCACACCCTGGATTATAAATAATGTAAATAATTCAATGTGATTATCTTGTGTGATGACTGTATTATGATGATAGTATATATCTGATAGTATATATCTGTATCATGAATCAATTTAAGTGGACCCCGACTTAAACAATTTGAAAAACTTATTGGGGTGTTACCATTTAGTGGTCAATTGTACGGAATATGTACTGTACTGTGCAACCTACTAATAAAAGTCTCAATCAATCAATCAATCAAAACACATAGAATCATCATACTGCTGTGATTATATGCATCAAGTGTTCATTCAAGGCTAAGGCAAAATATCGAGATATATATCGTGTATCGCAATATGGCCTTAAAATATCGCAATATTAAAAAAAGGCCATATCGCCCAGCCCTAGTTCAATGATGCCATTTCTGTTTGTCATGTATAATTTTGTCTATTTTGTGTTTATCCTTGAATAAACAGGTCAGTTTCTTGTTACCAACCATTGTGTATTATTCAAACTCCCCTAATTCAGCTGGCTAGTTGTTATCAAGAGTACTAAAACCCTTTTCAACATGATTCTGACAACTAAGTAGGCTAAATAACTTTAAACTTTAATACATGCTTGGATAGACCAGTATCGGTCAGTATCAGTATCGGTATCGGATCGGAAGTGCAAAGACAATATTGGTATCGGATCGGAAGTGCAAAAACCTGGATCGGGACATCCCTAGTACTTACTAGGGTTGTATGGTATACCAGTACTAGTATAGTACTGCGGTACCAATTAATCATATTCAGTACTATACCGCCTCTAAAAGTACCGGTCCCCGTCCCCCTTTTTTTAAACAAGCATGACGGCGCGTCGTCGTCACGTCATGACATTGCTGGTTTTACGAGCAGAGGAGCATGTTCGGCAGCACACACACACAGAGTACTTACAAGCAGACACAGCGTGTAGACAGAAAAGGGGGAACGGACGCATTTTGGTGTAAAAAGTAAAGATAAAGGTGAAGTTATAACACTGAAACACCCTCAGGAAGAGGTGCTTTAAGACATGGCGAGCTAGCTAGCCGCTAACATCCATTGGTAGTGTTTTAGCTAAATCACTAATCCTTGTCTCCATGGCGACAAATAAAGTGAGTTTCTTACAAGTAGCATTATCACTGCAGGGCGAGGAATAGCTAAACATGCTTCACTACACACCGTAGGAGGATACAATAGCTCACCGGCGTCACAATGTAAACAAGCGCCATGGGTGGATCTACACCTGACATCCACTGTAATGATACCAAGTGCAGGGGCGTATCTAGTCGATACTACTATGATTACATCGATATTTTTTTTAGCATCACAACATCTTTTTTTGTTTGTTTAAAATGCATATTATGTTTATAAAGTCAGGAAATACGTCCCTGGGCACATGAGGACTTTGAATATGACCAATGTATGATCCTGTAACTACTTGGTATCGGATCCATACCTAAATGTGTGGTATCATCCAAAACTAATGTCAAGTATCAAAGAAGAGAAGAATAAGTGATTATTACATTTGAACAGAAGTGTAGATAGAACATGTTAAAACAGAAAATAAGCAGATATTAACAGTAAATGAACAAGTGGATTAATAATCAATTTTTACAGTTTGTCCTTCATAATGTTGACAAAATAATAGGTGTATAAATGACACAATATGTTACTGCATAGACTAATTAGGAGTCTTTGTTTACTTACTTACTAATAAAAGACAAGTTGTCGAGTATGTTTACTATTTTATTTAAGGACTAAATTACAATAATAAACATATGTTTCATGTATCCTAAGATCTTTTTGTTAAAATAAAGCCAATAATGACATTTTTTGTCGTCCCCTTTTATTTAGAAAAGTATCGAAATACATTTTGGTAACGGTACCAAAATATTGGTAACAGGACAACCCTAGTATAGAATAGAATAGAAAGTACTTTATTGATCCCTGGGGGGAATTCAGCACCACAGTTCACTCACAATAGACAATAAATACGATACAGCATTATTCACATGTGAATAATATAAATACAGGTAAAAGACAGTAAATTAGAATATTTTGAAAAACTTGATTTATTTCAGTACCGTAATTGCATTCAAAAGGTGTAACTTGTACATTATATTTATTCATTGCACACAGACTGATGCATTCAAATGTTTATTTCATTTAATTTTGATGATTTGAAGTGGCAACAAATGAAAATCCAAAATTCCGTGTGTCACAAAATTAGAATATTACTTAAGGCTAATACAAAAAAGGGATTTTTAGAAATGTTGGCCAACTGAAAAGTATAAAAATGAAAAATATGAGCATGTACAATACTCAATACTTGGTTGAAGCTCCTTTTGCCTCAATTACTGCGTTAATGCGGCGTGGCATGGAGTCGATGAGTTTCTGGCACTGCTCAGGTGTTATGAGAGCCCAGGTTGCTCTGATAGTGGCCTTCAACTCTTCTGCGTTTTTGGGTCTGGCATTCTGCATCTTCCTTTTCACAATACCCCACAGATTTTCTATGGGGCTAAGGTCAGGAGAGTTGGCGGGCCAATTTAGAACAGAAATACCATGGTCCGTAAACCAGGCACGGGTAGATTTTGCGCTGTGTGCAGGCGCCAAGTCCTGTTGGAACTTGAAATCTCCATCTCCATAGAGCAGGTCAGCAGCAGGAAGCATGAAGTGCTCTAAAACTTGCTGGTAGACGGCTGCGTTGACCCTGGATCTCAGGAAACAGAGTGGACCGACACCAGCAGATGACATGGCACCCCAAACCATCACCCAACCATGCAAATTTTGCATTTCCTTTGGAAATCGAGGTCCCAGAGTCTGGAGGAAGACAGGAGAGGCACAGGATCCACGTTGCCTGAAGTCTAGTGTAAAGTTTCCACCATCAGTGATGGTTTGGGGTGCCATGTCATCTGCTGGTGTCGGTCCACTCTGTTTCCTGAGATCCAGGGTCAACGCAGCCGTCTACCAGCAAGTTTTAGAGCACTTCATGCTTCCTGCTGCTGACCTGCTCTATGGAGATGGAGATTTCAAGTTCCAACAGGACTTGGCGCCTGCACACAGCGCAAAATCTACCCGTGCCTGGTTTACGGACCATGGTATTTCTGTTCTAAATTGGCCCGCCAACTCCCCTGACCTTAGCCCCATAGAAAATCTGTGGGATATTGTGAAAAGGAAGATGCAGAATGCCAGACCCAAAAACGCAGAAGAGTTGAAGGCCACTATCAGAGCAACCTGGGCTCTCATAACACCTGAGCAGTGCCAGAAACTCATCGACTCCATGCCACGCCGCATTAACGCAGTAATTGAGGCAAAAGGAGCTCCAACCAAGTATTGAGTATTGTACATGCTCATATTTTTCATTTTCATACTTTTCAGTTGGCCAACATTTCTAAAAATCCCTTTTTTGTATTAGCCTTAAGTAATATTCTAATTTTGTGACACACGGAATTTTGGATTTTCATTTGTTGCCACTTCAAATCATCAAAATTAAATGAAATAAACATTTGAATGCATCAGTCTGTGTGCAATGAATAAATATAATGTACAAGTTACACCTTTTGAATGCAATTACTGAAATAAATCAAGTTTTTCAAAATATTCTAATTTACTGACTTTTACCTGTATATTTACTATATACTTACTATACAAGATTTGATGAAATAGCCATCCACTGATACCCATTGTACACAGTAGATGGCTCCATACAGCCACAAGTAACGTGAACTGAGAACTTTTTTTCTTTCTCCTTCTCACCAGCTTTTATGACTACGCAGGCAAAGTCAATGAAGAAAATCTCAACAGCATTCTTAGAGATCGGCGGAAAGTGAGTGGTGATGTGTTCTTTTGTCGCTTGTTGTCCTTTACCACTCCTGCCAAATGTCACCTGCATTAAAAAGGATATTATGTGTGTTTTCTTCGGGCAGAATGTGATCGGTTGGTACCGTTTCCGACGAAACACGCAGCAGCAGATGTCCTTCCGCGAACAGATCCTCCACAAACAGCTGACTCAGCTGCTCGGCGTGCCCGACCTGGTCTTCCTCCTCTTTAGCTTCATCTCCACGGCGAACAGTTCTACACACGCGCTGGAGTATGTGCTCTTCCGACCCAATCGCAGGTACTGTTCAGACAGCTTCAAGGGGCTCCATTCATCATTGTATACAGGGTGGCCGCAGGTCATTGCAATGCATTTAAAGTCATTACCGTATTTTTTGGATTATAAGTCGCAGTTTTTTTTCATAGTTTGGCCGGGGGTGCGACTTATACTCAGGAGCGACTTATGTGTGAAATGATTAACACATTACCGTAAAATATCAAATAATATTATTTATCTCATTCATGTAAGAGACTAGACCAGGGGTGCTCACACTTTTTCTGCAGGTGAGCTACTTTTCAATTGATCAAGTCGTGGGGATCTACCTCATTCATATATATCATTTATATTTACTTATTTATGAAATATATGTTTTTGTTAACAAGTTAAAGGTGTTTAATGATAATGCAAGCATGTTTAACACATATAGTTAATATTGTTAACAAATTAAAGGTGTTTAATGATAATACAAGCATGTTTAATACATATAGTTAATATTGTTAACAAGTTAAAGGTGTTTAATGATAATACAAGTATGTTTAATACATATAGTTAATATTGTTAACAAGTTAAAGGTGTTTAATGATAATACAAGCATGTTTAATACATATAGTTAATATTGTTAACAAATTAAAGGTGTTTAATGATAATACAAGCATGTTTAATACATATAGTTAATATTGTTAACAAGTTAAAGGTGTTTAATGATAATACAAGCATGTTTAACACATAGTTAATATTGTTAATAAATTAAAGGTGTTTAATGATAATACAAGAATGTTTAATACATATAGTTAATATTGTTAACAACTTAAAGGTGTTTAAAGATAATACAAGCATGTTTAACACATATAGTTAATATTGTTAACAACTTAAAGGTGTTTAAAGATAATACAAGCATACAGTATAGTTAAGCACACATATAGTTAATATTGTTAACAACTTAAAGGTGTTTAAAGATAATACAAGCATGTTTAACACATATAGTTAATATTGTTAACAAGTTAAAGGTGGTTAAAGATAATACAAGCATGTTTAACACATATAGATTCCTTTCTTTCATGAAGACAAGAATATAAGTTGGTGTATTACCTGATTCTGATGACTTGCATTGATTGGAATCAGACAGTGGTGCTGATAAGGTCCGCATTTTCGAATGGAGGAGAAAAAAAGTCCTCCTTTCTGTCCAATACCACATGAAAGTGGTTGGTTTTTGGCATCTTATTTGTCCAGCTTCCGTACTCCTTTGTATACACTTTACAAGAAATACATTGTCGGCAAACTCCGTAGCTTGCTAGCTTGTGCACGCCAGCTTTCTGAGACTCTTATTTTGGTAGTGCAACTGTGCAACTGTGCAGTCGGTCTTTGGAGTTTTGACGACAGGTACGGCGCCAGAGTCTCGTTGAAATAAAGTGTTTCTCGCCTTCCAGTCGGTCATTTTAATGAGCTGGCAGCAGCCAGCGTCATCTCAGAAGACCCTCGGGTGCCGTGAATGTCAATCAAGTGACGAAAGTGACGTCATAGTGAAGATTTATGATCGCTCATTTTTAGGACAATTTTTTTAATGCCTGGCTGGTGATCGACTGACACACCCTCCGAGATCGACCGGTAGCTCGCGATCGACGTAATGAGCACCCCTGGACTAGACATATATCAGCAATCGTCACACACACACGTCAACCAATAAAAATTTGGCAAGGGCGGGTCATGGCAGAAGTGCAGTGTGGAAAAAAAGATGCTACCTGCTACTACTTCCGTACCTTTGAAAATTGATCATTTCAACATTGGCGGTAACTTATAAAAACTGAGAAGGGCTGAACAAAAATAGCACCGAAAGAGAAATCATATACTGCAGGTTACAAGCAGTGAATGTAGTGAAATATGCAGCTGTTGTTCACTATTCTTTATTTATTTTAAATTGCCTTTCAAATGTCTATTCTTGGTGTTGGATTTTATCAAATACATTTCCCCAAAAAGTGCGACTTATATATGTTTTTTTCCTTCTTTATTGTGCATTTTCGGCCGGTGTGATTTATACTGCGGAGCGATTTATAATCCGAAAACTTTGGTACATGGATTTTTGCAAAAATGAAGGCCTTAAATGGCATTAAAAAGCACTAAATACCATGTCCACAGGTATGAGAAAAAAATCACACAAATGTAGGCCTGGACTGATAGTCAATGATAAATTCAATTGAACTTGATAACTTTGCTATACATTAAAGGGGAACATTATCACAATTTCAGAAGGGTTAAAACCATTAAAAATCAGTTCCCAGTGGCTTATTATATTTTTCGAAGTTTTTTTCAAAATTGTACCCATCACGCAATACCCCTAAAAAAGCTTCAAAGTGCCTGATTTTAACCATCGTTATATACACCCGTCCATTTTCCTGTGACGTCACATAGTGAAGCCAACACAAACAAACATGGCGGAAAGAACAGCAAGCTATAGCGACATTAGCTCGGATTCAGACTCGGATTTCAGCGGCTTAAGCGATTACGCATGTATTGAAACGGATGGTTGTAGTGTGGAGGCAGGTAGCGAAAACGAAATTGAAGAAGAAACTGAAGCTATTGAGCCATATCGGTTTGAACCGTATGCAAGCGAAACCGACGAAAACGACATGACAGCCAGCGACACGGGAGAAAGCGAGGACGAATTCGGCGATCGCCTTCTAACCAACGATTGGTATGTGTTTGTTTGGCATTAAAGGAAACTAACAACTATGAACTAGGTTTACAGCATATGAAATACATTTGGCAACAACATGCACTTTGAGAGTGCAGACAGCCCAATTTTCATCAATTAATATATTCTGTAGACATACCCTCATCTGCGCTCTTTTCCTGAAAGCTGATCTGTCCAGTTTTGGAGTTGATGTCAGCAGGCCAGGGAAGCTAGGGTCGATAGGGGGTTTAGCTCGCTCGTCTGCGGGAACAAACTGCCGCCATTGCTTGCCGTGCTACCGAGGCCCTTTGTCCCTGAATTGCTCACACACTCCGGCAGATTCAATGGGGGTCTGGCGGCAGATTTCTTTGACTTTATGGTTGGAAATGCATCTGCTTTGAGTGTCGCAGGATATCCACACATTCTTGCCATCTCTGTCGTAGCATAGCTTTCGTCGGTAAAGTGTGCGGAACAAACGTCCAATTTCTTGCCACTTTCGCATCTTTGGGCCACTGGTGCAACTTGAATCTGTCCCTGTTCGTGTTGTTACACCCTCCGACAAGGCATGATGTCTCCAAGGTACGGAAAACAGTCGAAAAAAACGGAAAATAACAGAGCTGATTTGACTCGGTGTTTGAGAAAATGGCGGATTGCTTCCCGATGTGACGCCACGTTGTGATGTCATCGCTCCGAGAGCGAATATTAGAAAGGCGTTTAATTCGCCAAAATTCCCCCATTTAGAGTTCGGAAATCGGTTAAGAAAATATATGGTCTTTTTTCTGCAACATCAAGGTATATATTGACGCTTACATAGGTCTGGTGATAATGTTCCCTTTTAAGGGTTAGAATTGGGGGTTAAATCACCAAAAAATGATTTCCGGGCATGGCCACCGCTGCTGCCCACTGCTCCCCTCACTTCCCAGGGGGTGATCAAGGGTGATGGGTAGGAGTGTAACGGTACGTGTATTTGTATTGAACCGTTTCGGCACGGGGGTTTCGGTTCGGTTTGGAGGTGTACCGAACGAGTTTCCACACGGACATATTAAGTAGCGTAACGATGCTTTTGTTCAGAAGGAGCTGCGCATGGACTTCATTTATAAGTAAAGGTACGACCATAGTAACGTTTTTTTTTTATTAAATGTGCTTTTCATGATGGTATCCTTACATCACACTCAAATTTATAAGCGCAGGCCTAAATTTACAGCATGCCTTTGGTAAGCGCCGGAGTGAGAAGAAGTTTTGAATTAATTACCGCCCCGGTGCTAATTCAAGGAAATACGGTATGCATTCTCATCCACAATCTTTGTTTGGATATGAGGGGACGGGACTGTTAGTTTACGCACAGATTTCATAAAAGTGAAACTGCTCGCTCGTGAGAAGCACTGCTAAGTGGGGCTCTAGATGTAAATGTAATGAGTGAATGGGTTATACTTGTATGGCGCCTTTCTACCGTCAAGCCAGTTCAGTTTTAGTTTGGTTCTGCATAGCCTTCCCTAAGCTTCAATGCCTTTTCTTAGGGGCACTCACCTTTTGTTTATTTTTGGTTTAAGCATTAGACACCTTTTTACCTGCACGCTGCCTCCCGCTGTTTGCGACATCTACAAAGCAATTAGCTACCGGCTGCCACCTACTGATATGGAAGAGTATTACACGGTTACTCTGCCGAGCTCTAGACAGCATCGACACCAGAGGTGGGTAGTAACGCGCTACATTTACTCCGTTACATCTACTTGAGTAACTTTTGGGATAAATTGTACTTCTAAGAGTAGTTTTAATGCAACATACTTTTACTTTTACTTAAGTATATTTATAGAGAAGGAACGCTACTTTTACTCCGCTACTTTTATCTACATTCAGCTCGCTACTCGCTACTAATTTTTATCGATCTGTTAATGCACGCTTTGTTTGTTTTGGTCTGTCAGACAGACCTTCAAAGTGCCTGCCTTACTGGTGACGTTTCACTTCGTTCCACCAATCAGATGCAGTCACTGGTGACGTTGGACCAATCAAACAGAGCCAGGCGGTCACATGACCTGACTTAAACAAGTTGAAAAACGTATTCGGGTGTTACCATTTAGTGGTCAATTGTACGGAATATGTACTGTACTGTGCAATCTACTAATAAAAGTTACAATCAATCAATCAAAAGTGTGAAGGAAAAAGGATACTTTTTTTATTTCAACCGGACATCCCGTCAAAAGCCTAAAGACTGACCGCACATGAGGACGTTCCTGTCTTCACAATAAAAGTGCCGCTCCATCGCGCCTGCGCTTTCAAAACAAGAGTCTCCGAAAGCCAGCGCAAACAAGCTAGCAAGCTAAGGAGTTTGACGGCAATATATTTCTTGTAAAGTGTATAAAAACGAATATGGAAGCTGGACAAATAAGATGCCAAAAACCCACCACTTTCATGTGGTATTAGACAGAAAGGAGGAACTTTTCTTCTCCTCCATTTGAAAACGTAGACGTTATCATCACTACTGTCTGATTACAATCAATGCAAGTCATCAGAATCAGGTAATACACCAACTTATATTCTTGTCTTCATGAAAGAAAGGAATCTATATGTTAAACATGCATGTATATTCATTAAAACATCTTTAACATGTAAACAAAAACAGCTAAATAAATGCATTTAAATTATATACTGTATATATCAATGTGTGTGTATATATATATATATATATATATATATATATATATATATATATATAAATATATATATATGTGTGTGTGTGTGTGTGTGTATGTTACTCATCAGTTACTCAGTACTTGAGTAGTTTTTTCACAACATACTTTTTACTTTTACTCAAGTAAATATTTGGGTGACTACTCCTTACTTTTACTTGAGTAATAAATCTCTAAAGTAACAGTACTCTTACTTGAGTACAATTTCTGGCTACTCTACCCACCTCTGATCGACACTCACCAACAACACATCATTTTGTAGACTATAATTACTGCTTTGCAAAAAATATTTTTAACCCAAATAGGTGAAACTAGATAATCTTCCACGGCACACCAGACTGTATCTCACGGCACACTAGTGGTTGAAAAACACTGCACTAGTGCTTCATTTGGTCACAGCTAATGTAAACGTTTCAACTACTCACCATTATCATTGTCAAATGCTTACAATTTTGTCTGTACAGCATACCTGCCAACTACTCCGGTTTTCCCGTAATTAGTACGGTTTTCATCAACCTATTCCGGGTTACGGTTGCAGTGATAAAAAATACAGTTTTTCATTAATTAAAAAAAAAGGTTTTTTATTAAAGTTGTATTCACGAAATCGCGTAACAACAATGACAATCGACACCGCTTCCCGTAACTTCCTATCGAGCCATTCCGAATGCCATGCGCGAGGCTATTTATAGCACCGCTGCCAAGCACGAGGCACCAGTTGCCATTGTTTCCAAACGAGCGAACGATCATGGAATCAGCCGGAGAAAAATCGCAAACGAGTCTTAAACCGAAAAGAAAACTACATTCATTCCGTGAAGAATATTCAAAAGCCTATAATTATCCGTTCCAAAAAGGGTGAAAACTACGCGAATTGCACCTTGTGCAGACAAGATTTTTCGATCGGACACGGAGGAATTAGCGATGTAAAAGACCAGGTTGGGACAAAAAAACACGAGTCTAATGTCGTTGCTAGCGATACAAGTGGAAAACTTTCAAAGTTTTTCGGATTTTAGCCACAAAATGGTAATGACACCAATGTTATCTATTGGAATTGTTTAGTACTGTTATACTGTTAAAAGTGTTTATACTATTTATGCTTTCAAGTCCAAGTTGAAGAAATCTTGTTAAATGTTGACAGCATAACTACCAAAATACAGAAGTATGTCCTTAATATTTTTGCAGTGCTATTTCTGTTGAAAAGTTCAAATGATTACATTAGAGGTGTGATGTGCCACTTTTCAAGTGTCTGATGGCTTCAATTAATTTTCATTCATTTTTCATATTTTGAATTCTTTTGAAAGGCTTACAAAAAAAACTACATTTGAATTGTAATTCCATGCTATTGACAGGACTATTAATTGTAATGAAGTTAGCTTACCATGTTTACAGTATGATAATTGTGATAGAAATGTGAATTTTAGGCACAGAATATTTTTTACAATTGAACAAGGCAGTAGATTACCGTATTTTCCGCACCATAAACCGCCCTGGGTTATAAGCCGCGCCTTCAATGAACGGCATATTTCAAAACTTTGTCCACCTATAAGCCGCCCCGTGTTATAAGCCGCATCTAACTGCGCTAAAGGAATGTCAAAAAAACAGTCAGATAGGTCAGTCAAACTTTAATAATATATTAAAAACCAGCGTGATGTGGGCGCGCATGGAGTCGTATATCAACATGGACGGAGCTGCGTGAAAAAAGCCACCCGGCTTCTTCGCGTAAACTTCCCTTAACCACTCGCTCATCTTTTCTTCATCCATCCATCCCTTCGAGTTAGCTTTTATGATGACGCCGGCTGGAAAGGTCTCTTTTGGCAAGGTCTTCCTTTTGAATATCACCATGGGTGGAAGTTTCTGGCCATTTGCATGGCAAGCTAGAACCACAGTGAAGGATGACTTCTCATTCCCTGTGGTGCGAATATTCACCGTACGTGCTCCCGTTGTATCCACAGTGCGGTTCACAGGAATATCAAAAGTCAGTGGAACCTCGTCCATGTTGATAATGTTCTCTGGCCGGATCTTTTTTTTCAGCTATCTTGTTTTTACAATATGCACGGAAAGTAGCCAGCTTTTCTTGAAAGTCTTTAGGCAGTTGCTGTGAAATAGTAGTCCGTGTGCGGATGGAGAGATTGCGTCTTTTCATGAACCGGAAACCTGTCGCTTAGTAGGAGCCATTTTGTGGTCTTTACAGATGTAAACACACAAAGGAAATGAAACGTAATATCCGCGCGCTTCTTCTTCTTCTACGGGGGCGGGTGGTTGCTTACAGTAGAAGAAGAAGCGCTTCCTGTTCTATGGGGGCGGGTGCTTACCTTGGCGGTTGCTTGCGTAGAAGAAGAAGCACTTCCTCTTCTACGGGGAAAAAAGATGGCAGCTGTTTACCGTAGTTGCGAGACCGAAACTTTATGAAAATGAATCTTAATATTAATCCATATATAAAGCGCACCGGGTTATAAGCCGCACTGTCAGCTTTTGAGTAAATTTGTGGTTTTTGGGTGCGGCTAATAGTGCGGAAAATACGGTATACAATTTTTTTAATGGAATTGTTTAGTACTGCTTTACCATTTGTTTACTGTAAAAAGTGTTTATACTTTCAATTAACAAATTGAAGTGTTGTGAAAGGTTGACAGGATAACTGGCATTAACTGTCAAAATAATTTCAAACTATTGAAGTTAGCTTACAGAATAAACATGTCAATCAACCCATATGATTTTTGCTGTAATATTTTTGTTTTGAAAAGTCACTGTGACTGATAGAAAAGTGATGGTTTTAGCAACATTTTAACCTGTCTGAATGCAATCAATCATTTTGCGGCCCCTGGACCCTGGCTACTAGGTTTTTCTGATTTCAAAAGTTGGCAGGTATGGTACAGACATTTTGACTATACAACGACGACCTGCAGTAGAACATGAGCGTTACATTTGTTTTAAGTTGCATTAAAAAGCATTAGGTTAGATGTTCTGCTACCTGCACAAACCCTGTTACATGACGTGTTAGTTCTCATGTTTGGGAGCGCTAACTGGCCATGTTCCCACAGTAGGTACAACCAGAGGATCACCCTCACCATCCCAAACCTGGGCAATACAAGCCAGCAGGAGTACAAGGTGTCGTCCGTGCCCAACACCTCGCTCAACTACGCCAAGGTCATCAAAGAACACGGGTAATATTTGGACTCACTGCCTCGCTTCTGAACCAAGGTCCTCTTTTGTTTGCCTTTTTCATGTGCACACCAGGTTGGCTGCATAGTTTGCATGAAGTTCGTGTCGTGCCTACCATGTACTAGCCGCACATTACACACACATTTGATTCAGCGCAGTTAATACCTCTGCTGCCGGCTGTGCAATTTATAAAGCGGGGCAAAGCACGGTATCCCTGTGAACTGACCGTGGCTAATTTGTGCCTTGGGCAGTGGAATGTGTTACAATTCCATCACGGCCTGAATCGAGGGTCGGCAACTCTAAATGTTGAAAGAGCCATATTGGACCAAAAATACAACCAAAAAAAGTCTGTCTGGAGCCGCTAAAAATTCTAAGTCTTATATAAGTGTTATAATGAAGCCAAGACATGATGGAAGTGTCTATATTAGCTTTATTAGTCTACTATCAAAATGACTTTAAAAGTCTTATATAAGTGTTATAGTGAAGCCAACACATGATGTAAGTGTCTATAGTAGCTATATTAGCCTACTATCAAAATGACTTTAAAAGTCTTATATAAGTGTTACAATGAAGACAATACATGATGTGTCTATATTAGTTATATTAGCCTACTATCAAAATGACTTTAAAAGTCTTATATAAGTGTTATAATGAAGCCAACACATGATGTAAGTGTCTATATTAGCTATACTAGCCTACTATCAAAATGACTTTAAAAGTATTATATAAGTGTTATAATGAAGGCAACACATGATGTAAGTGTCTATAGTAGCTATATTAGCCTACTATCAAAATGACTTTAAAAGTCTTATATAAGTGTTAGAATGAAGACAATACATGATGTGTCTATATTAGTTATATTAGCCTACTATCAAAATGACTTTAAAAGTCTTATATAAGTGTTATAATGAAGCCAAGACATGATGTAAGTGTCTATATTAGCTTTATTAGTCTACTATCAAAATGACTTTAAAAGTCTTATATAAGTGTTATAATGAAGCCAACACATGATGTAAGTGTCTATAGTAGCTATATTAGCCTACTATCAAAATGACTTTAAAAGTCTTATATAAGTGTTATAATGAAGACAATACATGATGTAAGTGTCTATATTAGCCTACTGTCAAAATGACTTTAAAAGTCTTATATAAGTGTTATAATGAAGACAACACATGATGTAGGTGTCTATAGTAGCTATATTAGCCTACTGTCAAAATGACTTTAAAAGTCTTATATAAGTGTTATAATGAAGTCAACACATGATGTAAGTGTCTATAGTAGCTATATTAGCCTACTATCAAAATGACTTTAAAAGTCTTATATAAGTGTTATAATGAAGGCAACACATGATGTAAGTGTCTATATTAGCTATATTAGCCTCCTATCAAACTGACTTTAAAAGTCTTATATAAGTGTTATAATGAAGACAACACATGATGTAAGTGTCTATATTAGCCTACTATCAAAATGACTTTAAAAGTCTTATATAAGTGTTAGAATGAAGCCAACACATGATGTAAGTGTCTATATTAGCCTACTATCAAAATTACTTTAAAAGTCTTATATAAGTGTTATAATGAAGGCAACACATGATGTAAGTGTCTATATTAGCTATATTAGCCTACTATCAAAATTACTTTAAAAGTCTTGTATAAGTGTTATAATGAAGCCAACACATGATGTAAGTGTCTATATTAGCTATACTAGCCTACTATCAAAATGACTTTAAAAGTCTTATATAAGTGTTATAATGAAGACAACACATGATGTAAGTGTCTATATTAGCCTACTATCAAAATGACTTTAAAAGTCTTATATAAGTGTTACAATGAAGACAACACATGATGTAAGTGTCTATAGTAGCTATATTAGCCTACTATCAAAATGACTTTAAAAGTCTTATATAAGTGTTAGAATGAAGACAATACATGATGTAAGTGTCTATATTAGTTATATTAGCCTACTATCAAAATGACTTTAAAAGTCTTATATAAGTGTTATAATGAAGACAACACATGATGTAAGTGTCTATATTAGCTTTATTAGTCTACTATCAAAATGACTTTAAAAGTCTTATATAAGTGTTAGAATGAAGACAATACATGATGTGTCTATATTAGTTATATTAGCCTACTATCAAAATGACTTTAAAAGTCTTATATAAGTGTTATAATGAAGCCAACACATGATGTAAGTGTCTATATTAGCTATACGAGCCTACTATCAAAATGACTTTAAAAGTCTTATATAAGTGTTATAATGAAGCCAACACATGATGTAAGTGTCTATATTAGCTTTATTAGTCTACTATCAAAATGACTTTAAAAGTCTTATATAAGTGTTATAATGAAGGCAACACATGATGTAAGTGTCTATAGTACCGTAGCTATATTAGCCTACTATCAAAATTACTTTAAAAGTCTTATATAAGTGTTAAAATGAAGGCAACACATGATGTAAGTGTCTATATTAGTTATATTAGTCTACTACCAAAATGACTTTAAAAGTCTTATATAAGTGTTATAATGAAGCCAACACATGATGTAAGTGTCTATAGTACCGTAGCTATATTAGCCTACTATCAAAATTACTTTAAAAGTCTTATATAAGTGTTAAAATGAAGGCAACACATGATGTAAGTGTCTATAGTAGCTATATTAGCCTACTATCAAAATGACTTTAAAAGTCTTATATAAGTGTTATAATGAAGGCAACACATGATGTAAGTGTCTATATTAGCTATATTAGCCTACTATCAAAATGACTTTAAAAGTCTTATATAAGTGTTATAATGAAGCCAACACATGATGTGTCTATAGTAGCTATATTAGCCTACTATCAAAATGACTTTAAAAGTCTTATATAAGTGTTAGAATGAAGCCAACACATGATGTAAGTGTCTATATTAGCTATATTAGCCTACTATCAAAATGACTTTAAAAGTCTTATATAAGTGTTATAATGAAGACAATACATGATGTGTCTATATTAGTTATATTAGCCTACTATCAAAATGACTTTAAAAGTCTCATATAAGTATTATAATGAAGCCAACACATGATGTAAGTGTCTATATTAGCTATATTAGCCTACTATCAAAATGACTTTAAAAGTCTTATATAAGTGTTATAATGAAGCCAACACATGATGTAAGTGTCTATAGTACCGTAGCTATATTAGCCTACTATCAAAATTACTTTAAAAGTCTTATATAAGTGTTAAAATGAAGGCAACACATGATGTAAGTGTCTATATTAGTTATATTAGTCTACTACCAAAATGACTTTAAAAGTCTTATATAAGTGTTATAATGAAGCCAACACATGATGTAAGTGTCTATAGTACCGTAGCTATATTAGCCTACTATCAAAATTACTTTAAAAGTCTTATATAAGTGTTAAAATGAAGGCAACACATGATGTAAGTGTCTATAGTAGCTATATTAGCCTACTTTTAAAATGACTTTAAAAGTCTTATATAAGTGTTATAATGAAGGCAACACATGATGTAAGTGTCTATATTAGCCATATTAGCCTACTATCAAACTGACTTTAAAAGTCTTCTATAAGTGTTATAATGAAGGCAGCACATGATGTAAGTGTCTATAGTAGCTATACTAGCCTACTATCAAAATGACTTTAAAAGTCTTATATAAGTGTTATAATGAAGACAACACAGGATGTAAGTGTCTGTATTAGCCTACTATCAAAATAACTTTAAAAGTCTTATATAAGTGTTATAATGAAGGCAACACATGATGTAAGTGTCTATATTAGCTATATTAGCCTACTATCAAAATGACTTTAAAAGTCTTATATAAGTGTTATAATGAAGCCAACACATGATGTAAGTGTCTATATTAGCTATACTAGCCTACTATCAAAATGACTTTAAAAGTCTTATATAAGTGTTACAAACCCCGTTTCCATATGAGTTGGGAAATTGTGTTAGATGTAAATATAAACGGAATACAATGATTTGCAAATCGTTTTCAACCCATATTCAGTTGAATATGCTACAAAGACAACATATTTGATGTTCACACTGATAAACATTTTTTTTTTTTGCAAATGATCATTAACTTTAGAATTTGATGACAGCAACACGTGACAATAAATACTGATAAAGTCGAGGAATGCTCATCAAACACTTATTTGGAACATCCC
Source organism: Nerophis lumbriciformis (assembly GCF_033978685.3). Taxonomy (NCBI): domain Eukaryota; kingdom Metazoa; phylum Chordata; class Actinopteri; order Syngnathiformes; family Syngnathidae; genus Nerophis; species Nerophis lumbriciformis. Next base: position 4,368,793 of record NC_084549.2, read on the forward strand.
ACAGGTGAGCAGGCTAATTGGGAACAGGTGGGTGCCATGATTGGGTATAAAAGTAGATTCCATGAAATGCTCAGTCATTCACAAACAAGGACGGGGCGAGGGTCACCACTTTGTCAACACATGCGTGAGCAAATTGTTGAACAGTTTAAGAAAAACCTTTCTCAACCAGCTATTGCAAGGAATTTAGGGATTTCACCATCTACGGTCCGTAATATCATCAAACTGTTCAGAGAATCTGGAGAAATCACTGCACGTAAGCAGCTAAGCCCGTGACCTTCGACACCTCAGGCTGTACTGCATCAACAAGCGACATCAGTGTGTAAAGGATATCACCACATGGGCTCAGGAACACTTCAGTAACCCACTGTCAGTAACTACAGTTGGTCGCTACATCTGTAAGTGCAAGTTAAAACTCTCCTATGCAAGGCGAAAACCGTTTATCAACAACACCCAACAACAACAACAACAAAAAGTTTATTTTTTTATTTTTATTTTGATTAAATCAACATAAAAACACAATATATACACTATATATCAATGTATATCAATACAGTCTGCAGGGATACAGTCCGTAAGCACACATGATTGTATTTCTTTATAAAAAAAAAAAAAAGAAAATTTATTACAATCTTTGCAAGCTGGGTAACGTTTGCTGTGGTCTGGAACAACATGGCACACAAAATCAGAAATGCAGCCAATATCACATACAGATAATGTGTCATGAGACATGGAAATATAAATTAGACGTAAGTAAGTCAAGGAAATTAAATGAGCTCAAATATTGCTACAAACGAGGCATAATGATGCAATATATACATACAGGTGGCCTAAGTAGCATGTTAACATCGATAAACTTGCAGTCATATGCCTGATAAGCACTCCAGCAAATCAACAAATATCACCATTGTGCATTCACGCACAGTATAAAACGTTTGGTGGACAAAATGAGACAAGGAAGGAGTGGCATAAAAAACGTCTTTCTGTGGCAGTGTCGGAGAAAGTTGCACATGTACACAAACTACGGTGAGTTCAAGGATCGCTGAAATTAGTCGGACAAAACGGTGCTTGCCAAATACAGTGAAGCATGTTTAATATAAACCGTGGGATTTCTAACAATTAGGACGGTTTGTGTCATGTTTGTTCTCCTACAGAAAATACATTCAAACTAAATATACATCTTTTTCCATTTTCACACATCTCTGAAAGAGGTCCGGGAGCCACTAGGGCGGCGCTAAAGAGCGCCATGCGGCTCTAGAACAGGCGGGTTGCTGACCCCGGGCCTAAATGTATGCCAGTGACTTTCTCCCATTGATGATGATATGCACGACGTCTTGTTTGCTTGCACCCAATTGCAGGGCTGAGTTCTTTGACAAAGACGGCGTGATGAAGGATATCCGGACAATATTTCAAGTCTACAGTGCGCTACAAGACAAAGTACAGGTGAGCACACCCCCCAAAACAAAGGAAAACCATCTTTCTGTTATTTTGCCATTTGACTTTTGTCTCTCTTCCCGCCTCGTGTGCGCTCAGGCCGTGTGCGGGGAGGTAGAACAAAGTGAACGCGTGAGGGAGAAAATTCAAGACGACGTGAACAAACTGAAACAGCAAATCGATCTCAGGGAACGTAAGGCGGCGGAAGAAGAGCGAAGTAAGTAGCATTTTAGCATCTCACAGAAGTCAATACACCCCCTAACTCAGGGGTGCTCATTACGTCGATCGCGATCTACCGGTCGATCTCGGAGGGTGTGTCAGTCGATCACCAGCCAGGCATTAAAAAAATAGTCCTAAAAATGAGCGATCATAAATCTTCACTATGAAGTCACTTTGGTCACTTGATTGACATTCACGGCACCCGAGGGTCTTCTGAGATGACGCTGGCTGCTGCCAGATCATTAAAATTACCGACTGGAAGGCGAGAAACACTTTATTTCAACAGACTCTGGCGCCGTACCTGTCGTCAAAACTCCAAAGACCGACTGCACAGTTGCACAATAAAAGCTCTGCTTCATCCTGCCTGCGCTACCAAAATAAGAGTCTCAGAAAGCTGGCGTGCACAAGCTAGCAAGCTACGGAGTTTGCCGACAATGTATTTCTTGTAAAGTGTATACAAAGGAGTACGGAAGCTGGACAAATAAGATGCCAAAAACCAACCACTTTCATGTGGTATTGGACAGAAAGGAGGACTTTTTTTCTCCTCCATTCGAAAATGCGGACGTTATCAGCACCACTGTCTGATTCCTCTCAATGCAAGTCATCACAATCAGGTAATACACCAACTTACAGGTAAAAGCAAGTAAATTAGAATATTTTGAAAAACTTGATTTATTTCAGTAATTGCATTCAAAAGGTGTAACTTGTACATTATATTTATTCATTGCACACAGACTGATGCATTCAAATGTTTATTTCATTTAATTTTGATGATTTGAAGTGGCAACAAATGAAAATCCAAAATTCCGTGTGTCACAAAATTAGAATATTACTTAAGGCTAATACAAAAAAGGGATTTTTAGAAATGTTGGCCAACTGAAAAGTATGAAAATGAAAAATATGAGCATGTACAATACTCAATACTTGGTTGGAGCTCCTTTTGCCTCAATTACTGCGTTAATGCGGCGTGGCATGGAGTCGATGAGTTTCTGGCACTGCTCAGGTGTTATGAGAGCCCAGGTTGCTCTGATAGTGGCCTTCAACTCTTCTGCGTTTTTGGGTCTGGCATTCTGCATCTTCCTTTTCACAATACCCCACAGATTTTCTATGGGGCTAAGGTCAGGGGAGTTGGCGGGCCAATTTAGAACAGAAATACCATGGTCCGTAAACCAGGCACGGGTAGATTTTGCGCTGTGTGCAGGCGCCAAGTCCTGTTGGAACTTGAAATCTCCATCTCCATAGAGCAGGTCAGCAGCAGGAAGCATGAAGTGCTCTAAAACTTGCTGGTAGACGGCTGCGTTGACCCTGGATCTCAGGAAACAGAGTGGACCGACACCAGCAGATGACATGGCACCCCAAACCATCACCCAACCATGCAAATTTTGCATTTCCTTTGGAAATCGAGGTCCCAGAGTCTGGAGGAAGACAGGAGAGGCACAGGATCCACGTTGCCTGAAGTCTAGTGTAAAGTTTCCACCATCAGTGATGGTTTGGGGTGCCATGTCATCTGCTGGTGTCGGTCCACTCTGTTTCCTGGGATCCAGGGTCAACGCAGCCGTCTACCAGCAAGTTTTAGAGCACTTCATGCTTCCTGCTTCTGACCTGCTCTATGGAGATGGAGATTTCAAGTTCCAACAGGACTTGGCGCCTGCACACAGCGCAAAATCTACCCGTGCCTGGTTTACGGACCATGGTATTTCTGTTCTAAATTGGCCCGCCAACTCCCCTGACCTTAGCCCCATAGAAAATCTGTGGGGTATTGTGAAAAGGAAGATGCAGAATGCCAGACCCAAAAACGCAGAAGAGTTGAAGGCCACTATCAGAGCAACCTGGGCTCTCATAACACCTGAGCAGTGCCAGAAACTCATCGACTCCATGCCACGCCGCATTAACGCAGTAATTGAGGCAAAAGGAGCTCCAACCAAGTATTGAGTATTGTACATGCTCATATTTTTCATTTTCATACTTTTCAGTGGGCCAACATTTCTAAAAATCCCTTTTTTGTATTAGCCTTAAGTAATATTCTAATTTTGTGACACACGGAATTTTGGATTTTCATTTGTTGCCACTTCAAATCATCAAAATTAAATGAAATAAACATTTGAATGCATCAGTCTGTGTGCAATGAATAAATATAATGTACAAGTTACACCTTTTGAATGCAATTACTGAAATAAATCAAGTTTTTCAAAATATTCTAATTTACTGGCTTTTACCTGTATATTCTTGTCTTCATGAAAGAAAGGAATCTATATGTGTTAAACATGCTTGTATTATCTTTAACCACCTTTAACTTGTTAACAATATTAACTATATGTGTTAAACATGTTTGCATTATCATTAAACACCTTTAACTTGTTAACAAAAACATATATTTCATAAATAAGTAAATATAAATTATATATATGAATGAGGTAGATCCCCACGACTTGATCAATTGAAAAGTAGCTCGCCTGCAGAAAAAGTGTGAGCACCCCTGCCCTAACTTATATCTTCTCAGGAGAAAATACTATAGAAATATAACAGCTTTTCTGGTGCTGCTCTCCACTGGTTTACTTCTTATATCAATGGAAGAACTTTTAATGATGGAATGTCCAGCCTGTCATGTGGTGTGGCCCACTGTACTCACTTGTGTATGTTTGTGGGCTGACGTCAACATTTCACATCTGTTCCACAGGACTCCATGAAGCCCTGAATCCAGACTCTCGCTCCACTCCAGAGGAAAACACGGAACCTTCGTACTCTTCTCAACTATCTCGGATATCTTTCCACGCGCCCTCTGCACCGGAGCGGCCCAGCATCTCGCCCAACCCCCCCTCCTACGCGGACCTCATGTCCCACGACGACTCTCTCCTCCCCTCCTCGTCCCCGCCCACCAGCGCCGCCCTGCTCCCCCGGCCTCAGGCCGTGGGGTCCCCGGGACACCCCACCCCGAGCCCGCTTAGCATCCTCTCCAGCCTGGGCCTCGGCGCCACCTCGAGTCCGGTCAGCGCTCCCAGCCCCCCGTACCTGGGCAACGGCGACGGCTCGAGCTCGGACTCGTTAGACAGACAAGCGGCGGGTCAGGAGTTTGACGAGGAAGACGAGGACAGCAGCGAGTACGAGAACCTGGTGAGCGAAGCCGCACGTCCGCCCGTGAACCCCGCCGCCCTTTTAGCTCGAAGTCGCTCGTCCGCCCTGGGTCCTGACGGGGACGCTCACGGCTCACAGACCACATAGAAACACGCCACCAGGTGTGCACGGCACACGGGCGACGGACGCGCCTTCTCAAGCAATCAAAGATAGACAAAAAAAAAAAAAAAAGTGCCAGTCCTGAAAGTGAAAGTCAAGTGTCATTGTTTTGTCTCCAAGGAGAGGAGGGCTCTTTTCTTCTCCATGCTTCTTTCTGGAAAAACGTCTCGGTACTTCATCCAGCGCGCCGTGGAAAAGGCAGGTCCTCTCTTTGTGTCACATTTTCATCACTTAACTCACGCTTGCGTCACTTTTGCACTATTTATTGCCTTCTTTTCAACCACCTCTCAAAGAAAAAAAACAAAGGGAGAGGACCAATCAGCCTTCCGACTAATGTTTAAAGTTGTACTTTTTGAGACGGGGGGGAAATCATGGAAAAAGGGTTGACGTAACTTTTACATGCACAACATGTCGCACTTAACTTGGAAATGTGCTTATCTGTCATTATTATGTTAGAAATCCAGCATTTACCCTATTTTTCGGACTATAAGTCGCAGTTTTTTGCGACTTATACTCAGGAGCGACTTATGTGTGAGATTATTAACACATCAAATAATATTATTGATCTCATTGACGTAAGAGACTAGACGTATAAGATTTCACGGGATTTAGCGATTAGGAGTGACAGATTGTTTGGTAAACGTATAGCATGTTCTATATGTTATAGTTATTTGAATGACTCTTACCATAATATGTTACGTTAACATACCAGTTGCTTATTTATGCCTCATATAACGTACACTTATTCAGCCTGTTGTTCACTATTCTTGATTTATTAGGGCCCGCATGGCCCATTGCATAAGGACTCCCAAAGGGAGTCCTTATGCAATGGGACATAAGGACCTATTGAATTTGTAAGGTTTTATTATTATTATTATACCGGCCGCCTCTTTGAGCACTAATTTGACCCACTTAACATGCTTCAAAACTCACCATATTTGACCCACACATCAGGACCTGCGAAAATTGTCTTTTAATAAAAAAAAAACGAACCCCAAAACTCAAAATTGCGCTCTAGCGCCCCCTAGAAAAAAAAGAAACTAGACTGCCTGTAACTCCCACTAGGAAGGTCGGAGAGACATGAAACAAAAACCTCTATGTAGGTCTGACTTAGACCTAGATTTCATAATAGTATATTCTCGGGCAAAAATCAACAGAAAGTTGGCAATTCCCCCTTGAAGACAAAAAAGTACTAAAAACAGTCACTTTTGCCTCTTTGAGCTGTAATTTGACCCCCTTAACATGCTTCAAAACTCACCGAACTGAACACACACATCAGGACTGGCAAAAATTGCGATCTAATAAAAAAACCTAACCCCAAATCTCAAAATTGTGCTCTAGCGCAATTTTTTAATGAAACGCACAAAAAACTGCTCCTCGGATGAAAAAACTGACAAAACTGCCTGTAACTCCCACTGGGAAGGTCGGAGAGACATGAAACAAAAACCTCTATGTAGGTCTCGCTTAGACCTACATTTCATAGATTGACAACCCCCAGCAAAAATCAACAGGAAGTTTGCTATTCCCCCTTCAAAACAATTTTTTTTGTAAAAACCGGTCACCTTCCTTCAAAAACTATATCCTCTGAGCGCGTTTGTCGTTTCGGCTTCAAACTAACACAGGAGAGAGATTGAACCCTTGTGTATAAAAGTACAGAACAGCGTTTTTCTAACTGCTCCGGTTTTGATTTTATGACCCTTCAAAGAACCGCTGCGCTGATGCTGCTGCGCTGCTGTTTTTTTAAGATGGCTGCTTAAAAGCAGGAAGCACCAGCGTGCCCACACAATGCAGACAAGGTAGGTACACTAGGCAAAAGTATTGGGACACTTATGACTACCACCGGACAAAAGTATTGGGACACTTAGGCCGAAAACTGGAAAAAAGTATTGGGACACCTACACTGGACAAATGTATTGGGACACTTAGGACTACAACTTGACAAAAGTATTAGGACACGTACTACTAAAACTGGATAAAAGTATTGGGACACTTAGGACTAGCACCTGCCAAATACGCGGGCCCGACCAATGCTGCTTGGAGCTTTAATTTTAAATTCCCTTTCAAATGTCTATTCTTGCTGTTGGCTTTTATCAAATACATTTCCCCCCAAAAAATGCGACTTATACTCCAGTGCGACTTATATATGTTTATTTCCTTCTTTATTATGCATTTCCGGCAGGTGCGACTTATACTCCGAAAAATACGGTACGCAAAAGACAAATAGATCTTAAACATAACTACCAAGCCACTTACCATATTTTCGGAGTATAAGTCGCACCGGCCGAAAATGCATAATAAAGAAGGAAAAAAACATATATACCGTAAGTCGCACTGGAGTATAAGTCGCATTTTTTGGGGAAAATGTATTTGATAAAAGCCAACAGCAAGAATAGACATTTGAAAGGTAATTTAAAATTAAAGCTGCAAGCAGCGTTGGTCGGGCCCGCATATTTGGCAGGTGCTAGTCCTAAGTGTCCCAATACTTTTGTTCAGTTTTCGTCATAAGTGTCCCAATACTTTTGTCTACTTTTAGTCCGAATTGTCCCAATACTTTTGTGTAGTGTACCTACCTTGTCTGCATTGTGTGGGCACGCTGGTGCTTCCTGCTTTTAAGCAGCCTTCTTGAAAAAACAGCAGCATCAGCGCAGCGGCTCTTTGAAGGGTCATAAAATCAAAACCGGAGCCGGTATTAAAACTCTTTCGATAACTTTTAATCAAAAGGGTTCAATCTCTCTCCTGTGTTAGTTTGAAAAGCCGAAACAACAAACACGCTCAGAGGAGATAATGTTTGAAGAAAGGTGACCGTTTTTTACAAAAATGTTGTGTTGAAGGGGGAATAGCAAGCTTCTTGTAGATTTTTGCTGGGGGTTGTCAATTTATGAAATGTAGGTCTAAGTGAGACCTACGGAGAGGATTTTGTTTCATGTCTCTCCGACCTTCCCAGTGGGAGTTACAGGCAGTTTTGTCATTTTTTTCTTCCGAGGAGCAGTTTTTTCTCCGTTTTATTCAAAAATTGCTCTAGAGCGCAATTTTTAAATTTGGGGTTAGGTTTTTTTATTAGATCACAATTTTTGCCAGTCCTGATGTGTGTGTTCAGTTTGGTGAGTTTTGAAGCGTGTTAAAGGGGTCAAATTACAGCTCAAAAAGGCAAAAGTGACTGTTTTTAGTACTTTTTTGTCTTGAAGGGGGAATTGCCAACTTCCTGTTGATTTTTGCCCGAGGATATACAATTATGAAAACTAGGTCTAAGTCAAACCTACATAGAGGTTTTTGTTTCATGTCTCTCCGACCTTCCTAGTGGGAGTTACAGGCAGTCTAGTTTGTTTTGTTTTTTTCCTAGGGAGCGCTAGAGCGCAATTTTGAGTTTTGGGGTTCGTTTTTTTTATTAAAAGACAATTTTCGCAGGTCCTGATGTGTGGGTCAAATATGGTGAGTTTTGAAGCATGTTAAGTGGGTCAAATTAGTGCTCAAAGAGGAGGCGGAAGAATAATAAAGAAAGAATAAAGAAAGAATAAAACCTTACAAATTCAATAGGTCCTTATGTCCCATTGCATAAGGACTCCCTTTGGGAGTCCTTATGCAATGGGCCATGCGGGCCCTAATAAATAAAGAATAGTGAACAACAGGCTGAATAAGTGTACGTTATATGAGGCATAAATAACCAACTGGTATGTTAACGTAACATATTATGGTAAGAGTCATTCAAATAACTATAACATATAGAACATGCTATACGTTTACCAAACAATCTGTCACTCCTAATCGCTAAATCCCATGAAATCTTATACGTCTAGTCCAGTGGTTCTTAACCTGGGTTGGATGGAACCCTAGGGGTTCGGTGAGTCGGGCTCAGGGGTTTGGTGGAGGTCAAAACACACCCGACTCATCGTGTAAATACAAACTTCTCCCTATCGGCGTATTACGGATACGGCAACAGCTGACTGATTTGTTGTGAGTTTATGCACTGTGTTGGTTTTGTTGTTTGAACAAGGTGATGTTCATGCACGCTTCATTTTGTGCACCAGTAATAAAACATGGTAACACTTTAGTATGGGGAACATATTCACCTTTATTAGTTGCTTATTAACATGCAAATTAGTAACATATTGGCTCTTAACTATTCATTATTAATAGGGGTGTGGGAAAAAATCGATTCGAATCGCGATTCTCACGTTGTGTGATTCAGATTTTATTTATTAGGGCCCGCATGGCCCATTGTATAAGGACTCCCAAAGGGAGTCCTTATGCAATGGGACATAAGGACCTATTGAATTTGTAAGGTTTTATTATTATTATTCACACACATACACACACATCAGTAATATACGGCAAAACTTTTTATCAAAAAACCAAACCCCCAAACTCAAAATTGCGCTCTAGCGCCCCCCTAGAAAGAAAACTGCTTATAACTCCCAGTACGAATGTTGTAGAGACATGAAACAAAAACCTCTATGTAGGTCTTACTTAGACCTACTTTTCATTAATTAATTTCCTCGGGCATAAATCAACAGGAAGTTGGCAATTCCCCCTTCAAGACAAAAAAGTACTAAAAACAGTAACTTTTGCCTCTTTGAGCTGTATTTTCACCCTCTTAACATGCTTCAAAACTCACCAAACTGAACACACACATCAGGACTGGCAAAAATTGCGATCTAATAAAAAAAACCTAACACCAAATCTCAAAATTGCGCTCTAGCGCAATTTTTGTATTAAACGCAGAAAAAACTGCTCCTCGGAAGAAAGAAAATGACAAAACTGCCTGTAACTCCCACTGGGAAGGTCGGAGAGACATGAAACAAAAACCTCTATGTAGGTCTCACTTAGACCTACATTTCATATATTGCCAACCCCCAGCAAAAGTCAACAGGAAGTTTGCAATTTCCCCTTCAAAACAATTTTTTTTTTATAAACCGGTCACTTCTCTTCAAACATTATCTCCTCTAAACGCGTTTGTCGTATCAGCTTCAAAATAACACAGGAGAGAGATTGAACCCTTCCAAATAAAACTTATCGAAATAATTTTTCTAACTGCTCCGGTTTTGATTTTATGAGCCTTCAAAGAACCTCTGCGCTGCTGTTTTTTTAAGGTGGCTGCTTAAAAGCAGGAAGCACCAACGTGCCCACACAATGCAGACAAGGTAGGTACACTAGACAAAAGTCTTGGGACACTTCAGACTAAAAGTAGACAAAAGTATTGGGACACTTAGGACTAGCACCTGCCAAATACGCGGGCCCGACCAATGCTGCTTGCAGCTTTAATTTATTTTCTTTTTCTTTTTTAAAAATTTTTTTTATTAATCAATCCAACAAAACAATACACAGCAATACCATAACAATGCAATCCAATTCCAAAAGCAAAGCCGAGCCAGCAACACTCAGAAGTGCAATAAACAGAGCAATTGAGAGGAGACACAAACATGACACAGAACAAACCAAAAGTAGGATATAACAAAAATGAATATTATCAATATTAGTTACAATTTCAACATAGCAGTGATTTAAAAATCCCTCATTGACATTATCATTAGACATTTATAAAAATAAAAAAGAACAATAGTGTCACAGTGGCTTACACTTGCATCGCGTGACAACACACTGTGTCCAATATTTTCACAAAGATAAAATAAGTCATATTTTTGGTTCATTTAATAGTTAAAACAAATTTACATTATTTGGACCAGTTTTTCCTCCCAGGGAATTCAAGTCACAATTCGCTCCCAAGTTCTTTCCGACACTTAAAGCTGAGTTGAAAAACCACCAGAGACAGAATAGGTATTTTGTTGTATATTCTCAAAGCTTTGCCAATATACATTGATTGAGACCAGTCTAACCATAGAACAATCTATCGCGCCTCCCCAAAATGGTCCGTCTTCCCGATCCCACCACCCTCTCTCTCTCGTCCCATCTCTGTAGCCAAAACAAAATGCTAGTCTAAACACATTCCAAAGAACTCAAGGTTATCACACACAGTATACTTGCTGACAGAGCATCAAGAGAATAAATGGAAAACACAAGCTGTTTTCAAATATGACAAAGAAATGGAAGAAGTACAACTTAAAATTCGGATATATGTAAATATCTGCCTCCGACAATTGACAATCCTTTTGAAACGGGAAAATATCGTTTTTGAATCGAGAATCGCGTTGAATCGAAAAAAAATCGATTTTGAATCAAATCGTGACCCTAAAAATCGATATTGAATCGAATCGTGGGACACCCAAAGATTCACAGCCCTAATTATTAATTACTTATTAATGCCTTATTCAGCATGGCCTTATTATAACCCTAACCCTGACCCTAACCCTAACCAAATAACTCTAAATTAAGTCTTTATTACTTAGAATATGTTTCCCATACTAAAGTGTTACCAAAAACATATAACTTTGTCTTGAATTTAAAAAATAAACATTTTATTTTTCACTATAAAGGGTTTGGTGAATGCGCATATGAAACTGGTGTGGTTTGGTACCTCCAACAAGGTTAAGAACCACTGGTCTCGTCTCTTACGTGAATGAGCTAAATAATATTATTTGATATTTTACGCTAATGTGTTAATCATTCCACACATAAGTCGCAAACTATGAAAAAATCTGCGACTTATAGTCCGAAAAATACGGTATTGGTGCTTTATATGTGTTTTGTTTTTTTAGGGCCCGCATGGCCCATTGCATAAGGACTCCCTTTGGGAGTCCTTATGCAATGGGACATAAGGTCCTATTGAATTTGTAAGGTTTTATTCTTTATTCTTTATTCTTCCGCCGCCACATTAAACTGTAATTTGACCCACTTAACATGCTTCAAAACTCACCATATTTGACCCACACATCAAGACCTGCGAAAATTGCCTTTTTAAAAAAAAAAACCGAACCACAAAACTCAAAATTGCGCTCTAGCGCCCCCTAGGAAAAAACAAAAACCAGACTGCCTGTAACTCCCACTAGGAAGGTCGGAGAGACATGAAACAAAAACCTCTATGTAGGTCTGACTTAGACCTACATTTCATAATAGTACATTGTCGGGCTAAAATCAACAGGAAGTAGTTGGCAAGTCCCCCTTCAAGACAAAAAAGTACTAAAAACAGTAACTTTTGCCTCTTTGAGCTGTAATTTGACCCCCTTAACATGCTTCAAAACTCACCAAACTGAACGCACACATCAGGACTGGCAAAAATTGCGATCTAATAAAAAAACCTAACCCCAAATCTCCTAAATTGCGCGCAATTTTGGAATAAAACGCAGAAAAAACTGCTCCTCGGAAGAAAAAAATGACAAAACTGCCTGTAACTCCCACTGGGAAGGTCGGAGAGACATGAAACAAAAACCTCTATGTAGGTCTAACTTAGACCTACATTTCATACATTGACAACCCCCAGCAAAAATCAACAGGAAGTTTGCTATTCCCCCTTCAAAACAAAATTTTTTTAAAAACCGGGTCACCTTTCTTCAAACATTATCTCCTCTGAGCGCCTTTGTTGTTTCGGCTTCAAACTAACACAGGAGAGAGATTGAACCCTTCTGATTAAAAGTTGGCGAAAGAGTTTTGATACCTGCTCCGGTTTTGATTTTATGACCCTTCAAAGAACCTCTGCGCTGATGCTGCTGTTTTCTCAAGATGGCTGCTTAAAAGCAGGCAGCACCAGCGTGCCCACACAATGCAGACAAGGTAGGTACACTAGACAAAAGTATTGGGACAATTCGGACTAAAAGTAGACAAAAGTATTGGGACACTTATGACTACCACTGGACAAAAGTATTGGGACACATAGCACGAAAACTGGACAAAAGTATTGGGACACTTGGGACTACAACTTGACAAAAGTATTGGGACACTTAGGACTACCACTGGACAAAAGTATTGGGACACTTATGACCAAAACTGGACAAAAGTATTGGGACACTTACACTGGACAAAAGTTTTGGGACACTTAGGACTACAACTTGACAAAAATATTGGGACACTTAGGACTACCACTGCACAAAAGTATTGGGACACTTACACTGGACACAAGTATTGGGACACTTACGCCTAAACTTGAGAAAGGTATTGGGACACTTAGGACTACCACTTGACAAAAGTATTGGGACACCTACACTGGAAAAAAAGTATTGGGACACTTAGGACTAGCACCTGCCAAATACGCGGGCCCGACCAACGCTGCTTGCAGCTTTAATTTTTAAATGTTCCTTAATTTGATTAAATTGGCACAAATCTTCGGGGAGGCGAGAAAAACATTAACATTGTATCGCGCTTCGCTGCACTTAACGTGAAAAATATTCAGATGTCCTTTAACCGTGCGCTATACCAATGAGGTCACGTGTGTAGTCCCTCTCTGGACAACCACTCATCTGCTCATCTTTTGTACAGTCTGCACACAGGGTTCACGGAGCAAACACAATCTACTGGAGCTTTACTAACCACACGCTTTAGGTTCCCCTTCTAATGCTGCAGCACCGACAACTACACCACTAACAACAAATCGCCATTTAAAAAAAAAAGAATAATTAAAGCTGCAAGCAGCATTGGTCGGGCCCGCGTATTTGGCAGGTGCTAGTCCTAAGTGTCCCAATACTTTTGTTCAGTTTTCGTCATAAGTGTCCCAATACTTTTGTCTACTTTTAGTCCGAATTGTCCCAATACTTTTGTGTAGTGTACTTACCTTGTCTGCATTGTGTGGGCACGCTGGTGCTTCCTGCTTTTAAGCAGCCTTCTTGAAAAAACAGCAGCATCAGCGCAGCGGCTCTTTGAAGGGTCATAAAATCAAAACCGGAGCCGGTATTAAAACTCTTTCGATAACTTTTAATCACAAGGGTCTAATCTCTCTCCTGTGTTAGTTTGAAGCCGAAACGACAAACGCGCTCAGAGGAGATAATGTTTGAAGGAATGTGACCGGTTTTTACAAAAATTTTGTTTTGAAGGGGGAATAGCAAACTTCCTGTTGATTTTTGCTGGGGGTTGTCAATATATGAAATGTAGGTCTAAGTGAGACCTACATAGAGGTTTTTGTTTCATGTCTCTCCGACTTTCCCAGTGGGAGTTACAGGCAGTTTTGTCAGCTTTTTCATCCGAGGAGCAGTTTTTTGTGCGTTTTATTAAAAAATTGCGCTAGAGCACAATTTTGAGATTTGGGGTTAGTTTTTTTTTTTTTTATTAGATCACAATTTTTGCCAGTCCTGATGTGTGCGTTCAGTTTGGTGAGTTTTGAAGCATGTTAAGGGGGTCAAATTACAGCTCAAAGAGGCAAAAGTGACTGTTTTTAGTACTTTTTTGTCTTGAAGGGGGAATTGCCAACTTCCTGTTGATTTTTGCCCCGAGAATATACCATTATGAAATCTAGGTCTAAGTCACACCTACATAAAGGTTTTTGTTTCATGTCTCTCCGACCTTCCTAGTGGGAGTTACAGGCAGTTTTGTCAGTTTTTTCATCCGAGGAGCAGTTTTTTGTGCGTTTTATTAAAAAATTGCGCTAGAGCACAATTTTGAGATTTGGGGTTAGGTTTTTTTTTTATTAGATCACAATTTTTGCCAGTCCTGATGTGTGCGTTCAGTTTGGTGAGTTTTGAAGCATGTTAAGGGGGTCAAATTACAGCTCAAAGAAGCAAAAGTGACTGTTTTTAGTACTTTTTTGTCTTGAAGGGGGAATTGCCAACTTCCTGTTGATTTTTGCCCGAGAATATACAATTATGAAAACTAGGTGTAAGTCAGACCTACATAGAGGTTTTTGTTTCATGTCTCTCCGACCTTCCTAGTTGGAGTTACAGGCAGTCTATTTTTTTTTTCCTAGGGGGGCGCTAGAGCGCAATTTTGAGTTTTGGGGGGTTTTTTTTTTATTAAAAGACAATTTTCGCAGGTGTGGGTCAAATATGGTGAGTTTTGAAGCATGTTAAGGGGGTCAAACTACAGCTCAAAGAGGCAAAAGTGACTGTTTTTAGTACTTTTTTGTCTTGAAGGGGGAATTGCCAACTTCCTGTTGATTTTTGCCCGAGAATATACTATTATGAAATCTAGGTCTAAGTCACACCTACATAAAGGTATTTGTTTCATGTCTCTCCGACCTTCCTAGTGGGAGTTACAGGCAGTCTAGTTTTTTTTTTTCTTCCTAGGGGGCGCTAGAGCGCAATTTTGAGTTTTGGGGTTCGTTTTTTTTATTAAAAGACCATTTTCGCAGGTGTGGGTCAAATATGGTGAGTTTTAAAGCATGTTAAGGGGGTCAAACTACAGCTCAAAGAGGCAAAAGTGACTGTTTTTAGTACTTTTTTGTCTTGAAGGGGGAATTGCCAACTTCCTGTTGATTTTTGCCCCGAGAATATACTATTATGAAATCTAGGTCTAAGTCACACCTACATAAAGGTTTTTGTTTCATGTCTCTCCGACCTTCCTAGTGGGAGTTACAGGCAGTCTAGTTTGTTTTTTTTCCTAGGGGGCGCTAGAGCGCAATTTTGAGTTTTGGGGTTTGGTTTTTTTATTAAAAGACAATTTTCGCAGGTGTGGGTCAAATATGGTGAGTTTTGAAGCATGTTAAGGGGGTCAAATTACAGCTCAAAGAGGCAAAAGTGACTGTTTTTAGTACTTTTTTGTCTTGAAGGGGGAATTGCCAACTTCCTGTTGATTTTTGCCCGAGAATATACTATTATGAAATCTAGGTCTAAGTCACACCTACATAAAGGTATTTGTTTCATGTCTCTCCGACCTTCCTAGTGGGAGTTACAGGCAGTCTAGTTGTTTTTTTTCTTCCTAGGGGGCGCTAGAGCGCAATTTTGAGTTTTGGGGTTCGGTTTTTTTATTAAAAGACCATTTTCGCAGGTGTGGGTCAAATATGGTGAGTTTTAAAGCATGTTAAGGGGGTCAAATTACAGCTCAAAGAGGCAAAAGTGACTGTTTTTAGTACTTTTTTTGTCTTGAAGGGGGAATTGCCAACTTCCTGTTGATTTTTGCCCGAGAATATACTATTATGAAATCTAGGTCTAAGTCACACCTACATAAAGGTTTTTGTTTCATGTCTCTCCGACCTTCCTAGTGGGAGTTACAGGCAGTCTAGTTTTTTTTTTTTCTAGGGGGCGCTAGAGCACAATTTTGAGTTTTGGGGTTCGGTTTTTTTATTAAAAGACAATTTTCGCAGGTGTGGGTCAAATATGGTGAGTTTTAAAGCATGTTAAGGGGGTCAAATTACAGCTCAAAGAGGCAAAAGTGACTGTTTTTAGTACTTTTTTGTCTTGAAGGGGGAATTGCCAACTTCCTGTTGATTTTTGCCCGAGAATATACTATTATGAAATCTAGGTCTAAGTCACACCTACATAAAGGTTGTTGTTTCATGTCTCTCCGACCTTCCTAGTGGGAGTTATAGGCAGTCTAGTTTTTTTTTTTCCTAGGGGGCGCTAGAGCGCAATTTTGAGTTTTGGGGTTCGTTTTTTTTATTAAAAGACAATTTTCGCAGGTGTGGGTCAAATATGGTGAGTTTTGAAGCATGTTAAGGGGGTCAAATTACAGTTCAAAGAAGCAAAAGTGACTGTTTTTAGTACTTTTTTGTCTTGAAGGGGGAATTGCCAACTTTCTGTTGATTTTTGCCCGAGAATATACTATTATGAAATCTAGGTCTAAGTCACACCTACATAAAGGTATTTGTTTCATGTCTCTCCGACCTTCCTAGTGGGAGTTACAGGCAGTCTAGTTGTTTTTTTCTTCCTAGGGGGCGCTAGAGCGCAATTTTGAGTTTTGGGGTTCGGTTTTTTTATTAAAAGACCATTTTCGCAGGTGTGGGTCAAATATGGTGAGTTTTAAAGCATGTTAAGGGGGTCAAATTACAGCTCAAAGAGGCAAAAGTGACTGTTTTTAGTACTTTTTTGTCTTGAAGGGGGAATTGCCAACTTCCTGTTGATTTTTGCCCGAGAATATACTATTATGAAATCTAGGTCTAAGTCACACCTACATAAAGGTTGTTGTTTCATGTCTCTCCGACCTTCCTAGTGGGAGTTACAGGCAGTCTCGTTTTTTTTTTTCCCTAGGGGGCGCTAGAGCGCAATTTTGAGTTTTGGGGTTCGGTTTTTTTTATTAAAAGACAATTTTCGCAGGTGTGGGTCAAATATGGTGAGTTTTGAAGCATGTTAAGGGGGTCAAATTACAGCTCAAAGAAGCAAAAGTGACTGTTTTTAGTACTTTTTTATCTTGAAGGGGGAATTGCCAACTTCCTGTTGATTTTTGCCCCGAGAATATACTATTATGAAATCTAGGTCTAAGTCACACCTACATAAAGGTTTTTGTTTCATGTCTCTCCGACCTTCCTAGTGGGAGTTACAGGCAGTCTAGTTGTTTTTTTTCCCTAGGGGGCGCTAGAGCGCATTTTGAGTTTTGGGGTTCGTTTTTTTTTTATTAAAAGACAATTTTCGCAGGTCTTGATGTGTGGGTCACATATGGTGAGTTTTGAAGCATGTTAAGTGGGTCAAATTAGTGCTCAAAGAGGCGGCGGTAGAATAAAGAAAGAATAAAGAATAATAATAAAACCTTACAAATTCAATAGGTCCTTATGTCCCATTGCATAAGGACTCCCTTTGGGAGTCCTTATACAATGGGCCATGCGGGCCCTAATAATAAAACCTTACAAATTCAATAGCTCTAACCTACTCAGTGGCCTAGTAACCTACTCAGTGGCCTAGTGGTTAGAGTGTCCGTCCTGAGATCGGTAGGTTGGGAGTTCAAATCCCGGCCGAGTCATACCAAAGACTATAAAAATGGGACCCATTACCTCCCTGCTTGGCACTCAGCATCAAGGGTTGGAATTGGGGGTTAAATCACCAAAATGATTCCCGGGCGCAGCCACCGCTGCTGCCCACTGCTCCCCTCACCTCCCAGGGGGTGATCAAGGGTGATGGGTCAAATGCAGAGAATAATTTCGCCACACCTAGTGTGTGTGTGACAATCATTGGTACTTTAACTTTTACTTTTAACTTTAGGTCCTTATGTCCCATTGCATAAGGACTCCCTTTGGGAGTCCTTATACAATGGGCCATGCGGGCCCTAATAATAAAACCTTACAAATTCAATAGGTCCTTATGTCCCATTGCATAAGGACTCCCTTTGGGAGTCCTTATACAATGGGCCATGCGGGCCCTAATAAAACCTTAGAAAAACAATAGGTCCTTATGTCCCATTGCATAAGGACTCCCTTTGGGAGTCCTTATGCAATGGGCCATGCGGGCCCTAAAAAGGCTATTTTCCACTCCACATTGCTCCTTGTTTAGTCGCTGTGTGAATTCTAAGTGGATAGATGCTATGTGTTCCTCATCTTGGCATGAGCTTGGCACTCAGCATCAAGGGTTGGAATTGGGGGTTAAATCACCAAAATGATTCCCGGGCGCGGCCACCGCTGCTGCCCACTGCTCCCCTCACCTCCCAGGGGGTGATCAAGGGTGATGGGTCAAATGCAGAGAATAATTTCGCCACACCTAGTGTGTGTGTGACAATCATTGGTACTTTAACTTTAACTTTTAACTTTAGGTTAAAAGTTGAATTAGACCGTTGCATAAGGACTCCCTTTGGGAGTCCTTATACAATGGGCCATGCGGGCCCTAATAATAAAACCTTACAAATTCAATAGGTCCTTATGTCCCATTGCATAAGGACTCCCTTTGGGAGTCCTTATACAATGGGCCATGCGGGCCCTAATAATAAAACCTTACAAATTCAATAGGTCCTTATGTCCCATTGCATAAGGACTCCCTTTGGGAGTCCTTATACAATGGGCCATGCGGGCCCTAATAAAACCTTAGAAAAACAATAGGTCCTTATGTCCCATTGCATAAGGACTCCCTTTGGGAGTCCTTATGCAATGGGCCATGCGGGCCCTAAAAAGGCTATTTTCCACTCCACATTGCTCCTTGTTTAGTTGCTGTGTGAATTCTAAGTGGATAGATGCTATGTGTTCCTCATCTTGGCATGAGCTTGGCACTCAGCATCAAGGGTTGGAATTGGGGGTTAAATCACCAAAATGATTCCCGGGCACAGCCACCGCTGCTGCCCACTGCTCCCCTCACCTCCCAGGGGGTGATCAAGGGTGATGGGTCAAATGCAGAGAATAATTTCGCCACACCTAGTGTGTGTGTGACAATCATTGGTACTTTAACTTTTACTTTTAACTTTAGGTCCTTATGTCCCATTGCATAAGGACTCCCTTTGGGAGTCCTTATACAATGGGCCATGCGGGCCCTAATAATAAAACCTTACAAATTCAATAGGTCCTTATGTCCCATTGCATAAGGACTCCCTTTGGGAGTCCTTTTACAATGGGCCATGCGGGCCCTAATAAAACCTTAGAAAAACAATAGGTCCTTATGTCCCATTGCATAAGGACTCACTTTGGGAGTCCTTATGCAATGGGCCATGCGGGCCCTAAAAAGGCTATTTTCCACTCCACATTGCTCCTTGTTTAGTCGCTGTGTGAATTCTAAGTGGATAGATGCTATGTGTTCCTCATCGGATTGGGTTAACGTTACACGTGTTTGCCTTTTATTTACACTGTCTGCAAAACTGGACTACAGTTCCTCCCAATGCACATTTACGTAGAAATGTCGCGACTGTGGCTCTGCTAGTACAAACTGGAATGGTAAACAAAAGTGAGAGGAAACCTGCCCGGCGACTGCTCCACCCTATGAACCCTAAACTCCACTAAAAGCAAGGAGCATTGTTGCCATGTACGCTCGGCACACTTTTGACGACGAGCTTCGCTTTAGTTACGCAAACCTGTTTGTGCGCCTTTTTTTTTTGCCTCAGGGCTGTCTCTCGTCGGCGTCACTGATCAGGAACTGGCACTCTGGAAACGTTCATAACACATCACATGTCGTCCCTGAGGAACTTGGAGTATACCGAGGAAAAGTAATGAATGTACAGTAGACGAGGGAAGGGGTAGCATTTAGTGACTCCTTTGGGGGGTTGTTTTAAGTAGTGCACCCTCGACTTGACGATCGAAAACCAGCAGGGCTCTGGTGCTGTGATCCAATGATATTTAGTTTTTAAACACTCGTGTACTCCTACTGTATAGGCCGATACTTCCCGTTCCCCTTTCCCCCCCCCAAACGGGACACTTTACGACAACTCCCTGAAGCACACACCTCAAGGGACTCGTTAGGCTTTTTATTTGGATTTGTGCACTCGGAGGATGTCAGAATACATGTTTGAATGAGCACAGAGGGGGGTATAATAAAAGAGAGAGATGTATATGTGGTACGAGGTGTTTTTTTTAAATTTTTTTTTTATTAAATCAACATAGAAAAAAAACACACGATACACTTTCAACTAGTGCATCAACCCAGAAAAAAACCCTCCCTCCCCTATTCACACTCACACACACCCACTCACACAAAAGGGGTTGTTTCTTTCTGCCAACAATACAGGTAAAAGCCAGTAAATTAGAATATTTTGAAAAACTTGATTTATTTCAGTAATTGCATTCAAAAGGTGAAACTTGTACATTATATTTATTCATTGCACACAGACTGATGCATTCAAATGTTTATTTCATTTAATTTTGATGATTTGAAGTGGCAACAAATGAAAATCCAAAATTCCGTGTGTCACAAAATTAGAATATTACTTAAGGCTAATACAAAAAAGGGATTTTTTAGAAATGTTGGCCAACTGAAAAGTATGAAAATGAAAAATATGAGCATGTACAATACTCAATACTTGGTTGGAGCTCCTTTTGCCTCGATTACTGCGTTAATGTGGCGTGGCATGGAGTCGATGAGTTTCTGGCACTGCTCAGGTGTTATGAGAGCCCAGGTTGCTCTGATAGTGGCCTTCAACTCTTCTGCGTTTTTGGGTCTGGCATTCTGCATCTTCCTTTTCACAATACCCCACAGATTTTCTATGGGGCTAAGGTCAGGGGAGTTGGTGGGCCAATTTAGAACAGAAATACCATGGTCCGTAAACCAGGCACGGGTAGATTTTGCGCTGTGTGCAGGCGCCAAGTCCTGTTGGAACTTGAAATCTCCATCTCCATAGAACAGGTCAGCAGCAGGAAGCATGAAGTGCTCTAAAACTTGCTGGTAGACGGCTGCGTTGACCCTGGATCTCAGGAAACAGAGTGGACCGACACCAGCAGATGACATGGCACCCCAAACCATCACCCAACCATGCAAATTTTGCATTTCCTTTGGAAATCGACGTCCCAGAGTCTGGAGGAAGACAGGAGAGGCACAGGATCCACGTTGCCTGAAGTCTAGTGTAAAGTTTCCACCATCAGTGATGGTTTGGGGTGCCATGTCATCTGCTGGTGTCGGTCCACTCTGTTTCCTGAGATCCAGGGTCAACGCAGCCGTCTACCAGCAAGTTTTAGAGCACTTCATGCTTCCTGCTGCTGACCTGCTCTATGGAGATGGAGATTTCAAGTTCCAACAGGACTTGGCGCCTGCACACAGCGCAAAATCTACCCGTGCCTGGTTTACGGACCATGGTATTTCTGTTCTAAATTGGCCCGCCAACTCCCCTGACCTTAGCCCCATAGAAAATCTGTGGGGTATTGTGAAAAGGAAGTCGCAGAATGCCAGACCCAAAAACGCAGAAGAGTTGAAGGCCACTATCAGAGCAACCTGGGCTCTCATAACACCTGAGCAGTGCCAGAAACTCATCGACTCCATGCCACGCCGCATTAACGCAGTAATTGAGGCAAAAGGAGCTCCAACCAAGTATTGAGTATTATACATGCTCATATTTTTCATTTTCATACTTTTCAGTTGGCCAACATTTCTAAAAATCCCTTTTTTGTATTAGCCTTAAGTAATATTCTAATTTTGTGACACACGGAATTTTGGATTTTCATTTGTTGCCACTTCAAATCATCAAAATTAAATGAAATAAACATTTGAATGCATCAGTCTGTGTGCAATGAATAAATATAATGTACAAGTTACACCTTTTGAATGCAATTACTGAAATAAATCAAGTTTTTCAAAATATTCTAATTTACTGGCTTTTACCTGTATATGTTTAAAAATGCATGCATCATTTATATAAATACACATATATACATGAACTATAAAGTATTGTAACGTGACACATGAATCATATACAGAACAGTATATTTCCATTATTAAAATACATATATTTAAAAGTAATATATTTATCAGCCAATATTTGCACGTATTAGTGAGTGAAGCTGTCATGCATCACTGCAGGCTGCTTGCAGTATTTTTACGATGACATCATCCCTTTCCAGGCTGTACCACGTGGTTAATTGTTACTGCTGGAAAAAAAAAAAAACGAATATAAATCCCCCTGCGATGAGAGTGCGTGTCTTGAAAAAGGCCAATTAAAATGTGTTTATAATTAAAACGGTGGGAACGCATAATAAGTCAATATATTATTATTATTACTGACGACATTGCACTGTTTTGCTCTGACGTATCTCTTTAAACGTGGACAATGAGGTACGTCGCTTCTGATTGGCTGAACGAAGAGGATGCGCGGACGTCAGCCAATCACAAGGCGCGGCAGATTCAGGTAGTAAATCCTGGTCCCCGCCTCTCACTCCATACTTCTCCCGTGGAGTGTTTGTATCCTGCCTCGCTGTGTCGCCATTAAAGCCCGCTAGCTCGGCGCTGGGAGGTCGTTAAAGAGGTAAAAAAAATGCTTTAAAAGAGCCGAGAGGAAGAGGGGTGGAGGCTCTCGCCCTCCGCCATCCAACCCAGTCAATATGCGGCTGCTCTCGGCGAAGTGAGGGAAGCCCGAGTCGGTCGTCGGGGCAGGCGAGTGGCCGCGTCAAGGTAAGGACTTTCTTCTCGCTTCTACTCAAACTGTTCACATTTAACGCGCTAAACACCAACCATAACCCAAGTAGGCGACTATCTCTTAATTACTCGTCTGGCAATCTTTCAAATCTCGTCGGGATTTGTAACGCGAGTGACAACTCTCGCGATGTTTCCGTTTTTTTTTTTTTTTTGTCGACAAAGTTTGCTCACTGGGTGATGCGTTCACTGACGCCCAAGCTCGTTGTGTACCTGAGTGATTAACACGTCACGTGTAAAACCTGTCAAAACAAGAACGTCGCACTTTTTTTGTAAAATATTCACATTTAACAAGCTAAGGTGACTATCTCCAATTACTCGTCTGGCAGTCGTTTATATATATCTCGTCGGGATTTGTAACGCGAGTGACAACTCTCGCGATGTTTCCGGCTGATGCGTTCACTGACGCCGGAGCTCGTTGTGCACCTGAACGCGGCACGAAAATGATTAACACGTCACGTGTGAACCTGTCAAACAAGAACGTCGCACATTTAAAAGCCAAATGGGCGAGGTTTGTTATTGTTTTTCCCCAAAACAATAATAAATACAACCAAAGGCGTGTTGTCGTGTCTCGCTCATGTGATGAATTTCTCGCCGGGTGTGGATTTTCAACTTGGAGGCGTGGTGTGTAAACAAACATTAACTTGATATATTATATTATTATTGTAGTTTTCCATATCTAACATTGTGTTGAAGTTTAGGGAAATGTTTATAAAAGAAATAGGGCTGCAGCTAACGATTATTTCTCTATCGATTAATCTATAGATTATTTTTTTCGATTAATCGGTTAATCTGTCGATTATTTTTTTTCGATTAATCTATAGATTATTTTTCCTTTTCCCGATTTTTTTTTTAATTTAAAATGAAGAGGAAAAAATAAATGTAGGCCAGTTTTTTCAAAAGGCATGGCTTTTATTTACAAAAAAAAAAAAAGTATGGCCACTCGGTCAACATTGACAACAACATGACAAAATATTCTGTAACAATGTAAACATTTAAAACTTTTAACATTTAACAAAATTAAAAGTAGCTTATTTGCTTTTTAATGTGCAAATCTTAATATTCTGGAATAGTATAAGCATTTCAAAAGTAAAAGTATTGCTTATTTTGCTTTAAAATGTGCAAAAATAAAGATAAACATCCAATACAAAAAAGTGCAAAACGGAAATATTCTGTAACAAGTGTAAACATTTCAACAAAAGTAAAAGTATTGCTTATTTGCTAAAATGTGCAAAAATAAAGCTAAACATCCAATACAAAAAAGTGTACAGTGTAAACATTTCAACAAAAGTAAAAGTATTGCTTATTTTGCTTAATAACACAACAATGATAGTATGATTAAAGTGAAAGTTAATTGTTGGTTTGTACATAGTATATGTAACTGTTAATGTTGTAAAAGGTATTTGCACAACTAATTAACGTTAGCGTTTGTGACACGTCTTGTGCCGTGGGGTTCTTTCAGGACCGACAGACTGAACGCCAGACGGCTTTGCCAGGTTTACAATCTTTTAATTTTACACAAAGTCTTTTCTCTTCCAACTGCGCGGATCGCGCACCTGGGCACGATTGCGGCGTCGCTCCCGGCGCGCCCTAGCCTCGCCGCTCGCTCGCCGCCGCCGCCTCTCCACAGCGTTAAAGAGGAGCGCGTCTTTGTAAACACTGAACAGGCACGCCAAACGCGCCTCTCAGAGCGAAACGGTGCTTTAGTTTATGAATTTACAACGCAGATACAAATGACACATTCATGTTTTTGTGTAATGATGACAACGTATACGCACGCGGACGATTGACTTGTTGATGGTGATGGCAAGAACGCTGTCGGGGGTTTTCTTTTCAAATGTTCGTTCATAGCCGTTGTGCTGCTATGATAGGCCATTTCCGCTCGACACAGTGTGCATACAACAACATTATTAGGCCGTTTATTGAAATACTCCCACACTTTTGACGACTTTTGGCGTGCTTTTTTCCCCTCGCTCGCATCGTCTGCTTTGCACTCCGCCATGACAGTAAAGTAGAGTGACGTAAATATGCGACCGATGACGTCGACTACGTCGACGCGTCGTTTCAGCCTTAAAAAGAAACATATCAATCAATCCATCTTCTTCCGCTTATCCGAGGTCGGGTCGCGGGGGCAGCAGCCTAAGCAGGGAAGCCCAGACTTCCCTCTCCCCAGCCACTTGGTCCACCTCCTCCCGGGGGATCCCGAGGCGTTCCCAGGCCAGCCGGGATATATAGTCTTCCCAACGTGTCCTGGGTCTTCCAATCAATCAAAGTTTATTTATATAGTCCGAAATCACGAGTGTCTCAAAGGGCTGCACAAGCCACAACGACATCCTCGGCTCAGATCCCACATCAGGGCAAGGAAAAACTCAAGCCAATGGGCTGCAATGGGGAAACCACGATGGAGAAGGGGGCAGATCAACTGGTCTAAAAGAGGGGTCTATTTATATAGACAAATGAGTTTTAAGATGGGACTTAAACATAGACCCAACGATTAAACTTCAAAAAAGGGTAACTTATGTTTTGAGTACATACTATTAAATGGATACACTTACACACTTGTGTTTACATTTTTAGTATATACTTAAGTACTCACAGTGACACACTTACGTAATTTCATACTTAAACAAAGCATTTTGGGTACATATTATCAAGTGAATGCACTTATATACTGACTTGCGTTTTGAGTACGTACCAATAAGTCAATGTACTTACACACTTATGTTATGGAGTACATACTATTAAGTGGATACACTTATGTTTTGAGTACATACTATTAAGTGGATACACTTACTTGTGTTTTGAGTACATACTATTAAGTGGATGCACTTATGTTTTGAGTACACACTATTAAGTGGATACACTTACACACTTATGTTTTGAGTACATACTATTAAGTGGATACACTTACTTGTGTTTTGAGTGCATACTATTAAGTGGATACACTTACACACTTATGTTTTGAGTGCATACTATTAAGTAGATACACTTACACACTTATGTTTTGAGTACATACTATTAAGTGGATACACCTACACACTTATGTTTTTGAGTACATACTATTAAGTGGATACACTTACACACTTATGTTTTGAGTACAAACTATTAAGTGGATACACTTATGTTTTGAGTACATACTATTAAGTGGATACACTTACTTGTGTTTTGAGTACATACTATTAAGTGGATACACTTATGTTTTGAGTACATACTATTAAGTGGATACACTTACACACTTATGTTTTGAGTACATACTATTAAGTGGATACACTTACACACTTATGTTTTGAGTACATACTATTAAGTGGATACACTTACTTGTGTTTTGAGTACATACTATTAAGTGGATCCACTTACACACTTATGTTTTGAGTACATACTATTAAGTGGATACACTTATGTTTTGAGTACATACTATTAAGTGGATACACTTACTTGTGTTTTGAGTACATACTATTAAGTGGATCCACTTACACACTTATGTTTTGAGTACATACTATTAAGTGGATACACTTACTTGTGTTTTGAGTACATACTATTAAGTGGATACACTTACACACTTATGTTTTGAGTACATACTATTAAGTGGATACACTTACTTGTGTTTTGAGTACATACTGTTAAGTGGATACACTTACACACTTATGTTTTGAGTACATACTATTAAGTGGATACACTTACACACTTATGTTTTGAGTACATACTATTAAGTGGATACACTTACTTGTGTTTTGAGTACATACTATTAAGTGGATACACTTACACACTTATGTTTTGTGTACATACTATTAAGTGGATACACTTACACACTTATGTTTTGAGTACATACTATTAAGTGGATACACTTACACACTTATGTTTTGAGTACATACTATTAAGTGGATACACTTACTTGTGTTTTGAGTACATACTATTAAGTGGATACACTTACACACTTATGTTTTGAGTACATACTATTAAGTGGATACACCTACACACTTACGTTTTGAGTATACTATTAAGTGGATACACCTACACACTTATGTTTTTGAGTACATACTATTAAGTGGATACACTTACACACTTATGTTTTGAGTACATACTATTAAGTGGATACACTTATGTTTTGAGTACATACTATTAAGTGGATACACTTACTTGTGTTTTGAGTACATACTATTAAGTGGATACACTTATGTTTTGAGTACATACTATTAAGTGGATACACTTACACACTTATGTTTTGAGTACATACTATTAAGTGGATACACTTACTTGTGTTTTGAGTACATACTATTAAGTGGATCCACTTACACACTTATGTTTTGAGTACATACTATTAAGTGGATACACTTATGTTTTGAGTACATACTATTAAGTGGATACACTTACTTGTGTTTTGAGTACATACTATTAAGTGGATCCACTTACACACTTATGTTTTGAGTACATACTATTAAGTGGATACACTTACTTGTGTTTTGAGTACATACTATTAAGTGGATCCACTTACACACTTATGTTTTGAGTACATACTATTAAGTGGATACACTTACTTGTGTTTTGAGTACATACTATTAAGTGGATACACTTACACACTTATGTTTTGAGTACATACTATTAAGTGGATACACTTACTTGTGTTTTGAGTACATACTGTTAAGTGGATACACTTACACACTTATGTTTTGAGTACATACTATTAAGTGGATACACTTACACACTTATGTTTTGAGTACATACTATTAAGTGGATACACTTACTTGTGTTTTGAGTACATACTATTAAGTGGATACACTTACACACTTATGTTTTGTGTACATACTATTAAGTGGATACACTTACACACTTATGTTTTGAGTACATACTATTAAGTGGATACACTTACACACTTATGTTTTGAGTACATACTATTAAGTGGATACACTTACTTGTGTTTTGAGTACACACTATTAAGTGGATACACTTACACACTTATGTTTTGAGTACATACTATTAAGTGGATACACTTACACACTTATGTTTTGAGTACATACTATTAAGTGGATACACTTACTTGTGTTTTGAGTACATACTATTAAGTGGATACACTTACACACTTATGTTTTGAGTACATACTATTAAGTAGATACACTTACACACTTATGTTTTGAGTACATGATATTAAGTGGATACACTTACACACTTATGTTTTTGAGTACATACTATTAAGTGGATACACTTATGTTTTGAGTACATACTATTAAGTGGATACACTTACACACTTATGTTTTGAGTACATACTATTAAGTGGATACACTTATGTTTTGAGTACATACTATTAAGTGGATACACTTACACACTTATGTTTTGAGTACATACTATTAAGTGGATACACTTACACACTTATGTTTTGAGTACATACTATTAAGTGGATACACTTACTTGTGTTTTGAGTACATACTATTAAGTGGATCCACTTACACACTTATGTTTTGAGTACATACTATTAAGTGGATACACTTACTTGTGTTTTGAGTACATACTATTAAGTGGATCCACTTACACACTTATGTTTTGAGTACATACTATTAAGTGGATACACTGATGTTTTGAGTACATACTATTAAGTGGATACACTGATGTTTTGAGTACATGATATTAAGTGGATACACTTACTTATGTTTTGAGTACATACTATTAAGTGGATACACTTACACACTTATGTTTTGAGTACATACTATTAAGTGGATACACTTACTTGTGTTTTGAGTACATACTATTAAGTGGATACACTGATGTTTTGAGTACATGATATTAAGTGGATACACTTACTTATGTTTTGAGTACATACTATTAAGTGGATACACTTACACACTTATGTTTTGAGTACATGATATTAAGTGGATACACTTACACATTTATATTTACATTTTTAGTATATACTTGAGTACTCACAGTGACGCACTTATGTAATTTCATACTTAAACAAAGCATTTTGGGTACATACTATCAAGTGAATGCACTTATATACTGACTTGCGTTTTTGAGTACATACTATTAAGTGGATACACTTACACACTTATGTTTTAAGTACATACTATTAAGTGGATACTTATGTTTTGAGTACATACTATTAAGTGGTGTGTGAATGTGAGTGTGAATGTTGTTTGTCTATCTGTGTTGACCCTGCGATGAGGTGGAGACTTGTCCAGGGTGTACACCGCCTTCCGCCCGATTGTAGCTGAGATAGGCTCCAGCACCCCCCGCGACCCCGAAGGGAATAAGCGGTAGAAAATGGGTGGATGCATAGAATAATACACAAAGTGTGCTACTATGAACATACCAATCCATTATTCATAAGTTCTAATGTGTTAGCATTTTCAGATGTTGTGTTTTTAAAAACAATGGAAATGATTTCCTGAGTAAAGAACAACAGCCTTCCAGCTTGTATTCGTAGCTCTTTTTTTTTTTTAATTAAGAGGAGAAAACTGTAATTTAGGGGGGATATTGATTTTTGAAATATGTGAAGTAAGAACGGATATTAAATACAAATGTATTTCAGTTGTAGGAGTTAAATGGTGGAAGAAGCTCAGTAATGAGTTCTTTGGTAAGGTTCAAGAAAGCCTTGAAAGGTGAAATAATGGAAAATTATAAAATATAGCAACGATTACTTTCGTCCCATTGATTTTTTTTTTAACGTTGATGTTCCAGGCAATGTCATTTTTTGTGGAAGGCAAATAAATATAAGCCTTGGCTTCAGCCTATTCCTTTTTCGGTCTTTATTTTTCTTTTTGTGTGTGTATGCTTGTTAATATGTATACCGTATTTTCCGCACTATAAGGCGCACCTAAAAACCACAAATTTTCTCAAAAGCTGACAGTGCGCCTTATAATCCGGTGCGCCTTATATATGGGTTAATATTAATATTAATTTTCATAAAGTTTCGGTCTCGCAACTACGGTAAACAGCCGCCATCTTTTTTCCCCGTAGAAGAAGAAGAAGCGCGCGGTGCATGCTGGGATATGTGACGTTTCATTTCCATTTGTGTGTTTATGTAAAGACCCCAAAATGGCTCCTATTAAGTGTGTTGTCTGTCTAATTATAAATAATGCAGACGAGGCGTGTTAACTGAGTTCTCAACGTTTACTCACAGCGTGCTCATAACCACATTCTAACTGCCAGCATACAACAACGCTTCTCAGGGCTACCGCGCATGCTCATAACTATCGTTGCATGCTGGGTAGTGTAGTTGTTATATTTGCTAGCTCATAACATCACATTAAGAGACACGCTTACGCGCTTAATTCAATACTCGCCGTCATTCCGGGTGGATTGACAAAAGACCTCCAGCCGCTAGATATTGGTGTCAACAGGGCATTCGAAGCTAGACTGCTAACTGCGTGGGAACAGTGGATGACAGAAGGCGAACACACGTGACGTTCACCAAGACAGGGAGACAGCGCCAGACGACATACGCCACTATCTGCCAGTGGATCGTAAATGCCTGGGCTGATTCAGTCTCATCTGTGGTCCGAGCTTTCAGGAAGGCAGGAATTGTCACTGAACTAATAAACGGCAACGACACTGACTCCATTAATGACGACTTCGACGAGACGGAGCCGGCCATGTTGGATGCCGTATTCGCTCAACTGTTTAATTCGGACACTGAAGAAGAAGAATTCGAGGGATTTGTGAATGAGCTATAACTTCATAAAGTGAGCTTTACATTTTTATTTAGTGTGTTGTGTTGTGTGACATTAACGTTTGAGCAACGTTGAGTTAGTGATATATTGTTATTGCTCTGCACTATTTCACGTGTTACTATATTGTGATTGCACGTTTGATTTACGTAACACGAGTAAATCAGCTGTTTATTCATTTTGGGAGTGAACGGAGTTGTCAGAACGCTGGTTTGTTATCTATTAATAAAGTTTGACTGACCTATCTGTTTTGTTGACATAGGTGCGCCTTATAATCCGGTGCGCCTTATATATGAACAAAGTTTTGAAATATGCCATTCATTGAAGGTGCGCCTTATAATCCGATGCGCCTTATAGTGCGGAAAATACGGTAATCTGTGCTGTTAAATGGATCACACAAAATGGTTGTGTAAACTAGTGTTTTTCAACCTTTTTTGAGCCAAGGCACAACTTTTTGCGTTGAAAAAATGCGGAGGCACACCACCAGCTGAAATCATTAAAAAACAAAACTCAGTTGACAGTAAAAAGTCGTTGTCGCAATTGTTGGATATCAGTGGGAGAGTGGCAGTGCGCAACCCAAGGGTCCCTGGTTCAATCCCCACCTAGTACCAACCTCGTCATGTCCGTTGTGTCCTGAGCAAGACACTTCACCCTTGCTCCTGATGGGTGCTGGTTAGCGCCTTGCATGGCAGCTCCCTCCATCAGTGTGTGAATGTGTGTGTGAATGGGTAAATGTGGAAGTAGTGTCAAAGCGCTTTGAGTACCTTGAAGGTAGAAAAGCGCTATACAAGTACAACCCATTTATCATTTATTTATATGACTTTAAAGCATAACCAAGCATGCATGACTATAGCTCTTGTCTCAAAGTAGGTGTACTGTCACATCACACCCTGATTTATTTGGACTTTTTTGCTGTTTTCCTGTGTGTAGTGTTTTAGTTCTTGTCTTGCGCTCCTATTTTGGTGGCTTTTTCTCTTTTTTTTGGTATTTTCCTGTAGCAGTTTCATGGCTTTTCTTTTGAGCGACATTTCCCGCATCTACTTTGTTTTAGCAATCAAGAATAGTTCAGTTGTTTTTAATCCTTCTTTGTGGGGACGTTGTTGATTGTCATGTCATGTTCGGATGTACTTTGTGGATGCCGTCTTTGCTCCACAGTAAGTCTTTGCTGTCGTCCAGCATTCTGTTTTTGTTTACTTTGTAGCCAGTTCAGTTTTAGTTTTGTTCTGCATAGCCTTCCCTGAGCTTCAATGCCTTTTCTTAGGGGCACTCACCTTTTGTTTATTTTTGGTTTAAGCATTAGACACCTTTTTACCTGCACGCTGCCTCCCGCTGTTCCCGACATCTACAAAGCTACCGGCTGCCACCTACTGATATGGAAGAGTATTACACGGTTACTCTGCCGAGCTCTAGACAGCACCGACACTCACCAACAACACATCATTTGCAGACTATAATTACTGCTTTGCCAAATATATTTTTTAACCCAAATATGTGAAATTAGATAATCTCCCACGGCACACCAGACTGTATCTCAGTGCAGTTTTTGAAAAACACTGGATTATATGACCGAAATAAACTCATTTCATTCATTCAACTCCGAGACCAAGCTAGCGTGGACTTAAAAACAGGCTGTTTGGATGATTCCCTTTTTATACGACTATAATAGGCTTTGTGGTGACTTGGATTTCAGTGTCACGGGCAGTCATGCGCCTCCCTGTTGGGTGTCAGCTTTCATGCAGCCTCCTCTGGTTACCAGGCTGCCACTTTGTCCTGGTGTGTTTTTAAATTGACCTTACTGTATGTGTTTATTACCAGTGTCAGCTTTTAATAGTAGTCCAGACCGGGGCCTTTTTGGCCATCACATTAGGAACAACTATAGTCCAGGGGTGTCAAATTCATTTTCATTGAGGGCCACATGGCAGTAATGGCATTATTATTAACATTATTGTTGCATCCCTAACTCTTCCGGGCTACATTATACACCCCCGCTACCACCAAAATATCTACTAACGTTACTTACCGCCATGTGCTTCCTCAAATTTGACGTTGAGTTCATGTAAGCTTAAGCTTGTTAATCATGTGACCGCCTGACTCTGTTTGATTGGTGAAACGGAGTCAACCGTCACCAGTGACTGTATTTGATTGGTGAAACGCAGGCATGCGATAGATCCTACTTTGAAGGTCTGTCTGACAAACCAAAACAAACAAAGCGTGCATTAACAGATCGATGAAAGTCAGTAGCGAGTAGCGAGCTGAATGTAGATAAATGGAGCGGAGTAAAAGTAGCGTTTCTTCTCTATAAATATACTCAAGTAAAAGTATGTTGCATTAAAACTACTCTTAGAAGTACAATTTATCCCAAAAGTTACTCAAGTAGATGTAACGGAGTTAAGGCTGAAACGACGCGTCGACGTAGTCGACGTCATTGGTTACGTAAATACGTCGACGCCGTATTTGTGCGTCGACGCGTCGCATATTTACGTCACACTACTGTCATGGCGGAGCGCAAAGCAGACGATGCAAGCGTTGCGAGCGAGGGGGGAAAAAGCACGCCAAAAGTCGTCAAAAGTGTGGGAGTATTTCAATAAACGGCCTAATAATGTTGTTGTATGCACACTGTGTCGAGCGGAAATGGCCTATCATAGCAGCACAACGGCTATGAAGGAACATTTGAAAAGAAAACACCCGACAGCGTTCTTGCCATCACCATCAACTAGTCAATCGTCCGCGTGAGTATACGTTGTCATCATTACACAAAAACATGGATGTGTCATTTGTATCTGCGTTGTAAATTCATAAACTAAAGCACCGTTTCGCCCTGAGAGGCGCGTTTGGCGTGCCTGTTCAGTGTTTACAAAGACGCGCTCCTCTTTAACGCTGTGGAGAGGCGGGGCCGGCGAGGCGGGGCGCGCCGGGAGCGACGCCGCAATCATCCAATCTCGTCTCGCTGAAGAAAAGGGGAGCAGCAGAGAGAGAGGGAAGAGAGACTGGAAGGAACCAGAGTGAAGCTGACGTGGAGCGAGAGAGGAGGAGAGACAGAGGACGACAAGCGAGCGAGGAAAGAAAGAGAAAAGAGTTGGAAGAGAAAAGACTTTGTGTAAAATTAAAAGATTGTAAACCTGGCAAAGCCGTCTTGCGTTCAGTCTGTCGGTCCTGAAAGAACCCCACGGCACAAGACGTGTCACAAACGCTAACATTAATTAGTTGTGCAAATACCTTTTACAACATTAACGGTTACATATACTATGTACAAACCAGCAATTAACTTTCACTTTAATCATACTATCATTGTTGTGTTATTAAGCAAAATAAGCAATACTTTTACTTTTGTTGAAATGTTTACTGTTGTTACAGAATATTTCGTTTTGCACTTTTTTTGTATTGGATGTTTATCTTTATTTTTGCACATTTTAGCAAATAAGCAATACTTTTACTTTTGTTGAAATGTTTACATTGTTACAGATTATTTTCGTTTTGCACTTTTTTGTATTGGATGTTTATCTTTATTTTTGCACATTTTAGCAAATAAGCAATACTTTTACTTTTGTTGAACTGTTACAGAATATTTCCGTTTTGCACTTTTTTGAATTGGATGTTTATCTTTATTTTTGCACATTTTAAAGCAAAATAAGCAATACTTTTACTTTTGAAATGCTTATACTATTGCAGAATATTAAGATTTGCACTGGATGTTTACTTTTATATTTGCACATTAAAAAGCAAATAAGCTACTTTTAATTTTGTTAAATGTTAAAAGTTTTAAATGTTTACATTGTTACAGAATATTTTGTCATGTTGTTGTCAATGTTGACTGAGTGGCCATACTTTTTTTTTTGTAAATAAAAGCCATGCCTTTTGAAAAAACTGGCCTACATTTATTTTTTCCATCTTCATTTTAAATAAAAAAATAATCGGTAAAAGGAAAAACAATCTATAGATTAATCGGAAAAATAATCTATAGATTAACTGATTAATCGAAAAATAATCTATAGATTAATCGATAGAAAAATAATCGTTAGCTGCAGCCTTAGATAGATCCTACTTTGAAGGTCTGTCTGACAAACCAAAACAAACAAAGCGTGCATTAACAGATCGATTAAAATCAGTAGCGAGCTGAATGTAGATAAAAGTAGCGGAGTAAAAGTAGCGTTTCTTCTCTATAAATATACTCAAGTAAAAGTAAAAGTATGTTGCATTAAAACTACTCTTAGAAGTACAATTTATTCCAAAAGTTACTCAAGTAGATGTAACGGAGTAAATGTAGCGCGTTACTACCCACCTCTGGCTAGCCACACCCACATTTGTCCGTCAAGTTCAGCAGTTTTTTTTCAAGCTGGTGTATAAAAAGCCTTGTGTGGTTTGTTCCAGTGCACTCTCCGCCGAGCTGAGAGCCCCTGCGAACGGCGGCGAGCCTCCTGGGCGTCGGTGCGACGATGACCGAGCTGGTGGTGAAGTGGGCCTGTGAATACTGCACGTTCGAGAACTGGCCGTCGGCCATCAAGTGCACCATGTGCCGCGCTCAGAGGCCCAGCGCGGGCGCCATCATCACCGAGGAGCCCTTCAAGATCACCCCGGCTCTGGATGCCAGCTTGCACCAGTGGGATCCGGCGGAGTTAAGCAACAGCTCGTCCCAGGAGGGATCCTCTTTGCTCATTTGCCCCGAATCCAGCGCGAGACCACGCGTTCGCGTCGCCGACGCCCCTGTGACTAGCAGCAAGTGGTCTTGTCACATGTGCACCTACCTGAACTGGCCCCGGGCCATCCGCTGCACTCAGTGCCTGTGTCAAAGGCAACACGCCGGCCATCAAGGACGTCAGCAGGCCCGGAGCCCCACAGAGGCCCCCCAGACCTCGGGCTCCGGATGCCGCCCTGCATCCTCGTGCACCACCACAGACCCGTGTGAGGAGTACAACGACCGCAATAGGCTCAACACGCCCGCACGCCACTGGACCTGCACCGCCTGCACTTACGAGAACTGGTCTAAGGTGCTCAAGTGTGTGGTGTGTGACCACCCGCGGCCCAACAACAGCCTGCTGGCCGAGCCCATCCAACTGGCGTCCGAGCCCGAGCGGCAGCAGCCGTCCTCAAAGTTCATCGATGCGGACCGGAGCAACAGACGGGGCGTCGGGAGCCCGGCGGGGGGCCCGGGAGTCGGGGCGGTGGTCGGTTGCAGCGGCAGCCAAAGGAGGTCGCCTCCTTCCTCCAAGCGCGAGTCGGACGTGACCATGGACTTTCAAAGGATCGAGGTGGCGTCGGGGGCTGGAGTTGGGATTAAAGAGGAGCTGGAGGTGGATTACAAAAAACTGAAGCAGATTAAGAACAGGATGAGGAGAACGGATTGGCTGTTCCTCAACGCCTGCGTCGGTGAGTTTCACTTTTGTCTAATCCATCAATCACTGTCATGGTCCACTCTGCCTATTGTACTGAGCAGCCACCACACACACCCGCTATGTGCCAATACATTTATTTACCAGTTTTAGGGGTGGCCATTAGGTGGATAGTGAGCTAGCGGTGGATGGTGGAGGGTGTGTCAGTGGAGGGTGGAGGGTGTGTCAGTGGAGGGTGTGTCAGTGGAGGGTGGAGGGTGTGTCAGTGGAGGGTGTGTCAGTGGATGGTGGAGGGTGTGTCAGTGAAGGGTGTCAGTGGAGGGTGTGTTAGTGGATGGTGGAGGGTGTGTCAGTGGATGGTGTGTCAGTGGATGGTGGAGGGTGTGTCAGTGGAGGGTGTGTCAGTGGATGGTGGAGGGTGTGTCAGTGGAGGGTGTGTTAGTGGATGGTGGAGGGTGTGTCAGTGGATGGTGGAGGGTGTGTCAGTGGAGGGTGTGTCAGTGGATGGTGGAGGGTGTGTCAGTGGAGGGTGGAGAGTGTGTCAGTGGAGGGTGTGTCAGTGGATGGTGGAGGGTGTGTCAGTGGATGGTGGAGGGTGTGTCAGTGGATGGTGTGTCAGTGGATGGTGGAGGGTGTGTCAGTGGAGGGTGTGTCAGTGGATGGTGGAGGGTGTGTCAGTGGAGGGTGTGTTAGTGGATGGTGGAGGGTGTGTCAGTGGATGGTGGAGGGTGTGTCAGTGGAGGGTGTGTCAGTGGATGGTGGAGGGTGTGTCAGTGGAGGGTGGAGAGTGTGTCAGTGGAGGGTGTGTCAGTGGATGGTGGAGGGTGTGTCAGTGGATGGTGGAGGGTGTGTCAGTGGAGGGTGTGTCAGTGGATGGTGGAGGGTGTGTCAGTGGAGGGTGTGTCAGTGGAGGGTGGAGAGTGTGTCAGTGGAGGGTGTGTCAGTGGATGGTGGAGGGTATGTCAGTGGAGGGTGTGTCAGTGGAGGGTGGAGAGTGTGTCAGTGGATGGTGGAGGGTGTGTCAGTGGAGGGTGTCAGTGGAGGGTGTGTTAGTGGATAGTGGAGGGTGTGTCAGTGGATGGTGGAGGGTGTGTCAGTGGAGGCTGGAGGGTGTGTCAGTGGAGGGTGTGTCAGTGGATGGTGGAGGGTGTGTCAGTGGAGGGTGGAGAGTGTCAGTGGAGAGTGTGTCAGTGGAGGGTGTGTCAGTGGAGGGTGTGTCAGTGGATGGTGGAGGGTGTGTCGGTGGAGGGTGTGTCAGTAGATGGTGGAGGGTGTGCCGATGGAGGGTGTGTCATTGGAGGGTGGAGGATGTGTCAGTGGAGGGTGTGTCAGTGGAGGGTGGAGGGTGTGTCTGTGGAGGGTGTGTCAGTAGATGGTGGAGGGTGTGCCGGTGGAGGGTGTGTCAGTGGAGAGTGTGTCAGTGGAGGGTGTGTCAGTGGATGGTGGAGGGTGTGTCAGTGGAGGGTGTGTCAGTAGATGGTGGAGGGTGTGCCGGTGGAGGGTGTGTCAGTGGAGGGTGGAGGGTGTGTCAGTGGATAGTGGAGGGTGTGTCGGTGGAGGGTGTGTCAGTCCATCGCCAGCCAGGCATAAAAAAATAGACCTAAAAATGAGCCATCATCAATCTTCACTATGATGTCACTTCTGTCACTTGATTGACATTGACAACACCCGAGGGTCTTGTGAGATGACGCTGGCCGCTGCCAGATCATTATTAAGAAAAAAACGACCATGAGCAGTTTCGTCCGCCGTGGTCCCAGAAGAGTGCCACAGGATGTTAAAACAAGGCTTACAGATGCATGTGTGAACGCAGCTGCCTGCAGCAGTTTGAGTGGCGCGAGCGCGCTTGGAGGTGCGCTCAGCGCGGCTCCCAGATGATTGCGCACTGGTGTGCGTCTGGGCCGTGACAGCGTGGCACGCATTGAATGTCTCTGCTACATTGGATCAGTCTCCTTTCTTTAACAGGCAAAAGCTTTATAACCTCACTAATGCCTTGCATTGTCTATATTAGATATATAACAACGGGCGGGTGGCGGATGGCGGGCGGGTGCGGTTTTGATTAAATGTTAGTTCGGGTGGATGGCGGATGGTTGACGACTTTTGAGATGCGGTTGCGGATGAAATAATTGCTTATCCGCGCATCTCTAATATATATATATATATATATATTAGTCTGTAGAATGCAGAGTCAGTAGTGTACTGCACTTGTGGGCTATCATCTTGATGGTACAAGCAGTGAGTGTCAGACCACCCACACTGTAGACGTGTGCAGTGGGAAGATGAACATTCTACAAAAAAAAAAACCTAAAGATTGTTTACTCCCCGTTACAATGACTGCGGTTTCTTTACGTCTGGAGTCAACCTCCAGTAGTTCACGTCAGCCTGGATCCACATAGCCCCCCCCCCCACCCCACACACTGATGGAAGCTTCCAGGCCAAGGGGACTTAGAGTGGAAAGGAGGTCATCGCTCAGTTGTGTTGTAGACAATCCGTCACATGAGTTGTTGCTAGGCAGGTTACTGTGACACATTGTCGTTTGGGCTCGTGAGGCTTCAAAATAGAGCTGTTGTCAAATATATAGCAGCTGACTTCCAGCCTGGGTGATTGAGCATGGACTGACATGTCATGCAGCATTTATCACAATACCTACATTAAGCACTCACTTGTCTTACTATGTTTCCTAGCAATGACAACATTTGCACCTTTTTGGGACATCTTCTGTCCAATCCTTAAACTCCCATCTCTAAAAATAGTTTCTACTGCAGCGTACATGAGGAGTGGCAGCTGTGCTGTATTTACTATTATGTCATGCACCTTTTGAAGAGCAATGGAAGTGTTTCTACTTTGACATGTGCTGTATTTACTATTATGTCATGCACCTTTTGAAGAGCAATATAAGTGTTTCTACTTTGACATGGAATGTCTGAAATGGTCCTTTTTGGCGAGCGCACTCGGTCCGTGTGGTCTGGAGGCTGGCAGCTGTGCCACAGGCACGCCCACCATGTTTTTATGTGAAGTGGTTGTATCATCACACTGCATTGCTTTTGTGTGGCTGGCAGCTCCACATGGCACGGCCAGTCCTTGCACACCCACACTGACCCTTGTCTTGTGTGCAGCCAGTGGCACTTTTCACTCCGTCCTCTTTCTCATACAAAAAGGACACTACATGGATGTTAATTGTACATTCTGTAAATATGTGCAGTGTTTCCCACAAGACAGGCATCTATTTGTGGTGGTGTGGTCGGGGGGCGGGGGGTGGCGGCGGCAGCGGCGATGACCAAGAAGAACGCGGAGTTGGAATATAATTACAACATTTTATGTACATATTTATATACAGATTTGAACAATTAGTGATTCACTGAAATATATTTATTAATTGTGGTTCTGGGGATAAGTTGATTGGCAACACTAAATTGGCCCTAGTGTGTGGATGTGAGTGTGAATGTTGTCTGTCTATCTGTGTTGGCCCTGCGATGAGGTGGCGACTTGTCCAGGGTGTACCCCGCCTTCCGCCCGATTGTAGCTGAGATAGGCTCCAGCGCCCCCCGCGACCCCAAAGGGAATAAGCGGTAGAAAATGGATGGATGGATGGATGGGTTCTTACAAAAAATATATCTTATAAAATATAAAAGCTAAAATGTCTCTTAAAGCTCTGCCCCTTTAATTAGTAAATACTAAATAATTTAACTTTAGCCTACTACTACAACCATATTATTTACCAGCAACATGAAGTGAAACAGAGGCAGAGGTGTCCTGCCACAGTCAGTCAACCTCCTCCTCCTCCTCCTGCTGCTGCTGAACAGGTCGCACCTGTGGTCCGGACTGTAGGCCTACCTCCTCTCCAAGTCCAACCCTTTTCGGCCGTTGAAAATATTTTTCTATACTCATCTGTGTGAAGGAGTGAACATCCAACATTAGAATTTATTACTAACGAGCAGAACTGCTCTATGTACAGTGCCGTCTAACCTTAAGCGGCAGCAGCTCAACACATGCAGGGTTCAACGTTAAGGTTTTTTTTCTACTTGCCTGACTTCTCAAATCTACTTGCCCCAATATTTTTACTTGTCCTGCCTAGGTTTTTTTCTGGCTGTGTAGTGCTCATGGCTTATATCTTACTAAAATTCTTCCCGTTGACTATTTACAACACTACACAGTATTTATTATTATTATTATTATTATTATTGTTATTATCTATAATTACATTTAAATGGCATTGCATACATGTAAAATTAAATGCTATTTCACATTATTTGACCAGTAGCAGTTACACCCATCTAAACAGGTCAGCCACCTGTTTAAAGCCCAATCACAGTTGAAATCTTGAAATGGCCAAAACATTAACCTGGACAACATTTTAACAGCTGGTTGGCTCAGATTTTATTCTTTTCATTGCATTCACATGCTGCAGTGGACAGTGGACAATTTAACTTCAGTCCATGTGTGTTTATTGACAACAGGGTTATAACCTGGACACG
The DNA here is from genome assembly GCF_033978685.3 of Nerophis lumbriciformis. Taxonomy (NCBI): domain Eukaryota; kingdom Metazoa; phylum Chordata; class Actinopteri; order Syngnathiformes; family Syngnathidae; genus Nerophis; species Nerophis lumbriciformis. The sequence continues at coordinate 4,408,905 of NC_084549.2, forward strand.
TTAGCTCGTCGGTATGAAAACACGTGACTGTTATTGCGTGCGTCTGCATATATTTAACTTAACGTTAAATATATGACGAGCCGCGAGCGATGCAGCTATAACCTATCTACCTATAACACCTGTAAAAATGAAGCAATGCTACCACGCTAGCAAGCGTTAGCTAGCCGGCTATGAGCCACCAAGCTGCTAACTATCGCCAAAAGGCACCATTTAAGTTTGTTTCCCCATGGCATCCTGGATCAAGGCTTTCAGCAGCTTTTGGACGTTTGAGGTAGAAACGCAGGAAGCGCCATCATTATGAAAAGTAGCCGGCGAGTATTTTGATGCCGTCCGTCCGTCCCTCTTCTTCTTCTTCTGGCCCACCAGGTGAATTAAGTGCTATTGGCGGAGTTACAATGCATAGTAGGCTACCGCCACCTACTGCACCGGAGGTGTAACTACAAGCAACATTCACAGACAGTCCCATTGCTTTTATGAGCGGTCGAGCGAGTCAAAAGCCGAAAAATCCATTTGTGGCGGACGTAATTCTTTCGTGGCGGGCCGCCACAAATAAATGAATGTGTGGGAAACACTGATGTGTACTTTTAATTTACATTTGCAAGTGTGATTTTGCATCCTCAGTGGGGGAAAAAAAACCTTTGTGTAAGCCAGGGGTCGGCAACCCGCGGCTCTTTTAGCGCCGCCCTAGTGGCTCTCTGGAGCTTTTTCAAAAATGTATGAAAAATGGAAAAAGATGAGGGGAAAAAATATATTTTTTGTTTTAATATGTTTTCTGTAGGAGGACAAACATGGCACAAACCTCCCTAATTGTTATAAAGCACACTGTTTATATTAAACATGCTTCACTGACTTTGTCCTACTAATTTTGGCGGTCCTTGAACTCACCGTAGTTTGTTTACATGAATAACTTTCTCCGACTTTCTCGGACGTGTTTTATGCCACTTCTTTTTCTGTCTCATTTTGTCCACCAAACTTTTAACGTTGTGCATGAATGCACAAAGGTGAGTTTTGTTGATGTTATTGACTTGTGTGGAGTGCTAATCAGACATATTTGGTCACTGCAAGACTGCAAGCTAATCGATGCTAGCATGCTATTTAGGCTAGCTATGTACATATTGCATCATTATGCCTCATTTGTAGCTATATTTGAGGTCATTTAGTTTCCTTTAAGTCATCTCAATTCAATGTATATCTCATGACACACTATCTGTATGTAATATGGCTTTTAATTTGTTGCGGCTCCAGACAGATTTGTTTTTGTATTTTTGGTCCAATATGGCTCTTTCAACATTTTGAGTTGCCGACCCCTGGTGTAAGCTAACTGTAACATACAAAAGGGTGAGCACTTGTCAAAAGGCGCACAACTACTGCACTTTTATTTTTCTGACAAATACCCTATTTTTTGGAGTATAAGTCGCACCGGTCGAAAATGCATAATAAAGAAGGAAAATAACATATATAAGTCGCACTGGAGTATAAGTCGCATTTTTGGGGGAAATGTATTTGATAAAAGCCAACAGCAAGAATAGACATTTGAAAGGCAATTTAAAATAAATAAAGGCTGAATAAGTGTACGTTATATGAGGCATAAATAACCAACTGAGAAGGTGCCTGGTATGTTAAAGGGGAACATTATCACCAGACCTATGTAAGCGTCAATATATACCTTGATGTTGCAGAAAAAAGACCTTTTTTTTTTTTAACCGATTTCCGAACTCTAAATGGGTGAATTTTGGCGGATTAAACGCCTTTCTAATATTCGCTCTCAGAGCGATGACGTCACAATTATTATTTTAGGGCAGTGTTTTTCAACCACTGTGAGATGATCTCATTTCACCTATTTGGGTTGAAAATATTTTTTGCGAACCAGTAATTATAGTCTGCAAATGATGTGTTGTTGTTGAGTGTCGGTGCTGTCTAGAGCTGGGCAGAGTAACCGTGTAATACTCTTCCATATCAGTAGGTGGCAGCAGGTAGCTCATTGCTTTGTAGATGTGGGAAACAGCGGGAGGCAGTGTGCAGGTAAAAAGATGTCTAATGCTTAAACCAAAAATAAACAAAAGGTGAGTTCCCCTAAGAAAAGGCATTGAAGCTTAGGGAAGGCTATGCAGAACAAAACTAAAACTGAACTGGCTACAAGGTAAACAAAAACAGAATGCTGGACGACAGCAAAGACTTACTGTGGAGCAAAGTACATCCAAGCATGACATGAAAATCAACAATGTCCCCGCAAAGAAGGATACAAACAAGTGAAATATTCTTGATTGCTAAAAGAAAGTAGATGCGGGAAATATCGCTCAAAGGAAGACATGAAACTGCTACAGGAAAATACCAAAAAAAAGAGAAAAAGCCACCAAAATAGGAGCGCAAGACAAGAAGTAAAACACTACACACAGGAAAACAGCAAAAAAGTCCAAATAAGTCAGGGTGTGATGTGACAGGTGGTGACAGTACACCTACTTTGAGACAAGAGCTATAGTGATGCATGCTTGGTTATGCTTTAAAGGGGAACATTATCACCAGACCTATGTAAGCGTCAATATATACCTTGATGTTGCAGAAAAAAGACCATATATTTTTTTAACCGATTTCCGAACTCTAAATGGGTGAATTTTGGCGAATTAAACGCCTTTCTAATATTCGCTTTCGGAGCGATGACGTCACAACGTAACGTCACATCGGGAAGCAATCCGCCATTTTCTCAAACACATTACAAACACCGAGTCAAATCAGCTCTGTTATTTTCCGTTTTTTTCGACTGTTTTCCGTACCTCGGAGACATCATGCCTCGTCGGTGTGTTGTCGGAGGGTGTAACAACACCAACAGGGACGGATTCAAGTTGCACCAGTGGCCCAAAGATGCCAAAGTGGCAAGAAATTGGACGTTTGTTCCGCACACTTTACCGACGAAAGCTATGCTACGACAGAGATGGCAAGAATGTGTGGATATCCTGCGACACTCAAAGCAGATGCATTTCCAACCATAAAGTCAAAGAAATCTGCCGCCAGACCCCCATTGAATCTGCCGGAGTGTGTGAGCAATTCAGGGACAAAGGACCTCAGTAGCACGGCAAGCAATGGCGGCAGTTTGTTCCCGCAGACGAGCGAGCTAAACCCCCTATCGACCCTAGCTTCCCTGACCTGCTGACATCAACTCCAAAACTGGACAGATCAGCTTTCAGGAAAAGAGAGCGGATGAGGGTATGTCTACAGAATATATTAATTGATGAAAACTGGGCTGTCTGCACTCTCAAAGTGCATGTTGTTGCCAAATGTATTTCATATGCTGTAAACCTAGTTCATAGTTGTTAGTTTCCTTTAATGCCAAACAAACACATACCAATCGTTGGTTAGAAGGCGATCGCCGAATTCGTTGGTATGAGATGGCGACTTGTCCAGGGTGTACCCCGCCTTCCGCCTGAATGCAGCTGAGATAGGCTCCAGCACCCCCCGTGACCCCGAAAGGGACAAGTGGTAGAAAATAGATGGATGGATGGATGATTGTGATGACTTGCATTGATAGGAATCAGACAGTAGTGATGATAACCTTCACCTTTCTGTCCAATACCACATGAAAGTGCTTGCTTTTTTTTTGTCCATCTTCCATACTCCTTTTTATGCACTTTACAAGAAATACACTGGCGACAAACTCCGTAGCTCGCCCGCTTGTGTGCGCTAGCTTACGGAGACTCTTATTTTGTTAGCGCTGGCAGGATGAAGCAGCGCTTTTATTGTGAAGACAGGAAGTGTGCGGTCGGTCTTTAGAGTTTTGACGACAGGTACGGTGCGAGAGTCTGTTGAAATGAAAAAGTGTTTCTGGCCTTCATGTCGGTCGTTTTTTTTCTTAATAATGATCTGGCAGCAGCCAGTGTCATCTCACAAGACCCTCGGGTGTTGTCAATGTCAATCAAGTGACATCATAGTGAAGATTTATGATGGCTCATTTTTAGGTCTATTTTTTTAATGCCTGGCTGGCGATGGACTGACACACCCTCCATCATCTACTGACACACCTTCCACCCTCCACTGACACACCCTCCACCATCCACTGACACACCCTTCACCATCCACTGACACACCCTCCACCATCCACTGACACACCCTCCACTGACACACCCTCCACTGACACACTCTCCACCATCCACTGACACACTCTCCACCCTCCACTGACACACTCTCCACCATCCACTGACACACCCTACACCATCCACTGACACACCCTCCACCCTCCACTGACACACTCTCCACCATCCACTGACACACCCTCCACCATCCACTGACACACCTTCCACCATCCACTGACACAACCTCCCCTATCCACTGACACACCCTCCACTGATACACCCTCCAGCGCTAGCTCACCATCCACCTAATGGCCACCCCTGGTGTAGCGAGTGTGAGTATGATGTAATATGGTGAGTGTGAGTATGATGTAATATGGTGAGTGTGAGTATGCTGTAATATGGTGAGTGTGAGTATGATGTAATATGGTGAGTGTGAGTATGATGTAATATGGTGAGTATGATGTAATATGGTGAGTGTGAGTATGATGTAATATGGTGAGTGTGAGTATGCTGTAATATGGTGAGTGTGAGTATGATGTAATATGGTGAGTGTGAGTATGATGTAATATGGTGAGTATGATGTAATATGGTGAGTGTGAGTATGATGTAATATGGTGAGTATGATGTAATATGGTGAGTGTGAGTATGATGTAATATGGTGAGTATGAGTATGATGTAATATGGTGAGTGTGAGTATGATGTAATATGGTGAGTGTGAGTATGATGTAATATGGTGAGTGTGATGTAATATGGTGAGTGTGAGTATGATGTAATATGGTGAGTATGATATAATATGGTGAGTGTGAGTATGATGTAATATGGTGAGTGTGAGTATGATGTAATATGGTGAGTATGATGTAATATGGTGAGTGTGAGTATGATGTAATATGGTGAGTATGATGTAATATGGTGAGTGTGAGTATGATGTAATATGGTGAGTATGAGTATGATGTAATATGGTGAGTGTGAGTATGATGTAATATGGTGAGTGTGAGTATGATGTAATATGGTGAGTGTGATGTAATATGGCGAGTGTGAGTATGATGTAATATGGTGATTGTGAGTACGATGTAATATGGTGAGTGTGAGTATGATGTAATATGGTGAGTATGATGTAATATGGTGAGTGTGAGTATGATGTAATATGGTGAGTGTGATGTAATATGGTGAGTGTGAGTATGATGTAATATGGTGAGTACGATATAATATGGTGAGTGTGAGTATGATGTAATATGGTGAGTGTGATGTAATATGGTGAGTGTGAGTATGATGTAATATGGTGAGTGTGAGTATGATGTAATATGGTGAGTGTGAGTACGATGTAATATGGTGAGTGTGAGTATGATGTAATATGGTGAGTATGATGTAATATGGTGAGTGTGAGTACGATGTAATATGGTGAGTGTGAGTATGATGTAATATGGTGAGTGTGATGTAATATGGTGAGTGTGAGTATGATGTAATATGGTGAGTGTGAGTATGATGTAATATGGTGAGTGTGAGTATGATGTAATATGGTGAGTGTGAGTACGATGTAATATGGTGAGTGTGAGTATGATGTAATATGGTGAGTATGATGTAATATGGTGAGTGTGAGTATGATGTAATATGGTGAGTGTGATGTAATATGGTGAGTGTGAGTATGATGTAATATGGTGAGTGTGAGTACGATGGAATATGGTGAGTGTGAGTATGATGTAATATGGTGAGTGTGAGTATGATGTAATATGGTGAGTATGATGTAATATGGTGAGTATGATGTAATATGGTGAGTGTGAGTATGATGTAATATGGTGAGTGTGAGTATGATGTAATATGGTGAGTGTGAGTACGATGTAATATGGTGAGTGTGAGTATGATGTAATATGGTGAGTGTGAGTATGATGTAATATGGTGAGTGTGAGTATGATGTAATATGGTGAGTATGATGTAATATGGTGAGTGTGAGTATGATGTAATATGGTGAGTATGATGTAATATGGTGAGTATGATGTAATATGGTGAGTGTGAGTATGATGTAATATGGTGAGTATGATGTAATATGGTGAGTGTGAGTATGATGTAATATGGTGAGTATGATGTAATATGGTGAGTGTGAGTACGATGTAATATGGTGAGTGTGAGTATGATGTAATATGGTGAGTGTGATGTAATATGGTGAGTGTGAGTATGATGTAATATGGTGAGTGTGAGTATGATGTAATATGGTGAGTGTGAGTATGATGTAATATGGTGAGTGTGAGTACGATGTAATATGGTGAGTGTGAGTATGATGTAATATGGTGAGTATGATGTAATATGGTGAGTGTGAGTATGATGTAATATGGTGAGTGTGATGTAATATGGTGAGTGTGAGTATGATGTAATATGGTGAGTGTGAGTACGATGGAATATGGTGAGTGTGAGTATGATGTAATATGGTGAGTGTGAGTATGATGTAATATGGTGAGTGTGAGTATGATGTAATATGGTGAGTATGATGTAATATGGTGAGTATGATGTAATATGGTGAGTGTGAGTATGATGTAATATGGTGAGTATGATGTAATATGGTGAGTATGATGTAATATGGTGAGTGTGAGTATGATGTAATATGGTGAGTGTGATGTAATATGGTGAGTGTGAGTATGATGTAATATGGTGAGTGTGAGTATGATGTAATATGGTGAGTGTGAGTACGATGTAATATGGTGAGTGTGAGTATGATGTAATATGGTGAGTGTGAGTATGATGTAATATGGTGAGTGTGAGTATGATGTAATATGGTGAGTATGATGTAATATGGTGAGTGTGAGTATGATGTAATATGGTGAGTATGATGTAATATGGTGAGTATGATGTAATATGGTGAGTATGATGTAATATGGTGAGTGTGAGTATGATGTAATATGGTGAGTATGATGTAATATGGTGAGTGTGAGTATGATGTAATATGGTGAGTATGATGTAATATGGTGAGTGTGAGTATGATGTAATATGGTGAGTGTGAGTATGATGTAATATGGTGAGTGAGTATGATGTAATATGGTGTGCAGGCACTCCCACAGCTTCTATTCTGCTAATCATGGTTCTTGTAGACATCTTTGCAGATGTAAACAACTTTTATTCGTAGGCATCCATCTAAGTCTCACTGCTAGCATACCGTGGATGTTCTAGAAGTTACTATTCCTGCAGCTGGAATTCTGCACATTCCAGACTTTGCTGTCAGTCCCCAGCAGATGTTTGCAACTACTCTTTCATGCTGTCCACCCAGGTGTGGTGGAGGGCGAGCTGGCGGCGGTGGAGGTGTACAAAACATCGGGAGGTGACATCGCCAGACAGCTGACGTCAGACGAGGTGCATTTGTTGAACCGCTCCTCTGCCTTTGATGTGGGCTTCACCCTGGTGCACCTCGCCATACGCTTCCATAGGCAGGACATGTTGGCTGTGTTGCTCACTGAGGTCAGTCTACTCTTATGTATGTGTGTGTGTCTATGTCTATGTCTATGTCTGTGTCTGTGTCTGTGTCTGTGTGTGTGTGTGTGTGTGTGTGTGTGTGTGTGTGTGTGTGTGTGTGTGTGTGTTTTCGTGTTCATACGCTTCCATAGGCAGGACATGTTGGCTGTACTGCTCACTGAGGTCAGTCTACTCTTATGTATGTGTGTGTCTGTCTGTGTCTATGTCTGTGTGTGTGTGTGTGTGTCTGTGTGTGTTCATACGCTTCCACAGGCAGGACATGTTGGCTGTGCTGCTCACTGAGGTCAGTCTACTCTGTACGTGTGTGTGTGTTCGTTCACATGTGTATTCGTGTGTGTGTTTGTTCGTGTGTGTGTGTGTTTGTGTTCGTGCTTGTGTGTGTTCATGATCGTTTGTGTGTGTGTTCGCATGTGTGTGTGTGTTTGTTCGTATTTTTGTGTGTGTTTGTGTGTGTGTTGATGTGTGCTTGTGTTTGTTCACGTGTGTATTCGTGTGTTCGTTCGTGTGTGTTTGTGTTCATGTGTGTGGGTTCGTGTGTGTTCATGTGTTTGTTCGTGTTTGTGTGCGTTCGTGTGTGTGTTGACGTGTGTTTGTGTTCGTTCACATGTGTGTTCGTTCGTGTGTGTTTGTGTTCGTGCTCGTATGTGTTCGTGATCGTTTGTGTGTGTGTGTGTTCGCATGTGTTTGTGTCTGTGTGTGTTCGTGTGTTTGTGTATTCGTTCACGTGTGTGTTTGTGTGTTCGTGCTCGTGTGTGTTTGATCGTTCGTGTGTGTGTGTGTGTTTGTGTTTGTTCATGTGTGTGTTCGCATGTGTGTGTGTGTTTGTTCGTATTTTTGTTTGTGTGTGTGTTGACGTGTGTTTGTGTTTGTTCACGTGTGTATTCGTGTGTTCGTTCGTGTGTGTTTGTGTTCGTGATCGTTCATATGTGTTTGTGTTCATGTGTGTGGGTTCATGTGTGTTCATGTGTTTGTGTGCGTTCGTGTGTGTGTTGATGTGTGTTTGTGTTCATTCAGATGTGTGTTCGTGTGTTCGTTCGTGTGTGTTTGTGTTCGTGCTCGTGTGTGTTCGTGATCGTTCGTGTGTGTGTGTGTTCGCATGTGTTTGTGTCTGTGTGTGTTCGTGTGTTGATGTGTGTTTGTGTTCGTTCACGCGTGTGTTTGTGTATTCGTTCACGTGTGTGTTCGTGCTCGTGTGTGTTTGATCGTTCGTGTGTGTGTGTGTTCATGTGTGTGTGTGTGTTCGTAATCGTTCGTGTGTGTTTGTGTTCGTGCGCGTGTGTGTTCATGATCGTTTGTGTGTGTTCGCATGTGTTTGTGTCTGTGTGTGTTCGTGTGTTGATGTGTGTTTGTGTTCGTTCACGCGTGTGTTTGTGTGTTCGTTTACGTGTGTGTTTGTGCTCGTGTGTGTTTGTGATCGTTCGTGTGTGTGTGTGTGTGTTTGTTCATGTGTGTTTTTGTTCGTGTGTGTATGTTTGTGTGTTTGTTCTTGTTTGTGTGTTTGTGCGTGTGTGTTGACGTGTGTTTGTGTTCATTCACGTGTGTGTGTTGACGTGTGTTTGTGTTCATTCACATGTGTGTTCGTGTGTTCGTTCGTGTGTGTTTGTGTTCGTGCGCGTGTGTGTTCGTGATCGTTCGTGTGTGTGTGTGTTCGCATGTGTTTGTGTCTGTGTGTGTTCGTGTGTTGATGTGTGTTTGTGTTCGTTCACGCGTGTGTTTGTGTTTGTGCTCGTGTGTGTTTGTGATCGTTCGTGTGTGTGTGTGTTTGTGTTCGCGTTTGTTCATGTGTGTTTTTGTTCGTGTGTGTATGTTTGTGTGTTTGTTCTTGTTTGTGTGTTTGTACGTGTGTTTGTGTTCATTCACGTATGTGTTCATGTGTGTGTGTGTGTTCGTAATCGTTCGTGTGCGTTTGTGTTCGCGTGTGTGTTTGTGTGTGTGTGTGTTCGTGATCGTTCGTGTGTGTGTGTGTGTGTGTTCGCATGTGTTTGTGTCTGTGTGTGTTCGTGTGTTGATGTGTGTTTGTGTTCGTTCACGTGTGTGTTTGTGCTCGTGTGTGTTTGTGATCGTTCGTGTGTGTGTGTGTTTGTGTTCGCGTTTATTCATGTGTGTTTTTGTTCGTGTGTGTATGTTTGTGTGTTTGTATGTGTGTTTGTGTTCATTCACGTATGTGTTCATGTGTGTGTGTTGACGTGTGTTTGTGTTCATTCACATGTGTGTTCGTGTGTTCGTTCGTGTGTGTTTTGTGTTCGTGCGCGTGTGTGTGTGTGTTCGCATGTGTTTGTGTCTGTGTGTGTTTGTGTGTTGATGTGTGTTTGTGTTCGTTCACGCGTGTGTTTGTGTGTTCGTTCACGTATGTGTTTGTGCTCGTGTGTGTTTGTGATCGTTCGTGTGTGTTTGTTCATGTGTGTTTTTGTTCGTGTGTGTATGTTTGTGTGTTTGTTCTTGTTTGTGTGTTTGTGCGTGTGTGTTGACGTGTGTTTGTGTTCATTCACGTGTGTGTGTTCATGTGTGTGTGTGTGTTCGTAATCGTTCGTGTGTGTTTGTGTTCGTGCGCGTGTGTGTTCGCATGTGTTTGTGTCTGTGTGTGTTCGTGTGTTGATGTGTGTTTGTGTTCGTTCACGCGTGTGTTTGTGTGTTCGTTTACGTGTGTGTTTGTGCTCGTGTGTGTTTGTGATCGTTCGTGTGTGTTTGTGCTTGTGTGTGTTTGTTCATGTGTGTTTTTGTTCGTGTGTGTATGTTTGTGTGTTTGTTCTTGTTTGTGTGTTTGTGCGTGTGTGTTGACGTGTGTTTGTGTTCATTCACGTGTGTGTGTTGACGTGTTTGTGTTCATTCACATGTGTGTTCGTGTGTTCGTTCGTGTGTGTTTTGTGTTCGTGCGCGTGTGTGTTCGTGATCGTTCGTGTGTGTGTGTGTTCGCATGTGTTTGTGTCTGTGTGTGTTCGTGTGTTGATGTGTGTTTGTGTTCGTTCACGCGTGTGTTTGTGTGTTCGTTCACGTGTGTGTTTGTGCTCGTGTGTGTTTGTGATCGTTCGTGTGTGTGTGTGTGTGTTTGTGTTTGTTCATGTGTGTTTTTGTTCGTGTGTGTATGTTTGTTCTTGTTTGTGTTTGTGCGTGTGTGTTGACGTGTGTTTGTGTTCATTCACGTGTGTGTGTTGACGTGTGTTTGTGTTCATTCACATGTGTGTTCGTGTGTTCGTTCGTGTGTGTTTGTGTTCGTGCGCGTGTGTGTTCGTGATCGTTCGTGTGTGTGTGTGTGTGTTCGCATGTGTTTGTGTCTGTGTGTGTTCGTGTGTTGATGTGTGTTTGTGTTCGTTCACGCGTGTGTTTGTGTGTTCGTTCACGTGTGTGTTTGTGCTCGTGTGTGTTTGTGATCGTTCGTGTGTGTGTGTGTTTGTTCATGTGTGTATGTTTGTTCTTGTTTGTGTGTTTGTGCGTGTGTGTTGACGTGTGTTTGTGTTCATTCACGTGTGTGTGTGTGTGTGTGTGTGTGTGTGTTCGTAATCGTTCGTGTGCGTTTGTGTTCGCGTGTGTGTTTGTGTGTTTGTGTTTGTGTTGGGCAGCTTGCCTTGTGACAGTGCAGTTATCCCAGATGATGTGTAGACACACACACACACACCTCACACTGGCCCACTTTGCAGAGAGAGAGAGAGAGAGAGAGAGAGAGAGAGAGAGAGAGAGAGAGAGAGAGAGAGAGAGAGAGAGAGAGAGAGAGAGAGAGAGAGAGAGAGAGAGAGAGAGAGAGAGAGAGAGAGAGAGAGAGAGAGAGAGAGAGAGAGAGAGAGAGAGAGAGAGAGAGAGAGAGAGAGAGAGAGAGAGAGAGAGAGAGAGAGAGAGAGAGAGAGAGAGAGAGAGAGAGAGCGCAATTGAACACTTTCTTCTTCTACTATTGCAGCCTTTTATTTACTCATTGAAATCATCAACATTGTCCCTTTCAAACATTTGTTGATATAATACTTAATTATTATCACCAAATTATAATGTGCACTGCTGATGTGCGGGTCTATTTTCATACTAAAGGTGCATTAAAGGAGTCATATTATTATTATTATGATTATTTTCTAAATGTAAAAGACTTCCTTGTGGTCTACATAACATGTGATGGTGCTTCTTTGCTCAAAATGTTGCATAGATGATGTTTTACACATCATCTTTCTGACAGTCGCTTAAGGATGCGCCGTTTTGTGGGCGCTCTTATTTACGTGCCTCCACTTGGACAGCGTCTTCTCACCGTCATCTTTGTTGTAGCGGTGTAGCGTGCAAGGACGGGGAGTGGAAGAAGTGTCAAAAGATGGCGCTAACTGTTTTAATGACATTCACACTTTACTTCAATCAATAACGGAGCAGCATCTTCTCATCCGGAAACAACAACAACACCCGGAAATGTGTCCCGGGAAAAACCGTCCGACCGGAACTCTCTAATAACTAAAGTTCCCTGGGTGAATAATGTCAACTCACTACACCGGTATGTTTTAGTGCTTTCATGGTGAGTTTACTGACAGATATAAGTAAGAACTTTACACTACTTTATATTAGAAATGGCAACAGCGGAGGATGAATGTCACATAACAAGAAGATAGAGAAAAAGAAGCTTATAGACTACAAAGGCGGACGCAAGGACTTATGCAGATCCCAAATACACATCAGCAGGTACCATAAAGTAATAAAAGTTGCTTTTGCATAATATTGTGAAACAAAACATCAGATAATGTCTGCTAATAGGTGACATTTTGCAGTCCTTCTACACACACCATAATAATACTGTATGTTGAAGCACAGTACGTCTGACTATGGTAGCCGTAATGCTCTGGCAGTCCATCAAGCGGTGCGCCTTCATAGCTTACCAAAGTCATATTAAAACATTTTGACAGATTTTTGAGCGCCGTGTGTAACGTTCTTCATTTTCAATGGAACATTTAAAGTTTTGGTGTTGTTTACTGGCGTCATAGTGCAGTCTACACGTATCTCTTATGTGTGACTGCCGTCATATTGCAGTCTACACGTATCTCTTATGTGTGACTGCCGTTATATTGCAGTCTACATGTATCTCTTATGTGTGACTGCCGTTATATTGCAGTCTACACGTATCTCTTATGTGTGACTGCCGTTATATTGCAGTCTACACGTATCTCTTATGTGTGACTGCCTTTATATTGCAGTCTACACGTATCTCTTATGTGTGACTGTTATTATATTGCAGTCTACACGTATCTCTTATGTGTGACTGCCATCATATTGCAGTCTACACATATCTCTTATGTGTGACTGCCATTATATTGCAGTCTACACGTATCTCTTGTGTGACTGCCATTATATTGCAGTCTACACGTATCTCTTATGTGTGACTGCCATTATATTGCAGTCTACATGTATCTCTTATGTGTGACTGCCATTATATTGCAGTCTACATGTATCTCTTATGTGTGACTGCCGTTATATTGCGGTCTACATGTATCTCTTATGTGTGACTGCCATTATATTGCAGTCTACATGTATCTCTTATGTGTGACTGCCGTTATATTGCGGTCTACATGTATCTCTTATGTGTGACTGCCATTATATTGCAGTCTACACGTATCTCTTATGTGTGACTGCCATTATATTGCAGTCTACACGTATCTCTTATGTGTGACTGCCATTATATTGCAGTCTACATGTATCTCTTATGTGTGACTGCCATTATATTGCAGTCTACATGTATCTCTTATGTGTGACTGCCGTTATATTGCGGTCTACATGTATCTCTTATGTGTGACTGCCATTATATTGCAGTCTACACGTATCTCTTATGTGTGACTGCCATTATATTGCAGTCTACATGTATCTCTTATGTGTGACTGCCATTATATTGCAGTCTACACGTATCTCTTATGTGTGACTGCCATCATATTGTCACTTTGATCGTCTTTCTTTTCATTGACACAAATGTTGCACATGTTTCTATGTCATTTATGTTGTATTTTAGACAGAACAATATTTTATTAGTATACATCCATTTCCTCACGCTTGTCCCTCTCGGGGTCATGGGGGTGGTCCTAGCTGCATTTGGGGTCGGGGGGCGGTAAACCCTGGACAAGTTGGCTCCTCATCACAGGGCCTATTTTATTAGTAGGCGACTTGTCCAGGGTGTACCCCGCCTTCCGCCCGATTGTAGCTGAGTTAGGCTCCAGCGCCCCCCGTGACCCTAACCCAGGGGTGCTCACACTTTTTCTGCAGGCGAGCTACTTTTCAATTGATCAAGTCGTGGGGATCTACCTCATTCATATATATAATTTACATTTACTTATTTATGAAATATATGTTTTTGTTAACAAGTTAAAGGTGTTTAACGATAATGCAAGCATGTTTAACACATATAGTTAATATTGTTAAAAAAATTAAAGGTGTTTAATGATAATACAAGCATGTTTAATACATATAGTTAATATTGTTAACAAGTAAAAGGTGTTTAATGATAATACAAGCATGTTTAACACATAGTTAATAAGTTAAAGGTGGTTAAAGATAATACAAGCATGTTTAACACATATAGTTAATATTGTTAAAAAATTAAAGGTGTTTAAAGATAATACAATAATGTTTAATACATATAGTTAATAAGTTAAAGGTGGTTAAAGATAATACAAGCATGTTTAACACATATAGTTAATATTGTTAAAAAATTAAAGGTGTTTAATGATAATACAAGCATGTTTAATACATATAGTTAATATTGTTAACAAGTAAAAGGTGTTTAATGATAATACAAGCATGTTTAACACATATAGTTAATAAGTTAAAGGTGTTTAATGATAATACAAGCATGTTTAACACATATAGTTAATATTGTTAAAAAATTAAAGGTGTTTAATGATAATACAAGCATGTTTAACACATATAGTTAATATTGTTAACAAGTTAAGGTGTTTAAAGATAATACAAGCATGTTTAACACATATAGATTCCTTTCTTTCATGAAGACAAGAATATAAGTTGGTGTATTACCTGATTCTGATGACTTGCATTGATTGGAATCAGACAGTGGTGCTAAAAACGTCCGCATTTTCGAATGGAGGAGAAAAAAAGTCCTCCTTTCTGTCCAATACCACATGAAAGTGGTTGGTTTTTGGCATCTTATTTGTCCAGCTTCCGTACTCCTTTGTATACACTTTACAAGAAATACATTGTCGGCAAACTCCGTAGCTTGCTAGCATGTGCACGCCAGCTTTCTGAGACTCTTATTTTGTTAGCGCAACTGTTCAGTCGGTCTTTGGAGTTTTGACGACAGGTACGGCGCCAGAGTCTGTTGAAATAAAGTGTTTCTCGCCTTCCAGTCGGTAATTTTAATGAGCTGGCAGCAGCCAGCGTCATCTCAGAAGACCCTCGGGTGCCGTGAATGTCAATCAAGTGACGAAAGTGACGTCATAGTGAAGATTTATGATCGCTCATTTTTAGGACAATTTTTTTAATGCCTGGCTGGTGATCGACTGACACACCCTCGACGTAATGAGCACCCCTGCCCTAAAGGGAATAAGCGGTAAAAAATGGATAGATGGATTTTTGTATTAGTAATAAAAAAAAAAAAAGATACATATTAAAATATTTTATTATTATTCTATAGTTATTTATTTCTTTTTCCTGGGGACCCCCTAGCACCCCAGGGAGGAGCCATTGGCTGTGGGTCCCTTAAGACTTCACTGTTGGGTTTGTGTACTTATCACTAAGTACGTTTTTTGAAAGGAAATCGATAAAAAATGTAATGAGAAAAATCATTCATTCTCAGCCCCACTGGCAAAAAAAACTAAACAATCAAACATACATCTGTCGACCTTATTTGAAGATGTGTAGCGAAGCCTTCTCTTACCGAGCATCTTTTGGTTCTGTGCAGGTGTCCCAACAGGCCGCCAAGTGCATCCCAGCCATGGTGTGTCCCGAGCTGACGGAGCAGATCCGCCGCGAGGTGGCCGCCTCCCTCCACCAGCGCAAAGGAGACTTCACCTGCTACTTCCTCACCGACCTGCTCACCTTCACGCTGCCTGCAGGTGAGAGACGTGCTGGCGGTTTAGCTAAAACACCAAGCGGCTCTTTGGCAGGAGTATTTGGTTGGCTCTTTTAATCACCGCTGGCCTCAGTGGCCTCGTGGTTAGAGTGTCCGCCCTGAGATGGATAGGTTGTGAGTTCAAACCCCGGCCGAGTCATACCAAAGACTATAAAAATTACCTCCCTGCTTGGCACTCAGCATCAAGGGTTGGAATTGGGGGTTAAATCACCAAAAATGATTCCCGGGCGCAGCCACCGCTGCTGCTCACTACTCCCCTCACCTCCCAGAGGGTGATGAAGGGTGATGGGTCAAATGCAGAAGATCATTTTGCCACATTTAAAGTTAAAGTACCAATGATTGTCACACACACACTAGGTGTGGTGAAATTCGTCCTCTGCATTTGACCCATCACCCTTGTTCACCCCCTGGGAGGTGAGGGGAGCAGTGAGCAGCAGCGCCCGGTAATCATTTTTCAATCAATCAATCAATGTTTATTTATATAGCCCTAAATCACAAGTGTCTCAAAGGGCTGCACAAGCCACAACGACATCCTCGGTACAAAGCCCACATAAGGGCAAGGAAAAACTCACCCCAGTGGGACGTCGATATGAATGACTATGAGAAACCTTGGAGAGGACCGCATATGTGGGTAACCCCCCCCTGTAGGGGAGACCGAATGCAATGGATGTTGAGTGGGTCTGACATAATATTGTGATAGTCTAGTCCATAGTGGATCTAACATAATAGTAAGAGTCCAGTCCATAGTGGATCTAACATAATAGTGTGAGAGTCCAGTCCATAGTGGATCTAACATAATATTGTGAGAGTCTAGTCCATAGTGGATCTAACATAATAGTAAGAGTCCAGTCCATAGTGGATCTAACATAATAGTGTGAGAGTCGAGTCCATAGTGGATCTAACATAATATTGTGAGAGTCTAGTCCATAGTGGATCTAACATAATAGTAAGAGTCCAGTCCATAGTGGATCTAACATAATAGTGTGAGAGTCGAGTCCATAGTGGATCTAACATAATATTGTGATAGTCTAGTCCATAGTGGATCTAACATAATATTGTGAGAGTCTAGTCCATAGTGGATCTAACATAATAGTAAGAGTCCAGTCCATAGTGGATCTAACATAATAGTGTGAGAGTCGAGTCCATAGTGGATCTAACATAATATTGTGAGAGTCTAGTCCATAGTGGATCTAACATAATAGTAAGAGTCCAGTCCATAGTGGATCTAACATAATAGTGTGAGAGTCGAGTCCATAGTGGATCTAACATAATATTGTGAGAGTCTAGTCCATAGTGGATCTAACATAATAGTAAGAGTCCAGTCCATAGTGGATCTAACATAATAGTGTGAGAGTCGAGTCCATAGTGGATCTAACATAATATTGTGATAGTCTAGTCCATAGTGGATCTAACATAATATTGTGAGAGTCTAGTCCATAGTGGATCTAACATAATAGTAAGAGTCCAGTCCATAGTGGATCTAACATAATATTGTGAGAGTCTAGTCCATAGTGGATCTAACATAATAGTAAGAGTCCAGTCCATAGTGGATCTAACATAATAGTGTGAGAGTCGAGTCCATAGTGGATCTAACATAATAGTGAGAGTCCAGTCCATAGTGGATCTAACATAATAGTGTGAGAGTCCAGTCCATAGTGGATCTAACATAATAGTGAGAGTCCAGTCCATAGTGGATCTAACATAATAGTGTGAGTCCAGTCCATAGTGGATCTAACATAATAGTGTGAGAGTCGAGTCCATAGTGGATCTAACATAATAGTGAGAGTCCAGTCCATAGTGGATCTAACATAATAGTGTGAGAGTCCAGTCCATAGTGGATCTAACATAATAGTGAGAGTCCAGTCCATAGTGGATCTAACATAATAGTGTGAGAGTCCAGTCCATAGTGGATCTAACATAATAGTGAGAGTCCAGTCCATAGTGGATCTAACATAATAGTGAGAGTCCAGTCCATAGTGGATCTAACATAATAGTGAGAGTCCAGTCCGTAGTGGATCTAACATAATAGTGTGAGAGTCCAGTCCATAGTGGATCTAACATAATAGTGTGAGAGTCTAGTCCATAGTGGATCTAACATAATATTGTGAGAGTCTAGTCCATAGTGGATCTAACATAATAGTAAGAGTCCAGTCCATAGTGGATCTAACATAATAGTGTGAGAGTCGAGTCCATAGTGGATCTAACATAATAGTGAGAGTCCAGTCCATAGTGGATCTAACATAATAGTGTGAGAGTCCAGTCCATAGTGGATCTAACATAATAGTGAGAGTCCAGTCCATAGTGGATCTAACATAATAGTGAGAGTCCAGTCCATAGTGGATCTAACATAATAGTGTGAGAGTCCAGTCCATAGTGGATCTAACATAATAGTGAGAGTCCAGTCCATAGTGGATCTAACATAATAGTGTGAGAGTCCAGTCCATAGTGGATCTAACATAATAGTGAGAGTCCAGTCCATAGTGGATCTAACATAATAGTGTGAGAGTCTAGTCCATAGTGGATCTAACATAATATTGTGAGAGTCTAGACCATAGTGGATCTAACATAATAGTAAGAGTCCAGTCCATAGTGGATCTAACATAATAGTGTGAGAGTCCAGTCCATAGTGGATCTAACATAATAGTGTGAGAGTCCAGTCCATAGTGGATCTAACATAATAGTGAGAGAGTCCAGTCCATAGTGGATCTAACATAATAGTGTGAGAGTCCAGTCCATAGTGGATCTAACATAATAGTGTGAGAGTCCAGTCCATAGTGGATCTAACATAATAGTGAGAGTCCAGTCCATAGTGGATCTAACATAATAGTGTGAGAGTCCAGTCCATAGTGGATCTAACATAATAGTGAGAGTCCAGTCCATAGTGGATCTAACATAATAGTGTGAGAGTCCAGTCCATAGTGGATCTAACATAATAGTGTGAGAGTCCAGTCCATAGTGGATCTAACATAATAGTGTGATAGTCTAGTCCATAGTGGATCTAACATAATAGTGAGAGAGTCCAGTCCATAGTGGATCTAACATAATAGTGTGAGAGTCCAGTCCATAGTGGATCTAACATAATAGTGAGAGAGTCCAGTCCATAGTGGATCTAACATAATATTGTGAGAGTCCAGTCCATAGTGGATCTAACATAATAGTGTGAGAGTCCAGTCCATAGTGGATCTAACATAATAGTGAGAGAGTCCAGTCCATAGTGGATCTAACATAATAGTGAGAGAGTCCAGTCCATAGTGGATCTAACATAATATTGTGAGAGTCCAGTCCATAGTGGATCTAACATAATAGTGTGAGAGTCCAGTCCATAGTGGATCTAACATAATAGTGAGAGAGTCCAGTCCATAGTGGATCTAACATAATAGTGAGAGAGTCCAGTCCATAGTGGATCTAACATAATAGTGTGAGAGTCCAGTCCATAGTGGGGCCAGCAGGACACCATCCCGAGCGGAGGGATGGTATACAAATGAGTTTTAAGATGGGACTTAAATGCTTTTATTTTTGGTGATTCAACCCCCAATTCCAACCCTTGATGCTGAGTGCCAAGCAGGGAGGTAATGGCTCCCATTTTTATAGTCTTTGGTATGACTAGTGTGTGTGTGTGACAATCATTGGTACTTTAACTTTAACTTTTATGAAGCGGCATCATGCAACGGGGTTGTGTTCTTGTTCTTGTAGATCAGGCCTGGGCAATTATTTGACTCGGGAGGGGGGGCAGATTTAGATAAAGAAGAGTGTCTGGGGGCCGGTATATCTATTTTTAGGACCACTAATACAAAACCTCACAATAATGATCGAAATCTAAAAACGTTATGACAGACCGCCTTAAAAAAACGGAATGGAATTTGACATTTTTTTTTACTGAATGAGACACCCAGAATGTACATGAAAATAAAGAATGTGGGATTTACAATATTAACTATGAAGGATAAAACACTGAATATTAACATATTTTGCAATCAACCGAAACACAACCAAAATGCAACAGTGAAATATGAACGCGAAGGGTTCTGAGAGATCTCATAGTGACCATAGTAACTACTTAGACATACTTGCCAACCCTCCCGGATTTTCCGGGAGACTCCCGAAATTCAGCGCCTCTCCCGAAAACCTCCCGGGACAAATTTTCTCCCGAAATTCAGGCGGACTCAGGTCCTCCACAATATAAAAAAGTGTACCTGCCCAATCACGTTATAACTATAGAATGATGGAGGGCGAGTTCTTGGTTTCTTATGTGGGTTTATTGTTAGGCAGTTTCATTAACGTCCTCCCAGCGCGGCAACAACACACAACAACAGCAGTCACTTTTTCGTATACCGTAAAGCAGTTCGTCTGCCGTAAACAGCAATGTTGTGACACTCTTAAACAGGACAATACTGCCATCTAGTGCATTTGTTGAAAGCACTTTTGTGCGTGCCACACATCAATTCAGCATGGTTCGAAAAATAGTGACAGAGAATAGAACAAGGATGGACAATTCAACCCTTAACTCAACAATGAGTAGATGAGTGTTATGTGTGTGTATATGTGTAAATAAATGAACACTGAAATTCAAGTATTTATTTTATATATATATATATATATATATATATATATATATATATATATATATATATATATATATATATATATAAATAATAAAATATATATATACATATATATAGCTAGAATTCACTGAACGTCAAGTATTTCTTATATATATATATATATATATATATATGAAATACTTGACTTGGTGAATTCTAGCTGTAAATATACTTCTCCCCTTTTTTGGCAAGTATGTACTTAGATGACCATAGTAACTAATTAGATGACTATAGTAACTAATTAGATGACTATAGTAACTACTTAGATGACCATAGTAACTACTTAGATGACTATAGTAACTAATTAGATGACCATAGTAACTACTTAGATGACCATAGTAACTACTTAGATGAGCATAGTAACTAATTAGATGAGCATAGTAACTAATTAGATGACCATAGTAACTACTTAGATGACCATAGTAACTACTTAGATGACCATAGTAACTACTTAGATGACCATAGTGACTACTTAGATGAGCATAGTAACTACTTAGATGACCATAGTAACTACTTAGATGACCATAGTAACTACTTAGATGAGCATAGTAACTAATTAGATGACCATAGTAACTACTTAGATGACCATAGTAACTAATTAGATGACCATAGTAACTACTTAGATGACCATAGTAACTAATTAGATGACTATAGTAACTAATTAGATGACCATAGTAACTACTTAGATGACCATAGTAACTACTTATATGAGCATAGTAACTAATTAGATGAGCATAGTAACTACTTAGATGACCATAGTAACTACTTAGATGACCATAGTAACTACTTAGATGAGCATAGTAACTAATTAGATGACCATAGTAACTACTTAGATGACCATAGTAACTACTTAGATGACCATAGTAACTAATTAGATGAGCATAGTAACTAATTAGATGACCATAGTAACTACTTAGATGACCATAGTAACTACTTAGATGAGCATAGTAACTAATTGGATGACCATAGTAACTACTTAGATGACCATAGTAACTACTTAGATGACCATAGTAACTAATTAGATGGCCATAGTAACTACTTAGATGAGCATAGTAACTAATTAGATGACCATAGTAACTACTTAGATGACCATAGTAACTACATAGATGACCATAGTAACTACTTAGATGACCATAGTAACTACTTAGATGAGCATAGTAACTAAATAGATGACCATATTAACTACTTAGATGACCATAGTAACTACTTAGATGAGCATAGTAACTAATTAGATGACTATAGTAACTACTTAGATGAGCATAGTAACTAATTAGATGAGCATAGTAACTACTTAGATGACCATAGTAACTACTTAGATGAGCATAGTAACTAATTAGATGACCATAGTAACTAATTAGATGACTATAGTAACTACTTAGATGACCATAGTAACTACTTAGATGACCATAGTAACTACTTAGATGAGCATAGTAACTAATTAGATGACTATAGTAACTAATTAGATGACCATAGTAACTACTTAGATGACCATAGTAACTAATTAGATGATGCAGATTCCAAGCATGTAAATACTTAGTATAGTTGAAGACTTCCGGTCATTAGAAAAGATGAGTGCACATCATAATGGCAGCTACACTTTACATCTTAAACATCTAAAACAATTATTTGGGAATGTCCGGCGGGCCAGATTGAAAAGCTCAACGGGCCGCATGTGGCCCCCGGGCCTTAGTTTGCCCAGGTCTGTTGTCTCCTTTTCAAATCGTCTCAACTTGCAGCGTCTACTAGCTTAAGCCTTGATTGATTGATTGAGACTTTTATTAGTAGATTGCACAGTACAGTACATTTTCCCTACAATTGACCACTAAATGGTAACACCCCAATAAGTTTTTCCACTTGTTTAAGTCGGGGTCCACGTTAATCAATTGATGGTAAGCCAAGCAGGACAATAAGGACCTTGGCTCAATGCAGTCGTTTGTTCTTAGAGGAAGAATTAGCAGTGTTGGAGCTAACGTGAGCAAAAACATGCTGGCTGGACTTGAAGTGAGCGTTGCTAGTTCCCCCCCCTCAGTGGTGTGTGCTACTGAGTTAAAACGCTCTTGAAATAGCAGTGAAATATATCTGTCAATAATTTGCTCTTTGGGCCTTTCAGACATTGAGGACTTGCCACCAGCAGTTCAAGAAAAACTCTTCGATGAGGTCTTGGACCGAGATGTGCAAAAAGGTAAAATATTTACTGTCATCAAGATGAGATGTTGTACTTCTCAAGGGACAATACTAGAGCAATGAAACTTGGATGTAACAGAGTAGTCAGTGTACAGCTTGTTCAGAAGTATCTAGGGGTGTAACGGTACGTGTATTTGTATTGAACCGTTTCAATACGGGGGTTCGGTTCGGAGGTGTACCTAACGAGTTTCCACACGGACATATGAAGTAGCGTAACGCACGTTGTGTAAACAATGCACACCGAGGCACAACACACGGCATGCTAGCAGCTAACGGGCTAGGATAGACTGACCATACGTCCTCTTTTCACCGGACATGTCCTCTTTTGCGGAGTTTCTTAAATGCCTCAAATGTCCGGCATTTTGAGTTAGTATTTTCAATGTACGTTCAGGGTTAAGAAGGGGTTAAAAACAAAACAAACAGCAGCATTGGTGAGGGAGGGGCAGAGACAGAGAGAGAGAGAGAGTTATGATAAACGCGCATGCGTCGCCAGGCTCTGCTTTTTATCCATAGATTTATCACATTTAATGTTTTATTATCTATAGCAGGGGTGTCAAAAGTGTGCCTAACCCATTTGTGGCCCACAGCTAATGTTTTAAAGGCCCACGGCACATTCTAAAAATACTATTAAAATAAACAAAAACATAACAAAAGTGAAATAAAAAAGCTTAAAGCTCATTTAGAAATAGTTGCAATGTTGACTAATAAAACAAAGCTGTTTTTTTTTTCTTTCAAACTGTCATTGCTCAAAACATAATATTGAATCAAAATCAATGTTATTAGGAATTATTGACCTATCCAAGGTTCCCATTACTTCACATCAAATATTACACTAAGAAAAATATTTTTGGTGGAAGATTTTGCAAATTTGGTAAATAAATAACCCCAAAATGTATATTTTGTTGTTTTCTTACTGTACCGAAAATGAACCAAACCGTGACTTCTAAACCGAGGTACGTACCGAACCGAAATTTTTGTGTACCGTTACACCATACTTGCCAACCTTGAGACCTCCGATTTCGGGGTGGGCGTGGTTAAGAGGAGAGGAGTATATTTACAGCTAGAATTCACCAAGTCAATTATTATATATATATATATATATATATATATATATATATATATATATATATATATATATATATATATATATAAGAAATACTTGACTTTCAGTGAATTCTAGCTATAAATATATATTTCTTTTATTATATATATATAAAAATAAGAGAAATACTTGAATTTCAGTGTTCATTTATTTACACATATACCCACACATAACACTCATCTACTCATTGTTGAGTTAAGGGTTGAATTGTCCATCCTTGTTCTATTCTCTGTCACTATTTTTCGAACCACGCTGAACACCCTCTCTGATGATGCATTGCTGTGTGAAATGCACTAGATGGCAGTATTGTCCTGTTTAAGAGTGTCACAACATTGCTGTTTACGGCAGACGAACTGCTTTACGGTAGAGGAAAAACACGTCACTCAGGTCCGCATGGAGCTGGAGGGGGCGTGGCCTCCAGCTCCGCCTGAATTTCGGGAGATTTTCAGGACAAAATTTGTCCCAGGAGGTTTTCGGGAGAGGTGCTGAATTTCGGGAGTCTCCCGGAAAATTCGGGAGGGTTGGCAAGTATGCGTTACACCCCTAGTGTTGTATAACATTAGTTGGGAAATGACCAAAATTCAATGGTCAAATCAACGTCAGAACTCAACATTGATTAAACATTGTTAAACAAATTAGTAACCAGGCAGTTGTCCAGTGCACACACTCTCATGGTTCAAATGTCAACAACACCCGTCCCTACCTGTGACCCAATTATGCACAATTATTTAGCGTCTCACTTGTGTTGACAGCTATAAACTACTGCCGAGTCATTTCTTGTGCTGGACCAGTTGTGTATTGACTACTCTGAAGTTTCATTCCTGTGCTATTGTCCTTTTGAGTGGACACAAGAATGCTTGCTGACATGTAACAAGGGGTGTGCCCACTTCTGTGAAACACTGGATAACCACTCCAAGATGGTTTTCTGCCCACACACACACACACACACACCAAGTATTTGCAGCAGTTTATGACTTGCACTTCCTCTCTTGCTAAAAGTCCTGAGTCTCACTGATTGTCCTCCTGCCAGCTTCTCTCACTACAATGCTCAGTCCTCATCCGCTACACACACATTCTGGTATTTCTTACCTTCTGCAGACCTCTGAAAAATGCCTACCTCATTAGGACCAGCCTTTCTAGATATATAAAGATTTGTATTTACAACATTAATATATACATACTCTGCAAATATAAAAAAGGTAGGCTTTTAGTTAAATTTTTCTTTGTAATTGTTTTTTAATCTTCATTATTTACTTCAGGTAATTATAGTATGTCTCTATATACATATTTATTTTTATTGATTTGGGCCAAAGGGGACGCATTTCAATGTCTTACACACACTTGTTATTTCATATGTTGACCAGAGGGGGAGCACTTTTAAAAGCGACACACAGTCAATGTGAAAAATCCCTCCTTTTTGGGACCACCCTCATGTTGATAGATGTCACCAGCAGGGGTGCTAATGAGACATTTTCTATTAGATGCAATGTTATTGATTTATGTCATCACTTGTTCACACCTCCTCATATGGAAGATACTTTTCCTTCTTCATGTCTCAAGAAGGGTGGAAATACAAGAACACACACACACACACACACTTACACACGTATTTGTTACCTTCTTGAGACCTGAGAAAAATGCCTCCCTCTTTAGGACCACCCTATCTAGATACATAAAGATTTGTATTTACAACATTAATAATAAATACATACTATGCAAATATAAAAAAGCTTGTTGTGAAAAATTAGTTGGAATTTCACAAGAAAAATGTCACAATTTCACAAGAAAAACCTAGAATTTTGGCAGTATTATAATAAAAGTCGTGATTTTACTCAACGCAAGTCAAAATTTTACAAGAAGAACTGAACATTTGTGCAATATTATGATAAAAGTTGTAATTTTACTCAATAAGTCGCAAATTTACAAGAAAAAGCTTAACATTTTGGCAATTTTATGAAAAGAGTCGTCATTTTACTCGACTGAAGTCACAATTTTATGAGAAAACTAACATTTTGGCAATATTATAATAATCGGAATTTTTCTTGGCAAAATTATGACAAAAGTCAAAAAATGTCCCTATTTTACAAGAACAACAAAAAAACGGCAACATTGTGATAAAAGTCAGAATTTTTTATGACAAATGTCACCATTTTGCTTTAAAAAGTAATACATTTACATTAAAAAAACGTAATTTTACGAGAAAATATTGCAATATTACAGATACAGAAAGAATATGAGAAATTGCTCCCAATTTTATAAGAAAAAGTCGACACATTGTGAGAAAAAGACTGATTTTAGTTCATTTTTTTGTTTGTAATTGGTTTTTGGTTATTACAGTATGTCTCTATATACATTTTTTTTTAAATACATTTTGGCCAAAGGGGGCGGATTTTAGTTCCTTACACACACACACGTTATTTCATATGTTGACCAGAGGGGGAGCACTTTTAAAAGCGACACACAGTCAATGTGAAAAATCCCTCCTTTTTGGGACCACCCTCATTTTGATAGACGTCACCAGCAGGGGTGCTAATGAGACATTCTCTATTAGATGCAATGTTATTGATTTATGTCATCACTTGTTCACACCTCCTCATATGGAAGATACTTTTCCTTCTCCATGTCTCAAGAAGGGTGGAAATACAAGAACACACACACACACACTTACACACGTATTTGTTACCTTCTTGAGACCTCCGAAAAATGCCTCCCTCTTTAGGACCACCCTATCTAGATACATAAAGATTTGTATTTACAACATTAATAATAAATACATACTATGCAAATATAAAAAAGCTTGTTGTGAAAAATTAGTTGGAATTTCACAAGAAAAATGTCACAATTTCACAAGAAAAACCTAGAATTTTGGCAGTATTATAATAAAAGTCGTGATTTTACTCAACGCAAGTCAAAATTTTACAAGAAGAACTGAACATTTGTGCAATATTATGATAAAAGTTGTAATTTTACTCAATAAGTCGCAAATTTACAAGAAAAAGCTTAACATTTTGGCAATTTTATGAAAAGAGTCGTCATTTTACTCGACTGAAGTCACAATTTTATGAGAAAACTAACATTTTGGCAATATTATAATAACAATCGGAATTTTTCTTGGCAAAATTATGACAAAAGTAAAAAAATGTCACTATTTTACAAGAACAACAAAAAAACGGCAACATTGTGATAAAAGTCAGAATTTTTTATGACAAATGTCACCATTTTGCATTAAAAAGTAATAATTTTACATTAAAAAAAGTAATTTTACGAGAAAATATTGCAATATTACAGATACAGAAAGAATATGAGAAATTGCTCCCAATTTTATAAGAAAAAAGTCAACACATTGTGAGGAAAAAGACTGATTTTAGTTCATTTTTTGTTTGTAATTGGTTTTTGGTTATTACAGTATGTCTATATACATTTAAAAAAAAATACATTTTGGCCAAAGGGGGCGGATTTTAGTTCCTTACACACACGTTATTTCATATGTTGACCAGAGGGGGGAGCACTTTTAAAAGCGACACACAGTCAATGTGAAAAATCCCTCCTTTTTGGGACCACCCTCATGTTGATAGATGTCACCAGCAGGGGTGCAAATGAGACATTGTCTATAAGATGCAATGTTATTGATTTATGTCATCACTTGTTCACACCTCCTCATATGGAAGATACTTTTCCTTCTTCATGTCTCAAGAAGGGTGGAAATACAAGAACACACACACTTACACACGTATTTGTTACCTTCTTGAGACCTCCGAAAAATGCCTCCCTCTTTAGGACCACCCTATCTAGATACATAAAGATTTGTATTTACAACATTAATAATAAATACATACTATGCAAATATAAAAAAGCTTGTTGTGAAAAATTAGTTGGAATTTCACAAGAAAAATGTCACAATTTCACAAGAAAAACCTAGAATTTTGGCAGTATTATAATAAAAGTCGTGATTTTACTCAACGCAAGTTAAAATTTTACAAGAAGAACTGAACATTTGTGCAATATTATGATAAAGGTTTTAATTTTATTCAATAAGTCGCAAATTTACAAGAAAAAGCTTAACATTTTGGCAATTTTATGAAAAGAGTTGTCATTTTACTCAACTGAAGTCACAATTTTATGAGAAAACTAACATTTTGGCAATATTATAATAACAATCGGAATTTTTCTTGGCAGAATTATGACAAAAGTAAAAAAATGTCCCTATTTTACAAGAACAACAAAAAAAACGGCAACATTGTCATAAAAGTCAGAATTTTTTATGACAAATGTCACCATTTTGCATTAAAAAGTAATAATTTTACATTTAAAAAAAGTAATTTTACGAGAAAATATTGCAATATTACAGATACAGAAAGAATATGAGAAATTGCTCCCAATTTTATAAGAAAAAAGTCAACACATTGTGAGAAAAAGACTGATTTTAGTTCATTTTTTTGTTTGTAATTGGTTTTTGGTTATTACAGTATGTCTCTATATACATTTTTTTTTAAATACATTTTGGCCAAAGGGGGCGGATTTTAGTTCCTTACACACACGTTATTTCATATGTTGACCAGAGGGGGAGCACTTTTAAAAGCGACACACAGTCAATGTGAAAAATCCCTCCTTTTTGGGACCACCCTCATTTTGATAGATGTCACCAGCAGGGGTGCAAATGAGACATTGTCTATTAGATGCAATGTTATTGATTTATGTCATCACTTGTTCACACCTCCTCATATGGAAGATACTTTTCCTTCTTCATGTCTCAAGAAGGGTGGAAATACAAGAACACACACACTTACACACGTATTTGTTACCTTCTTGAGACCTCCGAAAAATGCCTCCCTCTTTAGGACCACCCTATCTAGATACATAAAGATTTGTATTTACAACATTAATAATAAATACATACTATGCAAATATAAAAACGCTTGTTGTGAAAAATTAGTTGGAATTTCACAAGAAAAATGTCACAATTTCACAAGAAAAACCTAGAATTTTGGCAGTATTATAATAAAAGTCGTGATTTTACTCAACGCAAGTCAAAATTTTACAAGAAGAACTGAACAATTGTGCAATATTATGATAAAAGTTGTGATTTTACTCAATAAGTCGCAAATTCACAAGAAAAAGCTTAACATTTTGGCAATTTTATGAAAAGAGTCGTCATTTTACTCGACTGAAGTCACAATTTTATGAGAAAACTAACATTTTGGCAATATTATAATAATAATCGGAATTTTTCTTGGCAAAATTATGACAAAAGTCAAAAAATGTCCCTATTTTACAAGAACAACAAAAAAACGGCAACATTGTGATAAAAGTCAGAATTTTTTATGACAAATGTCACCATTTTGCTTTAAAAAGTAATACATTTACATTAAAAAAAAGTAATTTTACGAGAAAATATTGCAATATTACAGATGCAGAAAGAATATGAGAAATTGCTCCCAATTTTATAAGAAAAAAGTCAACACATTGTGAGAAAAAGACTGATTTTAGTTCATTTTTTTGTTTGTAATTGGTTTTTGGTTATTACAGTATGTCTCTATATACATTTAAAAAAAAAAACATTTTGGCCAAAGGGGGCGGATTTTAGTTCCTTACACACACTTGTTATTTCATATGTTGACCAGAGGGGGAGCACTTTTAAAAGCGACACACAGTCAATGTGAAAAATCCCTCCTTTTTGGGACCACCCTCATTTTGATAGATGTCACCAGCAGGGGTGCAAATGAGACATTGTCTATTAGATGCAATGTTATTGATTTATGTCATCACTTGTTCACACCTCCTCATATGGAAGATACTTTTCCTTCTTCATGTCTCAAGAAGGGTGGAAATGCAAGAACACACACACACTTACACACGTATTTGTTACCTTCTTGAGACCTCCGAAAAATGCCTCCCTCTTTAGGACCACCCTATCTAGATACATAAAGATTTGTATTTACAACATTAATAATAAATACATACTATGCAAATATAAAAAAGCTTGTTGTGAAAAATTAGTTGGAATTTCACAAGAAAAATGTCACAATTTAACAAGAAAAACCTAGAATTTTGGCAGTATTATAATAAAAGTCGTGATTTTACTCAACGCAAGTCAAAATTTTACAAGAAGAACTGCACATTTGTGCAATATTATGATAAAAGTTGTAATTTTATTCAATAAGTCGCAAATTTACAAGAAGAAGCTTAACATTTTGGCAATTTTATGAAAAGAGTCGTCATTTTACTCGACTGAAGTCACAATTTTATGAGAAAACTAACATTTTGGCAATATAATAACAATCGGAATTTTTCTTGGCAAAATTATGACAAAAGTAAAAAAATGTCCCTACTTTACAAGAACAACAAAAAAACGGCAACATTGTGATAAAAGTCTGAATTTTTTATGACAAATGTCACCATTTTGCTTTAAAAAGTAATACATTTACATTAAAAAAAAGTAATTTTACGAGAAAATATTGCAATATTACAGATACAGAAAGAATATGAGAAATTGCTCCCAATTTTATAAGAAAAAAGTCAACACATTGTGAGAAAAAGACTGATTTTAGTTCATTTTTTTGTTTGTAATTGGTTTTTGGTTATTACAGTATGTCTCTATATACATTTAAAAAAAAAAACATTTTGGCCAAAGGGGGTGGATTTTAGTTCCTTACACACACGTTATTTCATATGTTGACCAGAGGGGGAGCACTTTTAAAAGCGACACACAGTCAATGTGAGAAATTCCTCCTTTTTGGGACCACCCTCATGTTGATAGATGTCACCAGCAGGGGTGCAAATGAGACATTCTCTATTAGATGCAATGTTATTGATTTATGTCATCACTTGTTCACACCTCCTCATATGGAAGATACTTTTCCTTCTTCATGTCTCAAGAAGGGTGGAAATCCAAGAACACACACACACACACACTTACACACGTATTTGTTACCTTCTTGAGACCTCCGAAAAATGCCTCCCTCTTTAGGACCACCCTATCTAGATACATAAAGATTTGTATTTACAACATTAATAATAAATACATACTATGCAAATATAAAAAAGCTTGTTGTGAAAAATTAGTTGGAATTTCACAAGAAAAATGTCACAATTTCACAAGAAAAACCTAGAATTTTGGCAGTATTATAATAAAAGTCGTGATTTTACTCAACGCAAGTCAAAATTTTACAAGAAGAACTGAACATTTGTGCAATATTATGATAAAGGTTGTAATTTTATTCAATAAGTCGCAAATTTACAAGAAAAAGCTTAACATTTTGGCAATTTTATGAAAAGAGTCGTCATTTTACTCGACTGAAGTCACAATTTTATGAGAAAACTAACATTTTGACAATATTATAATAATAATCGGAATTTTTCTTGGCAAAATTATGACAAAAGTAAAAAAATTTCACTATTTTACAAGAACAACAAAAAAACGGCAACATTGTGATAAAAGTCAGAATTTTTTATGACAAATGTCACCATTTTGCATTAAAAAGTAATAATTTTACAATAAAAAAAGTAATTTTACGAGAAAATATTGCAATATTACAGATACAGAAAGAATATGAGAAATTGCTCCCAATTTTATAAGAAAAAAAGTCGACACATTGTGAGAAAAAGACTGATTTTAGTTCATTTTTTTGTTTTTAATTGGTTTTTGGTTATTACAGTATGTCTCTATATACATAAAAAAAAAAATACATTTTGGCCAAAGGGGGCAGATTTTAGTTCCTTACACACACGTTATTTCATATGTTGACCAGAGGGGGAGCACTTTTAAAAGCGACACACAGTCAATGTGAAAAATCCCTCCTTTTTGGGACCACCCTCATTTTGATAGATGTCACCAGCAGGGGTGCAAATGAGACATTCTCTATTAGATGCAATGTTATTGATTTATGTCATCACTTGTTCACACCTCCTCATATGGAAGATACTTTTCCTTCATGTCTCAAAAAGGGTGGAAATACAAGAACACACACTTACACACGTATTGGTTACCTTCTTGAGACCTCCGAAAAATGCCTCCCTCTTTAGGACCACCCTATCTAGATACATAAAGATTTGTAATTACAACATTAATAATAAATACATACTATGCAAATATAAAAAAGCTTGTTGTGAAAAATGAGTTGGAATTTCACAAGAAAAATGTCACAATTTCACAAGAAAAACCTAGAATTTTGGCAGTATTATAATAAAAGTCGTGATTTTACTCAACGCAAGTCAAAATTTTACAAGAAGAACTGAACATTTGTGCAATATTATGATTAAAGTTGTAATTTTATTCAATAAGTCGCAAATTTACAAGAAAAAGCTTAACATTTTGGCAATTTTATGAAAAGAGTCGTCATTTTACTCGACTGAAATCACAATTTTATGAGAAAACTAACATTTTGGCAATATTATAATAACAATCGGAATTTTTCTTGGCAAAATTATGACAAAAGTAAAAAAAATTCACTATTTTACAAGAACAACAAAAACAACGGCAACATTGTGATAAGAGTCAGAATTTTTTATGACAAATGTCACCATTTTGCATTAAAAAGTAATAATTTTACATTAAAAAAAGTAATTTTACGAGAAAATATTGCAATATTACAGATACAGAAAAAATATGAGAAATTGCTCCCAATTTTATAGGAAAAAAGTCAACACATTGTGAGAAAAAGACTGATTTTAGTTCATTTTTTTGTTTGTAATTGGTTTTTGGTTATTACAGTATGTCTCTATATACATTTAAAAAAAAATACATTTTGGCCAAAGGGGGCGGATTTTAGTTCCTTACACACACGTTATTTCATATGTTGACCAGAGGGGGAGCACTTTTAAAAGCGACACACAGTCAATGTGAAAAATTCCTCCTTTTTGGGACCACCCTCATTTTGATAGATGTCACCAGCACGGGTGCAAATGAGACATTCTCTATTAGATGCAATGTTATTGATATGTCATCACTTGTTCACACCTCCTCATATGGAAGATACTTTTCCTTCTTCATGTCTCAAGAAGGGTGGAAATACAAGAACACACACACACACACACACACACACACTTACACACGTATTTGTTACCTTCTTGAGACCTCCGAAAAATGCCTCCCTCTTTAGGACCACCCTATCTAGATACATAAAGATTTGTATTTACAACATTAATAATAAATACATACTATGCAAATATAAAAAAGCTTGTTGTGAAAAATTAGTTGGAATTTCACAAGAAAAATGTCACAATTTCACAAGAAAAACCTAGAATTTTGGCAGTATTATAATAAAAGTCGTGATTTTACTCAACGCAAGTCAAAATTTTACAAGAAGAACTGAACATTTGTGCAATATTGTGATAAAAGTTGTAATTGTATTCAATAAGTCTCAAATTTACAAGAAAAAGCTTAACAGTTTGGCAATTTTATGAAAAGAGTCGTCATTTTACTCGACTGAAGTCACAATTTTATGAGAAAACTAACATTTTGGCAATATTATAATAACAATCGGAATTTTTCTTTGCAAAATTATGACAAAAGTAAAAAAATGTCCCTATTTTACAAGAACAACAAAAAAACGGCAACATTGTGATAAAAGTCAGAATTGTTTATGACAAATGTCACCATTTTGCATTAAAAAGTAATAATTTTACATTAAAAAAAGTAATTTTACGAGAAAATATTGCAATATTACAGATACAGAAAGAATATGAGAAATTGCTCCCAATTTTATAAGAAAAAAAGTCGACACATTGTGAGAAAAAGACTGATTTTAGTTCATTTTTTTGTTTGTAATTGGTTTTTGGTTATTACAGTATGTCTCTATATACATTTTTTTTTAAATACATTTTGGCCAAAGGGGGCGGATTTTAGTTCCTTACACACACTTGTTATTTCATATGTTGACCAGAGGGGGAGCACTTTTAAAAGCGACACACAGTCAATGTGAAAAATCCCTCCTTTTTGGGACCACCCTCATTTTGATAGATGTCACCAGCAGGGGTGCAAATGAGACATTGTCTATTAGATGCAATGTTATTGATTTATGTCATCACTTGTTCACACCTCCTCATATGGAAGATACTTTTCCTTCATGTCTCAAGAAGGGTAGAAACACACACACACACTTAGAAAAGTCATGACTTTTAGGCTACCCATTATTTGACTGAGTTGGGCGTCCTTTAAAATGCTCATTTCACTTTTGGCAGAAACAAGATTTGGAGTGACAACATTACCTCCCCTTTTTTTTTTTTTTTTTTAGATTAATGGATTAAGATTTAAATCTGATCACATGACCTTGTAAACCTCTCGCAGTCTTTCTGCGCGGTGCAGGACAAGCCCCGCCCTCAGCGCCACATTGTAGGCATGTGTTTAAAGGTTGATGCCCAGAAGAAGCGCTGGTCACAATGACGCCCTCCCAAATGTCAGCCATTGAAGAAATGAAGCCTTGACTGAAGTTCAAACACGAACACAAAGTGCTGCTTGTCTTCCTCCAAGGTCACATGCTGTTACACAATCTTACTAAACTCTTCTAAGTGGACATTAAGGAAATCGATACCTTTTTTTAATATTAAGTAAACCATTTTTTTTTTTATACCATGAGTAACTTTTAGCTTATTACCTTATTTTATTTTATTATTCTACTGAACAATACATTTTTAACATGATCTGTATTGTTTGTCCATGTAAAACTATATATATATATATATATATATATATATATATATATATATGTATATGTATGTGTGGGAAAAAAAATCACAAGACTATTTCATCTCTACAGGCCTGTTTCATGAGGGGGGGTTCCCTCAATCATCAGGAGATTTTAATGGGAGCATTCACATACCATGGATTATATAGGGCACAGAGTGGGTGGGTACAGGCTGGTGTAGGGGCGTGGTGATTGGCTCATGTGTTACCTAGGAGGTGTTTCCGTCTGTGGCGGCATGCTGTTACAATTTCGCTGCGCTTGTTGAGGGATGACAGGTCTGGACGGTAGATAATAAACAGTTTCTCTTTCAAGCATAGGTTGCATCTTTTATTACCACTATTGTAAGGTGTGCTGGATGCAAGAATTTGCCATGTTATTGAATATTCAACATTATTGTCTTTGAGGTCCCAAATGTGTTTGCTGAGTTCTGTGGTATTCCGCAGGTTTTGGTTCCTGAAAGAAGCCTTGTGATTGTTCCATCTGGTTTTGAACTCTCCCTCAGTTAATCCTACATATGTGTCGGATGTGTTAATGTCCTTGCGTGTTACCTTAGATTGGTAGACAACTGATGTTTGTAAGCACCCCCCGTTGAGAGGGCAATCAGGTTTCTTTCGACAGTTGCAACCTTTGTTGGTTTTGGAGTCGCTCTGTCCGGGGGCCGACGGCTCATTTGCAATTGTTTTGTTGTGGTTTGAGATGATTTGTCGTATATTGTTCATACAGCTGTAGCTCAATTTAATGTTGTTCTTGTTGAATACTTTTCTTAGGGTGTTGTCTTTGGGAAAGTGTTTGTCAATCAGATTGAGGAATTTGTGTCCAATGTTAGTTGAGACGTTTTTGCTGTATGGGGGGTTGTACCAGATGATGTCGTTTCGTTTTCTGTTCTTTTTCGGTTGGTTTCCTGGCGTGGGTTCATAGGTGAGGGTGAAATTGTATCCGCTTTCATCAAGGGCTTTTTGGTACGGGGGGGTTGCTTGGTCAAATTCAGCTTTGCTAGATGACAGCATCGATAGCCTTTTATTAATTCCGGTAGGTATTCTTTTCGTGGTGGTGGGTGGATGGTTGCTGTCATGGTGCACGTATTGGAGTGTTGTGTTGGGTTTCGTGAATGGTTGGTAGCTGTTATTTCTCAGGTTGAAAGTGACGTCAAGGAAGTTGACGGTTTGCTTGTTGGCTTCAATCGTGATCCGTAGGCCGTTCTCTTTGAAAATTTGGCATATGCGCTTCTTGGTATTCTCGCTGCTCCTTGGCGAGGCGCGACACACTGCCAGTCCGTCATCACGGTAAATACCAAGGTTCAGATTGAGGCTGGCGAGCTGGGAGAGGAGGAAACTCCCATATATATATATATATATATATATATATATATATATATATATATATATATATATATATATATATACTTTTTTAATGCTACTTAGGAAATTGGATTAATCACAGCTCGCATAATCTTAATTAATTACAAATAAAGAGCCCACTACTTGGTCATAAATATATTTTTAAAGTCAAAACGTAATGTTTTAAATGTGTTACTTGCTAGCAGTTATTTCACCTTTTTGTGTTAAGTACATAACTCCACATTCATAGTTTTGATGTGACTATCTACAATATAAATAGTCATGGAAATAAAGCATTGAATGAGAAGGTGTGTCCTAACTTTAGGCATGTACTGTATACTACAGATCGCCACGGCAACAGCATCACCTGGAATAGTCTGTTCTTGATGACATCACTGTCTTTTGTCACCTGATCATCTGCTGCTATTCCCGTGTCTCAAGCAGTACTTTTACATGATGATGATCTAGCAGTACTTGTACAAACCCCGTTTCCATATGAGTTGGGAAATTGTGTTAGATGTAAATATAAACGGAATACAATGATTTGCAAATCATTTTCAACCCATATTCAGTTGAATATGCTACAAAGACAACATATTTCATGTTCAAACTCATAAACTATTTTTTTTTTTTGCAAATAATAATTAACTTAGAATTTCATGGCTGCAACACGTGACAAAGTAGTTGGGAAAGGGCATGTTCACCACTGTGTTACATCACCTTTCCTTTTAACAACACTCAAACGATTGGGAACGGAGGAAACTAATTGTTGAAGCTTTGAAAGTGGAATTCTTTCCCATTCTTGTTTTATGTAGAGCTTCAGTCGTTCAACAGTCTGGGGTCTCCGTTGTGGTATTTTAGGCTTCATAATGCGCCACACATTTTCGATGGGAGACAGGTCTGGACTGCAGGCGGCCCAGGAAAGTACCCTCACTCTTTTTTTTTTTTACGAAGCCACGCTGTTGTAACACGTGCTGAATGTGGCTTGGCATTGTCTTGCTGAAATAAGCAGGGGCGTCCATGAAAAAGACGGCGCTTAGATGGCGGCATATGTTGTTCCAAAACCTGTATGTACCTTTCAGCATTAATGGTGCCTTCACAGATGTGTAAGTTACCCATGTCTTGGGCACTAATGCACCCCCATACCATCACAGATGCTGGCTTTTCAACTTTGCGCCTACAACAGTCTGGATGGTTCGCTTCCCCTTTGGTCCGGATGACACGATATCGAATATTTCCAAAAACAATTTGGAAATGTGGACTTGTCAGACCACAGAACACTTTTCCACTTTGCATGAGTCCATCTTAGATTATCTCGGGCCCAAAGAAGCCAGCGACGTTTCTGGGTGTTGTTGATAAATGGCTTTCGCTTTGCATAGTAGAGTTTTAACTTGCACTTACAGATGTAGCGACGGACTGTATTTAGTGACAGTGGTTTTCTGAAGTGTTCCTGAGTCCATGTGGTGATATCCTTTAGAGATTGATGTCGGTTTTTGATACAGGGATCGAAGGTCACGGTCATTCAATGTTGGTTTCCAGCCATGCCGCTTACGTGCAGTGATTTCTCCAGATTCTCTGAACCTTTTGATGATATTATGGACCGTAGATGTTGAAATCCCTAAATTTCTTGCAATTGCACTTTGAGAAACGTTGTTCTTAAACCGTTTGACTATTTGCTCACGCGGTTGTGGACAAAGTGGTGTACCTCGCCCCATCCTTTCTTGTGAAAGACTTGAGCATTTTTTGGGAAGCTGTTTTTATACCCAATCATGGCACCCACCTGTTCCCAAT
Source organism: Nerophis lumbriciformis (assembly GCF_033978685.3). Classification (NCBI taxonomy): domain Eukaryota; kingdom Metazoa; phylum Chordata; class Actinopteri; order Syngnathiformes; family Syngnathidae; genus Nerophis; species Nerophis lumbriciformis. The sequence continues at coordinate 4,446,154 of NC_084549.2, forward strand.
TAGCCTGCACACCTGTGGGATGTTCCAAATAAGTGTTTGATGAGCATTCCTCAACTTTATCAGTATTTATTGCCACCTTTCCCAACTTCTTTGTCACGTGTTGCTGGCATCAAATTCTAAAGTTAATGATTATTTGCAAAAAAAAAAAAAAAAAAGTTTATCAGTTTGAACATCAAATATGTTGTCTTTGTAGCATATTCAGCTGAATATGGGTTGAAAAGGATTTGCAAATCATTGTATTCTGTTTATATTTACATCTAACACAATTTCCCAACTCATATGGAAACGGGGTTTGTACATGATGATGATCTAGCAGTACTTGTACATGCAGCCAGGGTGATAGCATGTGTTCTGTGCAGCCTGAAAGTAACCTCACCTGTCTTGGCGTCGCCCTCCTTGTTTTCAGAACTGGAAGAGGAGTCGCCCATCATCAACTGGTCCTTGGAGCTGGCCACCAGGCTGGACAGCCGCCTGTACGCCCTGTGGAACCGCACGGCCGGGGACTGCCTGCTGGACTCGGTGCTGCAGGCCACCTGGGGCATCTACGACAAGGACTCGGTGTTGCGCAAGACGCTGCACGACAGCCTGCACGACTGCTCCCACTGGTGAGCGCCTGCAAGCAAAGTATGGAGACACACCTCGGTGGTGTGAGGAAAGTCCCACAGTTCACTCAGGAGACTTTTGACTTCTTTGTGCTACGATAATACTTCAAGCGTCACTAACAAGTTCTCTTTGTGTACTTTTTGCTCCTGAAATGATTCTGGCAGGCATTTTCCATAACATCAATTAAGTAATGTGTCGCTAATTAACAAACGCCCAATCTCCATAGCCAGACCCACTCTTGGTGTGGCACACACACACACACACACACGTCACACTATTCTTTGTTTTTGTTGCCTGGTCCATGATTAGGTCAAAACTAGTATGGTTAACATTAAGAGTAGAAAAGTCATATAATAGTCTTCCCTTCCCGTAGACACCATAGCTTCGTGATCTTTCAGTATGCTTGAGGAAAACATCAGTAGAAGAGGACGCAGAACAGAATACTAGTTAGGGCCCGCATGGCCCATTGTATAAGGACTCTTATGCAATGGGACATAAGGACCTATTGTATTTGTAAGGTTTTATTAGGGCCCGCATGGCCCATTGTATAAGGACTCCCAAAGGGAGTCCTTATGCAATGGGACATAAGGACCTATTGAATTTGTAAGGTTTTATTCTTTATTCTTCCGCCGCCACATTAAACTGTAATTTGACCCACTTAAAATGCTTCAAAACTCACCATATTTGACCCACACATCAGGACTTGTAAAAATTACGTTTTTTAAAAAAAAACGAACCCCAAAACTCAAAATTGCGCTCTAGCGCCCCCTAGGAAAGAAAAAAACTAGACTACCTATATCTCCCACTAGGAAGATCGGAGAGACATGAAACAAAAACCTGTATGTAGGTCTGACTTAGACCTAGTTTTCATAATTGTATATCATCGGGCAGAAATCAACAGGAAGTTGGCAATTCCCCCTTCAAGACAAAAAAGTACTAAAAACAGTAACTTTTGCCTCTTTGAGCTGTAATTTGACCCCCTTAACATGCTTCAAAACTCACCGAACTGAACGCACACATCAGGACTGGCAAAAATTGCGATCTAATAAAAAAACCTAACCCCAAATCTCAAAATTGTGCTCTAGCGCAATTTTTTAATGAAACGCACAAAAAACTGCTCCTCGGATGAAAAAACTGACAAAACTGCCTGTAACTCCCACTGGGAAGGTTGGAGAGACATGAACCAAAAACCTCTATGTAGGTCTCACTTAGACCTACATTTCATAAATTGACAACCCCCAGCAAAAATCAACAGGAAGTTTGCTATTCCCCCTTCAAAACAAATTTTTTGTAAAAACCGGTCACCTTCCTTCAAAAACTATCTCCTCTGAGCGCGTTTGTCGTTTCGGCTTCAAACTAACACAGGACAGAGATTGAACCCTTGTGTATAAAAGTACAGAACAGCGTTTTTCTAACTGCTCCGGTTTTGATTTTATGACCCTTCAAAGAACCGCTGCGCTGCTGTTTTTTTAAGATGGCTGCTTAAAAGCAGGAAGCACCAACGTGCCCACACAATGCAGACAAGGTAGGTACACTAGACAAAAGTCTTGGGACACTTCAGACTAAAAGTAGACAAAAGTATTGGGACACTTATGACTATCACTGGACAAAAGTATTGGGACATTTAGGACTAGCACCTGCCAAATATGCGGGCCCGACCAATGCTGCTTGCAGCTTTAATTCTTTATTCTTCCGCCGCCACATTAAACTGTTATTTGACCCACTTAACATGCTTCAAAACTCACCATATTTGACCCACACATCAGGACCTGCGAAAATTGCCTTTTTTTAAAAAAAAAAACGGACCACAAAACTCAACATTGCGCTCTAGCGCCCCCTAGGGAAAAAAAAAAACTAGACTGCCTGTAACTCCCACTAGGAAGGTCGGAGAGACATGAAACAAAAACCTCTATGTAGGTCTGACTTAGACCTACATTTCATAATAGTACATTCTCGGGCTAAAATCAACAGGAAGTTGGCAATTCCCCCTTCCAGACAAAAAAGTACAAAAAACAGTCACTTTTGCCTCTTTGAGCTGTAATTTGACCCCCTTAACATGCTTCAAAACTCACCAAACTGAACACACACATCAGGACTGGCTAAAATTGCGATCTAATGAAAAAACCGAACCCCAAATCTCAAAATTGTGCTCTACCGCAATTTTTTTTATAAAACGCCGAAAAAACTGCTCCTCGGAAGAAAAAAATGACAATACTGCCTGTAACTCCCACTGGGAAAGTCGGAGAGACATGAAACAAAAACCTCTATGTAGGTCTTACTTAGACCTACATTTCATAGATTGACAACCCTCAGCAAAAATCAACAGGAAGTTTGCAATTTCCCCTTCAAAACAATTTTTTTTTTATAAACCGGTCACTTCTCTTCAAACATTATCTCCTCTGAGCGCGTTTGTCGTTTCAGCTTCAAAATAACACAGGAGAGAGATTGAACCCTTCCAAATAAAAGTTATCGAAATAATTTTTCTAACTGCTCCGGTTTTGATTTTATGAGCCTTCAAAAACCGCTGCGCTGATGCTGCTGCGCTGCTTAAAAGCAGGAAGCACCAGCGTGCCCACACAATGCAGACAAGGTAGGTACACTAGACAAAAGTATTGGGACAATTCGGACTAAAAGTAGACAAAAGTATTGGGACAATTCGGACTAAAAGTAGACAAAAGTATTGGGACACTTAGGACTACCACTGGACAAAAGTATTGGGACACTTACTACTACCACTGAACAAAAGCATTGGGCAACTGGACAAAAGTATTTGGACACTTGGGACTAAAACTTGACAAAAGTATTGGGACACTTAGTACTAGCACCTGCCAAATACGCGGGCCCGACCAACGCTGCTTGCAGCTTTAATCTTTTAAATGTATTTGTGAGCGTGTGTACTAATTTGTGTGTCTGTATATTAATTTGAGTGTGTTTTAAGTTGTCTGTTTGTCCCTAACCAGAAAGAACCCTCGTGTCTACTTGACTTCTGTCACACTTCTGCCGTGTAAGATTTGAGCGCATCTAGATTTGTGAGCGTGTAATACAATCTGAGATGTGTCTACATTTAACCAACCACAGAATTTAAACCAATCAGAAACAAGGTAGAGCTGAGGTGTGTGAAAGAGACGCCAAGAGCCGCCTTACCTTGTTTCTGATTGGTTTAAATTGTGTAGTGTCTTCCATGCTTGGTTCACAGTGGATTGATGACTTGGTCTGGGATTGGTTAGTTCCATCAATCAGTCAGTCACTCAAACTACAGCAAGCTGCGAAAACCGAGGTTTTTATTATTTTTTAAAGAAAATATAGAGTAGTGAATGGGGAATATAAGTGTGAAAAAGGGTTAAATTGTGTGAAGTTTGGAAGGTCTGAGCAAGTGTTGGAGTGTGGTCCTGGTTGTTGACTTCAATCACATGATCACTAGTGGTGAGTATAAAGAAAGGCGCCCACTAGTGGTGACTATAAAGAAAGGCAAGGAGGAGTTCTACACAACTCTTCTTACACCTTCACATGTTGTACAGACTGATGGAACTAACCAATCCCAGACCAAGTCATCAATCCACTGTGAACCAACCATGGACGACGCTACACAATTTAAACCAATCAGAAAAAAGATAAGGCGGCTCTTCGCGGCTCTCTCTCACACGCCTCAGCTCTACCTTGTTTCTGATTGGTTTAAATTGCCTGGTTGGTTAAATGTAGGCACACCTCAGACACGCAGACTGTATTACACACACACACACACACACACACACACACACACACACACACACACACACACACACACTTCTGAATGCGCTCGCTCAAATCTTGCACGGCAGAAGTGTCACAAAATTCAGGTGTAAGTAGACAACCTATGGAGGGCTCTTTCTGGTTAGGGACAGACAGACAACTTAAAACACGTATGAAGATTTAAAACACACGTATGAAGATCTAAAACACACGTATGAAGATCTAAAACACACGTATGAAGATCTAAAACACACGTATGAAGATCTAAAACACACGTATGAAGATCTAAAACACACGTATGAAGATCTAAAACATGTATGTGAATCTAAAACAAATGTATGAAGATCTAAAACACACGTATGAAGATCTAAAACACACGTACGTGGATCTAAAAGACGTATGAAGATCTAAAACACACGTATGAAGATCTAAAACATGTATGTGAATCTAAAACAAATGTATGAAGATCTAAAACACACGTATGAAGATCTAAAACACACGTACGTGGATCTAAAACACGTATGAAGCTCTAAAACACATGGATGAAGATCTAAAACATGTATGTGAATCTAAAACAAATGTATGAAGATCTAAAACACACGTATGAAGATCTAAAACACACGCATGAAGCTCTAAAATACACGTATGAAGATCTAAAACACACGTATGAAGATCTAAAACACACGTACGTGGATCTAAAACACGTGTATGAAGATCTAAAACACACGTATGGAGATCTAAAACACATGTATGAAGATCTAAAACAAGTATGAAGCTCTAAAACACATGTATGAAGATCTAAAACAAACGTACGTGGATCTAAAACACGTATGAAATCTAAAACACACGTACGTGGATCTAAAATACGTACATGGATCTAAAACACACGTATGAAGATCTAAAACACACGTATGAAGATCTAAAACACACGTACGTGGATCTAAAACACGTATGAAGATCTAAAACACACGTATGAAGATCTAAAACACGTACGTGGATCTAAAACACGTACGTGGATCTAAAACACGTATGAAGCTCTAAAACAAACGTACATGGATCTAAAACACGTATGAAGATCTAAAACACACGCATGAAGCTCTAAAATACACGTATGAAGATCTAAAACACATGTATGAAGCTCTAAAACACACGTATGAAGATCTAAAACACACGTACGTGGATCTAAAATACATACATGGATCTAAAACACACGTATGAAGATCTAAAACACACGTATGAAGATCTAAAACACACGTACGTGGATCTAAAACACGTATGAAGATCTAAAACACACGTATGAAGATCTAAAACACGTACGTGGATCTAAAACACGTATGAAGCTCTAAAACAAACGTACATGGATCTAAAACACGTATGAAGATCTAAAACACACGCATGAAGCTCTAAAATACACGTATGAAGATCTAAAACACATGTATGAAGCTCTAAAACACATGTATGAAGATCTAAAACACACGTACGTGGATCTAAAATACATACATGGATCTAAAACACACGTATGAAGATCTAAAACACACGTATGAAGATCTAAAACACACGTACGTGGATCTAAAACACGTATGAAGATCTAAAACACACGTATGAAGATCTAAAACACGTACGTGGATCTAAAACACGTATGAAGCTCTAAAACAAACGTACATGGATCTAAAACACGTATGAAGATCTAAAACACACGCATGAAGCTCTAAAATACACGTATGAAGATCTAAAACACATGTATGAAGCTCTAAAACACACATATGAAGATCTAAAACACACGTACGTGGATCTAAAACACACGTATGAAGATCTAAAACAAGTATGAAGCTCTAAAACACATGTATGAAGATCTAAAACAAACGTACGTGGATCTAAAACACGTATGAAGATCTAAAACACACGTATGAAGATCTAAAACACACGTATGAAGATGTTAAACACGTACATGGATCTAAAACACATGTATGAAGATCTAAAACACATGTACACACATCTAAAACACACGTATGAAGATCTAGAATATAATATATATATATTAAATATAAGTCACAAGGTTTGAACACTACTGATCTCCATGGAACACTTTGATTAGTCGTGTGCTGAAGAGCCAAATAATGGGAAGTGACAAGAGCTGATGTGTGTGTGCAGGTTCTACACACGCTGGAAGGAGTGGGAGTCCTGGTATTCCCAAAGTTTCGGTTTGCACTTTTCCCTCCAGGAGGAGCAGTGGCAGGAAGACTGGGCGTTTATCCTCTCGCTGGCAAGTCAGGTGAGCTCACGTGCGCTCCAAAGTGGCTGTCATGACGACGCAAGAAGCCACTCACTAATAAGTTCCTGTTTTATTTTGATAGTTTTTTTTTGATATGTTTTGCGTTTTCCTTCACAGCCAGGATCCAGCTTGGAGCAGACGCACATCTTCGTTCTTGCACACATTCTTCGCAGGCCCATCATCGTCTACGGAGTGAAGTATTACAAAAGTTTCCGTGGGGAAACGCTGGGGTACACTCGCTTTCAAGGTGAGCACTTCCTGTTTGAGTGTGTTGAACGTACAGTGATAGCCACAGTGATACCACGTCTACTAGAGATGCGCGGTTTGCGGGCACAACCGCGGAGTCCGCGGATTATCCGCGGATCGGGCGGATGAAATTTAAAAAAATTAGATTTTATCCGCGGGTCGGGTCGGGCGGTTGAAAAAAAAAATAAAAAATTAGATTTTAAATAGATTCAGGCGGGTGGCAGTTAAACCAATTGGGAAATATATATACATAGTTAAATGTTGTTACCCACATACGAAAAACGAGCAGGCACCTGCAGCATATGCCACAACAGAAGAAAAAAAAAAAAAGAGATGGACACTTTTACGGAGCGGAGAAGTTCCCCGACGCCTCGCCGGGGTCCGGGACCGAGGCCCCTTCCCCCGAGAGGGCCCCACCGGGAGCCGTAGCTGAGGCGATCCACGAGAAGGGCCCGACGCACGTCCAGGGTCACCACCGCACCGACACCCCGCCTCGTCCGCCTTCGCCGCGGCCGGCGTCACGCGCAGCAGGTAAGCAGCTTACCTGCCCGCCACCCCCGTGGCCGGGGGCTCGTAACAGGGGTCACTCCGCGCGCTCCGCCCGCGCAGCTTACCTGCCCGCCACCCCTGTTGCCGGGGGCGCGTAACAGGGGTCACTCCGCGCGCAGTGCGCTCACGAAAGGGGTGGGGCTCACCCTGGTTGATATAGACAGCAGGACGGTGGCCATGGAAGTCGGAAACCCGCTAAGGAGTGTGTAACAACCCACCTGCCGAATCAACTAGCCCTGAAAATGGATGGCGCTGGAGCGTCGGGACCATACCCGGCCGTCGCCGGCAGCGAGACGCGCTTGGAGGTGCGCTCAGTGCGGCTCCCATATGATTGTGCACTGGTGTGCGTCTGGGTCGTGACAGCGTGGCACGCGAATGTCTGTGCTGCATTGGATCAGTCTCCTTTCTTTAACAGGCAAAAGCTTTATAACCTCACTAATGCCTTGCATCGTCTATATTAGATATATAACAACGGGCGGGTGCGGGCGGATGGCGGGCGGGTGCGGTTCTGATCAAATGTTACATCGGGTGGATGGCGGATGGTTGAGGACTTTCTGATGCGGTTGCGGATGAAATAATTGCCTATCCGCGCATCTCTAACGTCTACACTAACTAGTTACTTGCTTGTATGTACAAAAGTATCGAAAATTGGTTACTGGTGTCAATTCCCAGGTACCGTATCAGTTGAAAAGTAAACGCTTAGTGATGCTAATACTTTTTATTATCGCAGCTAAAACAAACAAGTCAATTGCGTGGGAAAAAAAAAAAGTCTATGGTCTACTTTGCTTTAGCCATTTTCATCCAGAAGACGTAGTTAAAGTTAAAGTACCAATGATTGTCACACACACATGAAGTGTGGCAAAATTGTTCTCTGCATTTGACCCATCACCCTTGATCACCCCCTGGGAGGGGAGGGGAGCAGTGAGCAGCAGCGGTGGCCGCGCCCGGGAATAATTTTTGGTGATTTAACCCCCAATTCCAACTCTTGATGCTGAGTGCCAAGCAGGGAGGTAATGGCTCCCATTTTTATAGTCTTTGGTATGACTCGGCCGGGGTTTGAACTCAGGGCGGACACTCTAGGGCAGGGGTCTCAGACACGCGGCCCACGGGCCAATTGCAGCCCGCGAGACGTTATTTTGCGGCCCCCACCTTAATATAAAAGTTTGATGTTAGTGCGGCCCGCGAGTTTGAAATGAATGGCGCTTGACAACGTTGTGTGCGGAGCTGAAGGAACCTACCAATCACGGTGTGGTATATGGCTCTTGACAACATTGAGGGCGTGCCGTGATGGCACTGCCATTAGCGTCCTCTACAACATGTCATCACACCGTCTTTTTCTCCATTCAATCATGTCGTATGCGGCTTCTGCAGGCACACACAAGTGACTGCAAGACATACTTGATCAACAGCCATACAGGTCACACTGAGGGTGGCCTTACAAACAAGTTTAACACTGTTACAAATATGCGCCACGCTGTGAACCCACACCAAACAAGAATGACAAACACATTTCGGGAAAACATCCGCACCGTAACACAACAGAACAAATACCCAGAATCCTTTGCAGCCTTAACTCTTTCGGGCTACAATATACACCCCCGCTACCACCAAACCACCCTCAGTGTGACCTGTATGGCTGTTGACCAAGTACGTCTTGCAGTCACTTTCGTGTGTATGCAGAAGCCGCATACAACATGTGACTGGTCCTGCACGCTGTTTGTATGGTGAAAAAGCGGACGCTAAAGGTAGTGCCATCACGGCACGCCCTTAATATTGTTGTCCGGGTGAAAATCGGAAGACATTCAGGAGAATGGTTGGCCCGGGAGACTTTCGGGAGGGGTACTGAAATTCAGGAGTCTCCCGGAAAAATCGGGAGGGTTTGCAAGTATGGCACATGGGCACCCCGACGTGTCTTATTTGCACAGAGAAAGTTGCGGTGCACAAGGAATACAATTTGAAACGTCATTATACAACCTGCAGGATTAGGTCTCTGCTATTTGCAGATGATGTGGTCCTGATGGCTTCCTCCGGCCAAGATCTTCAGCTCTCACTGGATCAGTTCGCAGCCGAGTGTGAAGCGACTGGGATGGGAATCAGCATCTCCAAGTCCGAGTCCATGGTTCTCTCCCGGAAAAGGGTGGAGTGCCATCTCCGGGTTGGGGAGGGGATCTTGCCCCAAGTGGAGGAGTTCAAGTACCTCGGAGTCTTGTTCACGAGTGGGGGAAGAGTGGATCGTGAGATCGACAGGCGGATCGGTGCGGCGTCTTCAGTAATGCGGACGCTGTATCGATCCGTTGTGGTGAAGAAGGAGCTGAGCCGGAAGGCAAAGCTCTCAATTTACCGGTCGATCTACGTTCCCATCCTCACCTATGGTCATGAGCTTTGGGTTATGACCGAAAGGACAAGATCACGCGTACAAGCGGCCCAAATGAGTTTCCTCCGCCGGGTGGCGGGGCTCTCCCTTAGAGATAGGGTGAGAAGCTCTGTCATCCGGGGGGAGCTCAAAGTAAAGCCGCTGCTCCTCCACATGGAGAGGAGCCAGATGAGGTGGTTCGGGCATCTGGTCAGGATGCCACCCGATCGCCTCCCTCGGGAGGTGTTTAGGGCACGTCCGACTGGTAGGAGGCCACGGGGAAGACCCAGGACACGTTGGGAAGACTATGTCTCCCGGCTGGCCTGGGAACGCCTCGGGATCCCCCGGGAGGAGCTGGACGAAGTGGCTGGGGAGAGGGACGTCTGGGCTTCCCTGCTTAGGCTGCTGCCCCCGCGACCCGACCTCGGATAAGCGGAAGAAGATGGATGGATGGATGGATGGATGAAATTCGTGAGTCTCCCGGAAAAATCGGGAAGGTTGGCAAGTATGGCACATGGGCACCCCGACGTGTCTTATTTGCACAGAGAAAGTTGCGGTGCACAAGGAATACAATTTGAAACGTCATTACACAACTAGACATGCTGAGGAGTATGCAAAATACCAGGGAGATGAGAGAGTGAACCGGGTTGCAAATTTTAAAACCAGTCTACTGAGGCAACAAGATTTCATCAAGAAAGCAAGCGAAAAGAGCGATGCAGCAGTCAAAGCTAGCGACATGGTGAGTGAGATGGTTGCGAGGGCGGGAAAGCCATTCAAAGAAGGTGAATTTATTCAAATCTTTTCTTGCGGCCCAGCCTCACGTAGTTTCTGCATCCAGAGGCCCCCAGGTAAATTGAGTTTGAGACCCCTGCTCTAGGGCCAATATTCCAAATAAAACCAACAGAATTGAACGTATTTTCCCAAACGGACTTTCTTCAGGCTTCTGATAGTTTTATCGTTTTTTTTTTTCCAAGGACAGATTTCCACTTGAACTCCATCCAAGGTGGTGCAAAAAGCAAAGTGTTGAGGGTGTGCTTGTTCCAGGTGTGTACCTGCCTCTCCTGTGGGAGCAGAGCTTCTGCTGGAAGAGTCCCATCGCCCTGGGCTACACGCGCGGACACTTCTCGGCGCTGGTGGCCATGGAGAACGACGGCTTCGACAATCGCGGCGCGGGCGCCAACCTCAACACGGACGACGACGTCACCGTCACCTTCCTGCCGCTGGTGGACAGCGAGAGGAAGCTGCTTCACATCCACTTCCTGTCAGCGCAGGAGGTAAGGACTATTTCTGTGCCTCAACTTGTGCACTTCCATACTTACACTGAACCTTTCAGGACATTCTTAGCACGTAAGTGACTTATTGGTACGTACTCAAAACGCAAGTCAGTATGTAAGTGCATTCACTTGATAGTATGTACCCAAAATGCTTTCTTTAAGTATGAAAGTACATAAGTTTGTCACTGTGAGTACTTAAGTATGTACTAAACATTTAAACCATGTGTACTTAATATTATGTACTCAAAACATAAGTGTGTAAGTGTATCCACTTTATAATATGTACTCAAAACATTAGTGTGTAAGTGTATCCGCTTAATAGTATGTACTCAAAACATAAGTGTGTAAGTGTATCCACTTCATAGTATGTACTCAAAACATAAGTGTGTAAGTGTATCCACTTAATAGTATGTACTCAAAACATAAGTGTATCCACTTAATAGTATGTACTCAAAACATAAGTGTGTAAGTACATTGACTTATTGGTATGTACTCAAAACGCAAGTCAGTATATAAGTGCACTCACTTGATAGTATGTACCCAAAATGCTTTGTTTAAGTATGAAATTACATAAATGCGTCACTGTGAGTACTTAAGTATGTACTAAAAATGTAAACAATGTGTACTTAATATTATGTACTCAAAACATAAGTGTGTAAGTGTATCCACTTCATAGTATGTACTCAAAACATAAGTGTAAGTGTATCCACGTTATAATATGTACTCAAAACATAAGTGTGTAAGTGTATCCACTTAATAGTATGTACTCAAAACATAAGTGTATCCACTTCATAGCATGTACCGGTACTCAAAACATAAGTGTAAGTGTATCCACTTTATAATATGTACTCAAAACATAAGTGTGTAAGTGTATCCAGTTAATAGTATGTACTCAAAACATAAGTGTATCCACTTAAAAGTATGTACTCAAAACATAAGTGTGTAAGTGTATCCACTTAATACTATGTACTCCATAACATAAGTGTGTAAGTGTATTAACTTATTGGTACGTACTCAAAACGCAAGTCAGTATGTAAGTGCATTCACTTGATAGTATGTACCCAAAATGCTTTGTTTAAGTATGAAATTACATAAGTGCGTCACTGTGAGTACTCAAGTATATACTAAAAATGTAAACAATGTGTACTTAATATTATGTACTCAAAACATAAGTGTGTAAGTGTATCCACTTCATAGTATGTACTCAAAACGTAAGTGTATCCACTTCATAGTATGTACTCAAAACGTAAGTGTAAGTGTATCCACTTCATAGTATGTACTCAAAACATAAGTGTGTAAGTGTATCCACTTAATAGTATGTACTCAAAACATAAGTGTAAGTGTATCCACTTTATAATATGTACTCAAAACATAAGTGTGTAAGTGTATCCAGTTAATAGTATGTACTCAAAACATAAGTGTATCCACTTAAAAGTATGTACTCAAAACATAAGTGTGTAAGTGTATCCACTTAATACTATGTACTCCATAACATAAGTGTGTAAGTGTATTAAGGCTGCAGCTAACGATTATTTTTCTATCGATTAATCTATAGATTATTTTTTCGATTAATCTATAGATTATTTTTCCTTTTACAGATTATTTTTTTTATTTAAAATGAAGATGAAAAACTAAATGTTGGCCAGTTTTTTCAAAAGGCATGACTTTTATATACAAAAAAAAAAGTATGGCCACTCAGTCAACATTGACAACAACATGACAAAATATTCTGTAACAATGTAAACATTTAAAACTTTTAACATTTAACAAAATTAAAAGTAGCTTATTTGCTTTTTAATGTGCAAATATAAAAGTAAACATCCAGTGCAAATCTTAATATTCTGCAATAGTATAAGCATTTCTAAAGTAAAAGTATTGCTTATTTTGCTTTAAAATGTGCAAAAATAAAGATAAACATCCAATACAAAAAAGTGCAAAACGAAATATTCTGTAACAGTGTAAACATTTCAACAAAAGTAAAAGTATTGCTTATTTTGCTTAATAACAACAATGATAATATGATTAAAGTGAAAGTTAATTGTTGGTTTGTACATAGTATATGTAACTGTTAATGTTGTAAAAGGTATTTGCACAACTAATTAACGTTAGCGTTAAAGAGGAGCGCGTCTTTGTAAACACTGAACAGGCATGCCAAACGCGCCTCTCAGAGCGAAACAGTGTTTTAGTTTATGAATTTACAACGCAGATACAAATGACACATTCATGATTTTGTGTAATGATGACAATGTATACTCACGCGGACGATTGACTAGTTGATGGTGATGGCAAGAACGCTGTTGGGTGTTTTCTTTTCAAATGTTCCTTCATAGCCGTTGTGCTGCTATGATAGGCCATTTCCGCTCGACACAGTGTGCATACAACAACTGTCAAGTGTTTTGCTTTTTTCGCTGTGCTTATCCCACACTTGAAGGGATGTACCAATGCTGAATGTGGCTTCTGGATTTCACTCAAAAGACCAGACCGTAGTTACTTTTTCCTTTTATTTTCCTTTAGTTTGCAACAGTTTTTCCAACCAAGAAACAGCTTCTTTTTTCTTCTTTAGTCTTTTTAGCAGTCTTTAGCAGTGTTAATAGACTTTAGTTTCTTTAGCTGTCATTAGCTGTCTTTAGTAGCCTTTAGCTTCTTTAGTAGGTGAAAAACCTTTAAGGACAAAACACCACAAGATTAACATGCTGTAAAAAACCAATCAATTATCAATCCCATAATTTACAATGATTAATTAGGCTATCAAACTCTTAACCATTAAACAAGTGCAAGAAAATGGACACATCTTTTCCCTTTAAGTTAAAACAGATTTTAAATAAATTGTCTCAACATAAATGCACCAAGATACATATAAAATACATTTAACACCAGAAACACAATAGATAAATGCAACAGAAAACCCAATATGCAAATACATAAATACCTAACCAATTAACCACCTATTTAGATACATATTTAAAATCCATATTCAATATAAATATATTATTAATTTAGCAGTGAAACACTCAATCTTAAACGCTGTCTACTGGTAGAAAAATGCCCCTTTTTCTACGCCCTCACCAACACAGTTAAATCCAACACTTTAAGTTGAGCGACTTCACCCTCCTGATGAAGCAAACTGCTCCAACATTTATCAAACCAAGCAAAGAATATCAACACTAAACAACAGTTACATAACACACTGTGTGTATTTAGCCTCCAGACTAAGCACGCTACATGCACACAACCCCCCCTCCCATCTCACCAGCGCAACAGGTGCGCCACACCCACGAAGAGAAATATTAAATCTTACATACTTTTGGCACAACTCTGGGTTATCTGTAATGAACTAAACCTTTTTCCACTCTGCGCTGGCGTCTTTTGTACTCCTTGATTTGACACAGCGGTCTAATTACCGGGCTCGCGCACCAGCAGATGAGACAGGAGCGCGCCGCGTTATACCTGCGCGCGAACGTAAACTGATCGGCTCTGATTTTATAAGCCGACTGGCCGAAATAATGCCGAATTATATACATTTGTTTATTGAAATACTCCCACACTTTTGACGACTTTTGGCGTGCTTTTTTTCCCTCGCTCGCATCATCTGCTTTGCGCTCCGCCATGACGGCAGTGTGACGTAAATATGCGACGCGTCGAAGCATAAAAACGACGTCGACGTATTTACGTAACCGATGACGTCGACTACGTCGACGCGTCGTTACAGCCTTAAAGTGTATTAACTTATTGGTACGTACTCAAAACGCAAGTCAGTATGTAAGTGCATTCACTTGATAGTATGTACCCAAAATGCTTTGTTTAAGTATGAAATGACATCAGTGCGTCACTGTGAGCACTTAAGTATGTACTAAAAATGTAAACGTAAGAGTGGAAGTGCATCGACTTAAAATATTTACTTTTAGTGTGTACTCAAAGTGCAGATTGTGAAAGTGCATTGACTGAATAATGTGTACTCCAAGTGATAAGTGCATTGACGTAACATATTTACTCCACATGCTGAGGGTGTAAGTGCACTGACTTCTGTAAGTGTGTAAATGTGTGAATTGAGAGGGCACCGACCTGATGGTGGTGTTTCTCCAGACGGGCAACGAGGAGCAGCAGGAGAAGCTGCTGAGGGAATGGTTGGACTGCTGCGTGACGGACGGCGGCATCCTGGTGGCGCTGCAGAAGAGCTCGCGGCGCCGTGACCACCCGCTGGTGACGCAGATGGTGGAGAAGTGGCTGGACCGCTACCGGCAGATCCGAGCCTGCGCCTCGCTGTCTGACGGCGAGGAGGAGGACGACGACGAGGACGAGTGACCCGGGTTCTTGTTTTCCCTGACACGGACAAACTGGTGAGCTTCTCCAGGGGGAGGACAGAGAAATGAGATGCAACAGAGAATGTACAAAGCATGTTTCTACCAGCAGCATTCATGTGTTCATACGCGCACTGACTCCAAATACAAAGCACATTTCCAAAATGTTGTCTTTTGGACAAAGCCATTGTTTGGGAAAAGTTGTTCTGCACATGGATTATTGAATATCAAATCTAAAATGGAGATTTTGAAGAAGGGACAACTTCCCTTTTTTTTTATTCATAAGTGGACTCGCACTAGTTCTCATTTTTGGACGTCCTATCTTGTTCCTTTTATTCCACATATTTATTGTTTGTACTTGACCTACTTCCTGTTTGTTTATTGTTTGTACTTGACCTACTTCCTGTTTGTTTATCGTTTGTACTTGACCTACTTCCTGTTTGTTTATTGTTTGTACTTGACCTACTTCCTGTTTGTTTATTGTTTGTACTTAACTTACTTCCTGTTTGTTTATTGTTTGTACTTGACCTACTTCCTGTTTGTTTATTGTTTGTACTTGACCTACTTCCTGTTTTTTTATTGTTTGTACTTGACCTACTTCCTGTTTGTTTATTGTTTGTACTTGACTTACTTCCTGTTTGTTTATTGTTTGTACTTGACCTACTTCCTGTTTGTTTGTTTGTACTTGACCTACTTCCTGTTTTTTTATTGTTTGTACTTGACCTACTTCCTGTTTGTTTATTGTTTGTACTTGACCTACTTCCTGTTTGTTTATTGTTTGTACTTGACTTACTTCCTGTTTGTTTATTGTTTGTACTTGACCTACTTCCTGTTTGTTTATTGTTTGTACTTGACCTACTTCCTGTTTGTTTATTGTTTGTACTTGACTTACTTCCTGTTTGTTTATTGTTTGTACTTGACCTACTTCCTGTTTGTTTATTGTTTGTACTTGACCTACTTCCTGTTTTTTTATTGTTTGTACTTGACCTACTTCCTGTTTGTTTATTGTTTGTACTTGACTTACTTCCTGTTTTTTTATTGTTTGTACTTGACCTACTTCCTGTTTGTTTATTGTTTGTACTTGACCTACTTCCTGTTTGTTTGTTTGTACTTGACCTACTTCCTGTTTGTTCTTGACCTACTTCCTGTTTGTTTATTGTTTGTACTTGACCTACTTCCTGTTTGTTTATTGTTTGTACTTGACCTACTCCCTGCTTCTTTTGTTGACTCGATCTTTATGAAGACCCGTTGCACAGAAAGAAGGTGAAAAGTTTACTTTTGTGATTTTTGCGTCTTTTTCGTACCTCAAGCCTGCGACTCGGTGCTTTTCTTTCGGTTTTTTCGAGGGGAACCGGAGGCACTTGTTAATGTTCTACTAAAGGTCATCTGTCTTTTTGTGTGGAAATTCTCTACAACACATAAAAAAACCAAAGCAGATTTAAAACACTTCAGTTTTTTTGGTTTTGCTGTGAAAGTTTGGTTTGTTGTCGCCATCTTGTAGCAAAATGTCCTTTTTATTTGGTTCATGTTGCTTTGTATTTATGCAATAGTTGCATTTTTGTTTGGGACTTCAGGCCTGACTTTACAACATGTAACAAACACGTGGCAAAAAAATCAAGGACAAAAATAAAACATTTTTCAATGTTTCAACTGTTCAGTTACCCTTTTTTACATGCGCCCTCCAGTGACCGTTATGTGTACTACACCACCACAATGACACCTTTAGTTGCACAAACTTTTCACTGAGGGCCACAGATTAAAGCTCTGGTGTCAAACTCAAGGCCCGGGGGCCAGATGTGGCCCGCCACATCATTTTATTTGGCCCTCGAAAGCCTGGAAATAATATGTATCAATAATGTACTGCAACTTTTCTTACTAAATGTATTCTTTCTATTTTGAGAAAAAAAAAAAGTACTCCATGAAATTATGTTAACTTAAATATTGTCTAATTATTCAAAAATATATTTTCAAACCATTTTTTTCAATAGAAATAAATACTAATAATGATTTCAAAGCAAGTTATCCATCAAATTGTGCAATGTAAAATTGTGAAATTTACTGTGGTTTTTTTTCAGCATTTTTCTTTAAATGAAAAAAACAGTACTTTTTTTTTGGACTGTAATAAACTGTGGTGCCGTTTTGGCATTTACAGTAATACACTGAAAAATCTACACTTGTTGATTTGCAGTAAAGAACAAAAAACAACTGGAAGCTCAGGTGCTAAATTTTACTGTAAAATTGCATTTTTTTTTTATTTACAGTAAAAAAAAACAAATGTAAATTTTACAGTAAAATTCTGACAACTTTTTTTTTTTTACAACAAAATTCTAAAGCTTAGTGATGTATCAGATAGTAGGTGGGGTTTTTTTACCCTTGGCGTTAATTTTTTGCTGTTTGTTGCATTTTTGTTGCGTTTCGCTTGATTGTAAAATATGTGGATGGAGAGGGGGTGTGACGTTCATATGTTGTCAATATTCAGTGTTTTATCCTTCATAGTTAATATTGTAAATCCCACATTCTTTATTTTCATGTACATTCTGGGTGTCTCATTTAGTAAAAAAAAAAAAAGTAAAATCCCACTCTGTTTTTTTGGGCGGTCTGTGATAAAGTTTTTAGCATTCAGACATTATTGTGAGGTTTTGTATTAGTGTTCCTAAAAATAGATATACCGGCCCCCAGACACACTTTTTTTTATCTAAATTTGGCCCCCTGAGGCAAAATAATTGTCCAGGCCTGGTCTATGGCTTTGCACTATATATATATATATATATATATATATATATATATATATATATATATATATATATATATATTTAAATATATATATATATATTTAAATATATATATTTGGGCTGCAACAACTAATCAATTAAATCGATTAAAATCGATTATAAAAATAGTTGGCGATTAATTTAGTAATCTATTCGTTGGATCTATGCTATGCGCATGCGCTGAGGCTCTGTTTTTTTTTTTAAGCTTTATTTATAAACTGCAACATTTATAAACAGCTGAGAAACAATAATCAAAATAATAGGGGTGTAACGATACGTGTATTTGTATGGAACCGTTTCGGTACGGGGGTTTTGGTACGGTTTGGAGGTGTACCGAACGAGTTTCCACACGGACATATTAAGTAGCGTACTGCACGTTGTGTAAACAATACTCAAAATGCCTCAAATGTCCGGCATTTTGAGTTAGGGTTGCGTGTATTTTCAATGTACGTTCAAGGTTAAGAAGGGGTTAAAAACAAAACAAACAGCAGCATTGGTGAGGGAGGGGCAGAGACAGAGAGAGAGAGAGAGTTATGATAAACGCGCATGCGTCGCCAGGCTCTGCTTTTTATCCATAGATTTATCACATTTAATTTTTTATTATCTATAGCAGGGGTGTCAAAAGTGTGCATTTTTGTAACATTTTCCTTGTTTTATTTGGCAAGTTGAAAGAACATGGTGCCAGTATCAGGCATGTGATTTGACCACAATGAAAAAGACTGAAAACATTTCCGGGAGTCTGGGGGACGAAGGCTCGGTGCCCTGGTGGGGGGACAAGGGGGGCGACACCCCCCGAAGCTCCTGGTTTTTCACCAATTTAACATGCTAAAATAAACAAAGACAGCACCATTTACTAATAACAATTCACAGTTTTAATGCATATGCCTAATTGCCTACAAGTTTAGTTATAAATATAACAAAATACCAAATGTAAACATTTCATTCTTTTCGCCAAAATAGGATATAAATTTATGAAAATAATGAAACATGTTTAGTATTGTTTACTCATATTTGAAAATAGGAAATAATAATAATGTGAGGACACTGACATATTGCATGAAACAAGTGTGAAAATATTTACCTTCAAGATTGTTACACCACTGACAATATTGTTTCAAGAGACTACATCCCGAGATTAAAAAAAGACGGAATTCCGACTTCAGACGGAAAAATCACATGTCTGCAGTATGCTGGTTTTTTTTTTCCAATAAAATACCGGAAAGGATAGAAATGTAGTTTGTCTCTTTTATCCGATTATTAATCGATTAATCAAAGTAATAATCTACAGATTAACCGATTATCAAATTAATCGTTAGTTGCAGCCCTAATATATATATATATATATATATATATATATATATACACACCGTATTTTTCTGAGTATAAGTCGCTCCGGAGTATAAGTCGCACCGGCCGAAAATGCACAATAAAGAAGGAAAAAAACATATATAAGTCGCACTGCAGTATAAGTCGCATTTTTGGGGGAAATGTATTTGATAAAAGCCAACACCAAGAATAGACATTTGAAAGGCAATTTAAAATAAATCAAGAATAGTGAACAACAGGCTGAATAAGTGTACGTTATATGAGGCATAAATAACCAACTGGTATGTTAACGTAACATATTATGGTAAGAGTCATTCAAATAACTATAACATATAGAACATGCTATACGTTTACCAAACAATCTGTCACTCCTAATCGCTAAATCCCATGAAATCTTATACGTCTAGTCTCTTACGTGAATGAGATCAATAATATTATTTGATATTTTACGCTAATGTGTTCATCATTTCACACATAAGTCGCTCCTGAGTATAAGTCGCACCCCCGGCCAAACTATGAAAAAAAACTGCGACTTATAGTCCGAAAAATACGGTATTTGGAGTTTTTTTGCTGTTTTCCTGTGTGTAGTGTTTTACTTCTTGTCTTGCGCTCCTATTTTTGGTGGCTTTTTCTCTTGTTTTGGTATTTTCCTGTAGCAGTTTCATGTCTTCCTTTGAGCGATATTTCCCGCATTGACTTTGTTTTAGCAATCAAGAATATTTCAGTTTTTATCCTTCTTTGTGGGGACGTTGTTGATTGTCATGTCATGTTCGGATGTACATTGTGCACGCCGTCTTTGCTCCACAGTAAGTCTTTGCTCCACAGTAAGTCTTTGCTGTCATCCAGCATCCTGTTTTTGTTTACTTTGTAGCCAGTTCAGTCTTATGGTAAGAGTCATTCAAATAACTGTAACATATAGAACATGCTATACGTTTACCAAACAATCTGTCACTCCTAATCGCTAAATCCCATGAAATCTTATACGTCTAGTCTCTTACGTGAATGAGATCAATAATATTATTTGATATTTTACGGTAATGTGTTAATCATTTCACACATAAGTCGCTCCTGAGTATAAGTCGCACCCCCGGCCAAACTATGAAAAAAACTGCGACTTATAGTCTGAAAAATACGGTATATATATATATACTGCATTCTATTTTATTTATTGAGTTTACAACCCCCTGGTGCTGATTTGTACTGTTTTTGTACTTATTTTGATTATTATTATTTCGATTGTTTGTAAATGTTGCAGTTTATAAATAAAGGTTTATAAAATAAATAAAATAAAAACAAGGCACAAAGCTCCGCCCCCATGCGCGCTCCCGCGGCAGGGCTACTAAATATTTCAGCCATACAGAATTTGCATACCTGCCAACTACTCCGGTTTTCCCGTAATTAGTACGGTTTTCATCAACCTATTCCGGGTTACGGTTGCAGCGATAAAAAATACGGTTTTTCATTAATTAAAAATAATAATTTTTTTTTAAGTTTTATTCATGAAATCGCGTAACAACAATGACATTCGACCTGCTTCCCGTAACTTCCTATCGAGCCATTCCGCGAGGCTATTTATAGCACCGCTGCCAAGCACGAGGCACCTGTTGCCCATTGTTTCCAAACGAGCGAAGGATCATGGAATCAGCCGGAGAAAAATCGCATACGAGTCTTAAACCGAAAAGAAAACTGCAGTCATTCCGTGAAGAATATTCAAAAGCCTATCCGGGAATAATTATCCGTTCCAAAAAGGGTGAAAACTACGCGAATTGCACCTTGTGCAGACAAGATTTTTCGATCGGACACGGAGGAATTAGCGATGTAAAAGACCACGTTGGGACAAAAAAACACAAGTCTAATGCCGTTGCTAGCGATACAAGTGGAAAACTTTCAACGTTTTTCGGATTTTAGCCACAAAAAGGTAATGACACCAATGTTATCTATTGGAATTGTTTAGTACTGTTATACTGTTAAAAGTGTTTATACTATTTATGCTTTCAAGTCCAAGTTGAAGAAATCTTGTTAAATGTTGACAGCATAACTACCAAAATACAGAAGTATGTCCTTAATATTTTTGCAGTGCTATTTCTGTTGAAAAGTTCAAATGATTACATTAGAGATGCATACCTGCCAACTTTTGTTATCAGAAAAACCTAGTAGCCAGGGTCCAGGGGCCGCAGGCCCCGGTAGGTCCAGGACAAAGTCCTGGTGGGGGGTTCAGGCCAACGCAAAATGATTGATTGCATTCAGACAGGTTAAAATGTTGCTAAAACCATCACTTTTCTATCAGTCACAGTGACTTTTCAAAACAAAAATATTACAGCAAAAATCATATGGGTTGATTGACATGTTTATTCTGTAAGCTAACTTCAATAGTTTGAAATTATTTTGACAGTTAATGCCAGTTATCCTGTCAACCTTTCACAAGACTTCAATTTGTTAATTGAAAGTATAAACACTTTTTACAGTAAA
This sequence comes from Nerophis lumbriciformis, assembly GCF_033978685.3. NCBI lineage: Eukaryota > Metazoa > Chordata > Actinopteri > Syngnathiformes > Syngnathidae > Nerophis > Nerophis lumbriciformis. Next base: position 4,468,044 of record NC_084549.2, read on the forward strand.
CAAATGGTAAAACAGTACTAAACAATTCCATTCAAAAAAAAATTGGTGTCATTATTAACTTTCTGTCCAAGCTTGTATAATCTACTGCCTTGTTCAATTGTAAAAAATATTCTGTGCCTAAAATTCACATTTCTATCACAATTATCATACTGTAAACATGGTAAGCTAACTTCATTAAAATTAATAGTCCTGTCAATAGCATGGAATTACAATTCAAATGTAGTTTTTTTTGTAAGCCTTTCAAAAGAATTCAAAATATGAAAAATTAATGAAAATTAATTGAAGCCATCAGACACTTGAAAAGTGGCACATCACATCTCTAATGTAATCATTTGAACTTTTCAACAGAAATAGCACTGCAAAAATATTAAGGACATACTTCTGTATTTTGGTAGTTATGCTGTCAACATTTAACAAGATTTCTTCAACTTGGACTTGAAAGCATAAATAGTATAAACACTTTTAACAGTATAACAGTACTAAACAATTCCAATAGATAACATTGGTGTCATTACCTTTTTGTGGCTAAAATCCAAATTTAGCAACGGCATTAGACTTGTGTTTTTTTGTCCCAACGTGGTCTTTTACATCGCTAATTCCTCCGTGTCCGATCGAAAAGTCTTGTCTGCACAAGGTGCAATTCGCGTAGTTTTCACCCTTTTTGGAACGGATCATTATTCCCGGATAGGCTTTTGAATATTCTTCACGGAATGACTGCAGTTTTCTTTTCGGTTTAAGACTCGTTTGCCATTTTTCTCCGGCTGATTCCATGATCGTTCGCTCGTTTGGAAACAATGGCAACTGGTGCCTCGTGCTTGGCAGCGGTGCTATAAATAGCATTCGGAATGGCTCGATAGGAAGTTACGGGAAGCAGTGTCGATTGTCATTGTTGTTATGCGATTTCGTGAATAAAACTTAAAAAAAAAAAATAAAAAAATTAATTAATGAAAAACCGTATTTTTTATCACTGCAACCGTAACCCGGAATAGGTTGATGAAAACCGTACTAATTACGGGAAAACCGGAGTAATTGGCAGGTATGGAGATGTGATGTGCCACTTTTCAAGTGTCTGATGGCTTAAATTAATTTTCATTAATTTTTCACATTTTGAATTCTTTTGAAAGGCTTACAAAAAAACTACATTTGAATTGTAATTCCATGCTATTGACAGGACTATTAATTTTAATGAAGTTAGCTTACCATGTTTACAGTATGATAATTGTGATAGAAATGTGAATTTTAGGCACAGAATATTTTTTACAATTGAACAAGGCAGTAGATTATACAAGCTTGGACAGAAAGTTAATAATGACACCAATTTTTTTTTTTAATGGAATTGTTTGAGACAATATAACAATACCAAAACAAAAGGAAGACACAATATGACAATACCAAAACAAAAAGAAGACACAATATAACAATACCAAAACAAAAGGAAGATACAATATGACAATACTAAAACAAAAGGAAGACACAATATGACAATACTAAAACAAAAGGAAGACACAATATGACAATACCAAAACAAAAGGAAGAGACAATATGACAATACCAAAACAAAAGGAAGAGACAATATGACAATACCAAAACAAAAGGAAGAGACAATATGACAATACTAAAACAAAAGGAAGACACAATATGACAATACTAAAACAAAAGGAAGACACACTATGACAATACCAAAACAAAAGGAAGAGACAATATAACAATACCAAAACAAAAGGAAGACACAATATAACAATACCAAAACAAAAGGAAGACACAATAAAACAATACCAAAACAAAAAGAAGACACAATACAACAATACCAAAACAAAAGGAAGACACAATACAACAATACCAAAACAAAAGGAAGACACAATATGACAATACCAAAACAAAAGGAAGACACAATATGACAATACCAAAACAAAATGAAGAGACAATGTGACAATACCAAAACAAAAGGAAGAGACAATATGACAATACCAAAACAAAAGGAAGAGACAATATGACAATAACAAAACAAAAGGAAGAAACAATATAACAATACCAAAACAAAAGGAAGACACAATATGACAATACCAAAACAAAATGAAGAGACAATGTGACAATACCAAAACAAAAGGAAGACACAATATGACAATACCAAAACAAAAGGAAGACACAATATGACAATACCAAAACAAAAGGAAGAGACAATATGACAATACCAAAACAAAAGGAAGAGACAATATGACAATACCAAAACAAAAGGAAGAGACAATATGACAATAACAAAACTGTGATGAGGTGGCGACTTGTCCAGGGTGTACACCGCCTTCCGCCCGATTGTAGCTGAGATAGGCTCCAGCGCCCCCCGCGACCCCAAAAGGGAATAAGCGGTAGAAAATGGATGGATGGATGTTTAGTACTGTTTTACCATTTGTTTACTGTAAAAAGTGTTTATACTTTCAATGAACAAATTGAAGTCTTGTGAAAGGTTGACAGGATAACTGGCATTAACTGTCAAAATAATTTCAAACTATTGAAGTTAGCTTACAGAATAAACATGTCAATCAACCCATATGATTTTTGCTGTAATATTTTTGTTTTGAAAAGTCACTGTGACTGATAGAAAAGTGATGGTTTTAGCAACATTTTAACCTGTCTGAAGGACTTTGTCCTGGACCTACCGGCCCCTGGACCCTGGCTACTAGGTTTTTCTGATTTCAAAAGTTGGCAGGTATGAATTTGGTACGACACTTGTTTAAGGTCACAACGCGGTGGAGAACCCCGAGTTAGTTCATTCCTCAACTGTTTTTCTACCGCTTCTATTCGCGCTAAGTCCAACGTTAATTAGCAGTTGGCAGCAAAGACTGCAAAATGGCGGCCAGACTATGTGTCAATGCACTAAGTTTCCACGGCACGGCGATAATTCACAAAGTTAACATTCAGTCAGACTATAACAGCCAGGTGATGATATCTGAATACATCAAATAAATACATTTCACAAAGACTTACCAGTTTGTTTCCGTGTCACTTTTTTTTTTTATTATTATTTTTTTCAATTGCCCGCCAAGTGAAGACTCCCCCCTCACCCCCTCCTCCTTCTTCTTCTTCAAGTGTTCGAAAGTCAAGTATCGCGAGATCTTGCAGGTATCGTGATTGGCCCGTCCAATAAGAGAAGACCTGAGTACGTCACTTCCTTTCCAGCAATTTATGACTTTTACGACGTCACGTGTTGTGACATTTGAATGTTTTTATTAAAGTTTTGTAAAAAAAAAAGAATGACCTACCTCTTGGTAAAAGAGAACAAAAATATACAAATCAAGAAGAGGTACATTTAAAAAAATCTGGCATTATTATCGCCACAATTTCACTTTTTTGGTCTTTGTCACGTGACGCACAGGAATCCTATTAAGTCTTTTTTTTTTTTTTTAAACGAGGCACTTAACTTTATATCTGCGTACCATACTGGTGCTTTAATTGATCAGTATTGTAAATTGATGTAAATAAAGCAGTAAAAAAAATATCTTTTTTTTTTTTTTTGCCATTTAGGGCTGCTAAGCACATTTTTTTTTATTTCTGTACAAATCCACATGGTTCCAAATTAAATACTGTCTTCTTAAATAATGTTTTGTATGTAATCTTTTATTTGGCATTGTTTTTAAAACAAATATTACAAATTGTTATAGTAATAGGAAGTGATGTAGTGTTCATACATGCATTCAAAAATCATCATCTATTCAACATTGATTCAACAACGGTTTTTCAATCATTGAAATGGTATGAAAGTAGAATTTGCGGTAGGAATTGCATGTGAATGCCCTTGTGGGCTGAAATGCTTCAAATCGGATCAGAAATGTGGGATGTGTTTCCCATTCATTGTCAATAGGGAGAAAATTACCGGAAATTCTGGGAAAACCGGGAATTTTGGGGGAAAGGGAAAACATGTTTTGCATTTGACGTATGCACGTGAAGAGGAGTGTGGGTTTATGTTGATAAGTCGGAATCGGCTAAAAAAAAAATGACGCAAAATGTTGAGAATTGTGGGCATTGTAGAACTAAAAATACGTCCATTCATTTGAATTAGAATCATACTTGACAACCCTCCCGATTTTTCCGGGAGTCTCCCGAATTTCAGTGCCTCTCCTGAGACAACCATTCTCCCGATTTCCAGCCAGACTTAAGGCCATACTTGCCAACCCTCCCGAATTTTCCGGGAGACTCCCGAAATTCAGCGCCTCTCCCGAAAACCTCCCGGGACAAATATTCTCCCGAAAATCTCCCGGTTTTCAGCCGGAGCTGGAAGCCACGCCCCCTCCAGCTCCATGCGGACCTGAGTGAGGACAGCCTTTTTTCATGATGGGAGGACAACAGGGTGACAAGAACTAAATCATCCAGACTAAAGATAAATTGTATTATTATGTTTATTTTACCTAAAAATAAATATATTTATTAATTTAAAAAAAATAAAAAATACATTTTTACTATATTTTGCTAAAAACATCAAAATTAATTGTATTTTTTTTTGTATTTTTTCCTGACTCCTTACTACATCCAGCCATAGAATTATACATTAAAATAAACATATTTGAAATAATTGATTTTAAATGATCATAATAATTCATTTAAAATGACCATATTTAATTATTAAAATAATTGCTTGTTTATCAACAACTTTAGCATTTTATTCATTACATTTTGAAACTCTCAGAAGCCAAGTTATGTTATATTCCTTAATATTTATTTATGCAAGTTTGAAGTATCAATTATCCAAACACAGTTTTGTTTGCATATTTTCAGGATGTAGATATATATATATATATATATATATATATATATATATATATATATGTGTATGAAATACTTGACTTGGTGAATTCTAGCTGTCAATATACTCCTCCCCTCTTAACCACGCCCCGTCCCACCCCCGACCACGACCCACCCCCCACCTCCCGAAATCGGAGGTCTCAAGGTTGGCAAGTATGCTTTAGGCACGCCTCCAGCTCTAGGTCCGTGCAGACCTGAGTGAGGACAGCCTGTCGTCATTGATTGATTGATTGAGACTTGTATTAGTAGATTGCACAGTACAGTACATATTGACCACTAAATGGTAACACCCCAATAAGTTTTTCAACTTGTTTAAATCGGGGTCCACGTTAATCAATTCACGTCCGCTTGGCCAACCAAAAAGTAACCACAGCACACTACACCGTGTAGTGTGCTGTGGTTACTTTTTGGTTGGCCGACGGTTTACTTTGTATTGCGCACCCTGACGGCAAGTGTGGGAGTCTGTTCTGAAGTATGAAGTAAAGAGACGTAACTTCGTCACCTCGCCTGGTTATTGACTCTAACCCAGAATATTACACTGCCCATACCTATGCTCCTTCAAAGGCTGTGCTACTGGCTGCAAAGCATTGCACTTTCAAATGCAACAATGAGTAGAGGAGTGTTATGTGTGTGTATATGTGTAAATAAATGAACATTGAAATTCAAGTATTTATTTTATTTATATGTATATATATATATATATATATATATATATATATGTATTTTATTATATATATACATATATATATATGTATTTTATTATATATATACATATAAATATTTATTTTATATATATATGTATATATATATATATAATAAAATACATATATATATGTATTTTATTATATATATACATATAAATAAAATAAATACTTGACTTTCAGTGAATTCTAGCTATATACTGTGTATATATATATATATATACATACTGTATATATACACTGTATATATACACACTGTATATATATATATATATATACATACATATATATATGTATTTTATTATATATATACATATAAATATTTATTTTATATATATATGTATATATATATATATATATATATATATATATATATAATAAAATACATATATATATGTATTTTATTATATATATACATATAAATAAAATAAATACTTGACTTTCAGTGAATTCTAGCTATATACTGTGTATATATATATATATATACATACTGTATATATACACTGTATATATACACACTGTATATATATATATATATATATATATATACATACACACAGTATATAGCTAGAATTCACTGAAAGTCAAGTATTTATTTTATTTATACACATATATATATAAGAAATACTTGAATTTTTGTGAATTCTAGCTATAAATATACTCCTCCCCCTTAAACAAGAAAAATAAATTAAAAACATTTTCTTAAATAAATGAACATTGAAATTTATTTATTTTATTTATATGTATATATATATATATATATATATATATACAACAAAATACATATATATATATATATGTATTTTATTATATATATACATATAAATAAATATTTATTCTATATATATATGTATATATATAATAATAAAATACATATATATATATGTATTTTATTATATATATACATATAAATAAAATAAATACTTGACTCAGTGAATTCTAGCTATATACTGTATATATATATATATATATATATATACATATACATGCTGTATATACTGTATATATATATATATATATATACAGTATATAGCTAGAATTCACTGAAAGTCAAGTATTTATTTTATTTATACACATATATATATATAAGAAATACTTGAATTTTAGTGAATTCTAGCTATAAATATACTCCTCCCCCCTTAAACAAGAAAAATAAATTAAAAACATTTTCTTGAATAAAAAATAAAGTAAAACAATATAAAAACAGTTTCATAGAAACTAGTAATTAATGAAAATTAGTAAAATTAACTGTTAAAGATTAGTACTATTAGTGGAGCAGCAGCACGCACAATCATGTGTGCTTACGGACTGTATCCCTTGCAGACTGTATTGATATATATTGATATATAATGTAGGAACCACAATATTAATAACAGAAAGAAACAACCCTTTTGTGTGAATGAGTGTAAATGGGGGAGGGAGTTTTTTGGGGTTGGTGCACTAATTGTAAATGTATCTTGTGTTTTTTATATTGATTTAATAAATTTAAAAAAATAAAAATAAAAAAAAATAAAAAATTTTTTTATAAAGATAATAACACTCAAGTGTTACACTACAAAACATCAATCGGGACAGCACGTTTTATTTGTTTTTGTTCCAGCTGCACGTGTAATTTAATGTTCACCTTCTTGTACAAGAAACAAAACACAGAAAGAAAAAAAAGAAAGAAAAAAAAAGTGCTAAGATTTCAAGAAACTAGAAGGAAATGAGAACATTCAACACTCAAACTGCACTCAAAATGTGGGACGTGAACACAAACGGACCAAAAAAAACAAAATAAAACGACGGAAGACAAAATAATCCAGGTTGGTGTAATATTCCAGAACACGTGACGCATCATGACGTGACGTGTCCAACAATTTAATCATTTAAAGGCCGATTTGCTGTAGTAAGGAAGTGCAATGACGCATCCGTCCACTAGAGGGAGACACAGCAGCTAAAACATGTAACATTAGCAGAGAGAACAGAAACACAACAAAAATAACAACACATGTTTTGTCAATGAAGGGGGGGCAGGAAAGCCTTAAAAGGACTTCCTGTCAGTCCAAGAAGACAGAAAGGAGGGGGTCAGGGGGGGGGCTTTGACAGTCTCATCTGTGTGTCCTCCATCGTCCCCAGGGAGGGACCATGCTGGTGGGGTCTCGGCCCTCACGGCTCGCTCGTGTGCTCTCTGGTGGGGTCGCCGTGCTTGGAGGGGGGCCGGTTGGGGGAGGCGGCCTGGGGGGCGTGGCTACCTGGGGGCAGCGGGTGGACCATGGGCACCCCCCCGGGCAGCAGGCCCTCCATCGGCCTGGGGACCCCACCCAGCACGCCGGGAGGGAACCTGTCGAGACCCAAGACAAATGATTAGGGACACTTAAAGTATGTGGCCATTGGATTAGGGACACCTCTCTGTGTATGATGAAGAGGGTTCTAGGTTTTTTTTTTTTTTTCCACTAAATTAGGAATCACAAATAATACAAAAATATTGGGACACATAAATAAATCAATTACCGTATTTTCCGGACCATAGGGCGCACCGGATTATTAGGCGCACTGTCGATGAATGGTGAATTTCCGAACTTTTTTCATACAAAAGGAGCACCGTATTATAAGGCGCATTAAAGGAGTCATATTATCATTATTATTGTTTTCTAAATGTAAAAGACTTCCTTGTGGTCTGGATGAGTGGAATGTGTTGATGTTGGAATGTTTTGAATCGGTTGAAAAAGGTGCGAATTGTGGAAGTTTAAAAAATGGGCAATTTATATTGAATGGGGAAAATGTCCCTGAAAACTAAGGAATTCTTGGAAATCCGGGATTTTTTTTTTTTTTTTTTAATTGTTTAAGGAAAGCACACAATTTTGAACAGGCTGAATATTTTGGTGTTGGAACGTTTTGGTTCGAATGAAAAATGTGGGAATTGTGGAAGTTTGAAAAATCTCAGATTAATTTCAATGGAAATTTCATGGAAATTTGGAGATTTCGGGTAAAACGGGGATTTTTTGGGAAAATGTTAAAAGACTGGAATGGTCTGAATGAGTTGAAATAGCTGGTGTTGGAATTTTCCAAATCTGTCCAGAAATGCTGAAGTAGTAAAATTTGTATGGTATTAAGGAATTCCAGGAATTTTGGGAAAACCGGGAATTTTTCCAGTCCAAAACACAACTTGGTTTTTTTGTCCTGATTAAGAGGAATGTTTGGACAGTGGAACGGTTGAAGTGGGTTGAACAATTTGGATGGAGTAGAGGCAAGAAAGAAGGGTCAAAAAAGGTCATTCCTGGAATTTTTTTGAACTTGGCAAAATGATAGTTTGAATGTCCCTGAAAACTAAGGAATTCTTGGAAATCCGGGATTTAAAAAAAAAAAAAATTGTTTAAGGAAAGCACACAATTTTGAACAGGCTGAATATTTTGGAGTTGGTTCGAATGAAAAATGTGGGAATTGTGGAACTTTGAAAAATGTCCGATTAATTTCAATGGAAATTTCATGGAAATTTGGGAATTTCGGGATTTTTTTTTGGAAAATGTTAAAAGACTGGAATGGTCTGAATGAGTTGAAATAGCTGGTGTTGGAATTTTCCAAATCAGTCGAGAAATGCTGAAGTAGTAACATTTTTATGGTATTAGGGAATTCCAGGAATTTCGGGAAAACCGGGAATTTTTCCAGTTCAAAACACAACTTGGTTTTTTTGTCCTGATTAAGAGGAATGTTTGGACAGTGGAACGGTTGAAGTGGGTTGAAATATTTGGATGGAGTAGTGGCAAGAAAGAAGGGTCAAAAAAGGGAATTCCTGGAATTTTTTCGAACTTGGCAAAATGATAGTTTGAATGTCCCTGAAAACTAAGGAATTCTTGGAAATCCGGGATTTAAAAAGAAATTGTTTAAGGAAAGCACACAATTTTGAACAGGCTGAATATTTTGGAGTTGGAACGGTTTGATTCGAATGAAAAATGTGGGGATTGTGGAAGTTTGAAAAATCTCAGATTAATTTCAATGGAAATTTCATGGAAATTTGGAGATTTCGGGTAAAACGGGGATTTTTTGGGAAAATGTTAAAAGACTGGAATGGTCTGAATGAGTTGAAATAGCTGGTGTTGGAATTTTTCAAATCTGTCGAAAAAATGCTTAAGTAGTAACATTTTTATGGTATTAGGGAATTCCAGGAATTTCGGGAAAACTGGGAATTTTTCCAGTTCAAAACACAACTTGGTTTTTTTGTCCTGATTAAGAGGAATGTTTGGACAGTAGAAAGGTTGAAGTGGGTTGAAAAATTTGGATGGAGTAGTGGCAAGAAAGAAGGGTCAAAAAAGGGAATTCCTGGAATTTTTTCGAACTTGGCAAAATGATAGTTTGAATGTCCCTGAAAACTAAGGAATTCTTAGAAATCCGGGATTTAAAAAAAAAATTGTTTAAGGAAAGCACACAATTTTGAAAAGGCTGAATATTTTGGAGTTGGAACGGTTTGGTTCGAATGAAAAATGTGGGAATTGTGGAACTTTGAAAAATGTCCGATTCATTTCAATGGAAATTTCATGGAAATTTCAGGAAAAGCGGGATTTTTTGGTAAAATGTTAAAAGACTGGAATGGTCTGAATGAGTTGAAATAGCTGGTGTTGGAATTTTCCAAATCAGTCGAGAAATGCTGAAGTACTAACATTTTTATGGTATTAGGGAATTCCAGGAATTTCAGGAAAACCGGGAATTTTTCCAGTTCAAAACCCAACTTGTTTTTTTTGTCCTGATTAAGAGGAATGTTTGGACAGTAGAAAGGTTGAAGTGGGTTGAAACATTTGGATGGAGTAGTAGCAAGAAAGAAGGGTCAAAAAAGGTAATTCCTGGAATTTTTTCGAACTTGGCAAAATGATAGTTTGAATGTCCCTGAAAACTAAGGAATTCTTGGAAATCCGGGATTTTTTTAAAAAATTGTTTAAGGAAAGCACACAATTTTGAACAGGCTGAATATTTTGGAGTTGGAACGGTTTGGTTCGAATGAAAAATGTGGGAATTGTGGAACTTTGAAAAATGTCCGATTAATTTCAATGGTAATTTCATGGAAATTTCGGGAAAAGCGGTATTTTTTGGTAAAATGTTAAAAGACTGGAATGGTCTGAATGAGTTGAAATAGCTGGTGTTGGAATTTTCCAAATCTGTCCAGAAATGCTGAAGTAGTAACATTTTTATGGTATTAGGGAATTCCAGGAATTTCGGGAAAACCGGGAATTTTTCCACTTAAAAACACAACTTGGTTTTTTTGTCCTGATTAAGAGGAATGTTTGGACTGTAGAAAGGTTGAAGTGGGTTGAAACATTTGGATGGAGTAGAGGCAAGAAAGAAGGGTCAAAAAAGGGAATTCTGGGAATTCCAGGAATTTTTTCGAACTTGGCAAAATGATAGTTTGAATGTCCCTGAAAACTAAGGAATTCTTGGAAATCCGGGATTTTTTTTATTTTTTTTAAATTGTTTAAGGAAAGCACACAATTTTGAACAGGCTGAATATTTTGGAGTTGGAACGGTTTGATTCGAATGAAAAATGTGGGAATTGTGGAACTTTGAAAAATGTCAGATTAATGTCAATGGAAATTTCATGGAAATTTGGGAATTTCGGGAAAAGCGGGATTTTTTGGTAAAATGTTAAGAGACTGGAATGGTCTGAATGAGTTGAAATAGCTGGTGTTGGAATTTTCCAAATCAGTCGAGAAATGCTGAAGTAGTAACATTTTTATGGTATTAGGGAATTCCAGGAATTTTGGGAAAACTGGGAATTTTTCCAGTTCAAAACACAACTTCGTTTTTTTGTCCTGATTAAGAGGAATGTTTGGACAGTGGAACGGTTGAAGTGGGTTGAAAAATTTGGATGGAGTAGAGGCAAGAAAGAAGGGTCAAAAAAGGGAATTCCTGGAATTTTTTTGAACTTGGCAAAATGATAGTTTGAATGTCCCTGAAAACTAAGGAATTCTTGGAAATCCGGGATTTTTTTTAAAAATTGTTTAAGGAAAGCACACAATTTTGAACAGGCTGAATATTTTGGAGTTGGAGCGGTTTGGTTCGAATGAAAAATGTGGGAATTGTGGAACTTTGAAAAATGTCCGATTAATTTCAATGGAAATTTCATGGAAATTTCGGGAAAAGCGGGATTTTTTGGGAAAATGTTAAAAGACTGGAATGGTCTGAATGAGTTGAAATAGCTGGTGTTGGAATTTTCCAAATCAGTCGAGAAATGCTGAAGTAGTAACATTTTTATGGTATTAGGGAATTCCAGGAATTTCGGGAAAACCGGGAATTTTTCCAGTTCAAAACACAACTTGTTTTTTTTTTCCTGATTAAGAGGAATGTTTGGACAGTAGAAAGGTTGAAGTGGGTTGAAACATTTGGATGGAGTAGAGGCAAGAAAGAAGGGTCAAAAAAGGGAATTCCTGGAATTTTTTCGAACTTGGCAAAATGATAGGTTTGAATTTCCCTGAAAACTAAGGAATTCTTGGAAATCTGGGATTTTTTTAAATTGTTTAAGGAAAGCACACAATTTTGAACAGGCTGAATATTTTGGAGTTGGAACGGTTTGGTTCGAATGAAAAATGTGGGAATTGTGGAACTTTGAAAAATGTCCGATTAATTTCAATGGAAATTTCATGGAAATTTCGGGAAAAGCGGGATTTTTGGGGAAAATGTTAAAAGACTGGAATGGTCTGAATGAGTTGAAATAGCTGGTGTTGGAATTTTCCAAATTAGTCGAGAAATGCTGAAGTAGTAACATTTTTATGGTATTAGGGAATTCCAGGAATTTCGGGAAAACCGGGAATTTTTCCAGTTCAAAACACAACTTCGTTTTTTTTGTCCTGATTAAGAAGAATGTTTGGACAGTGGAACGGTTGAAGTGGGTTGAAACATTTGGATGGAGTAGAGGCAAGAAAGAAGGGTCAAAAAAGGGAATTCCTGGAATTTTTTCGAACTTGGCAAAATGATAGTTTGAATGTCCCTGAAAACTAAGGAATTCTTGGAAATCCGGGATTTAAAAAAAAAAAATTGTTTAAGGAAAGCACACAATTTTGAACAGACTGAATATTTTGGAGTTGGAACGGTTTGGTTCGAATGAAAAATGTGGGAATTGTGGAACTTTGAAAAATGTCAGATTAATTTCAATGGAAATTTCATGGAAATTTGGGAATTTCGGGAAAAGCGCGATTTTTTCACTTTTCACTATTTTTCTAACCATGCATTGCTGTGTGGCACGCACAAAAGTGCTTTCATCAAATGCACTAGATGGCAGTATTGTCCTGTTTAAGAGTGTCACAACATTGCTGTTTACGGCAGACCAACTGCTTTACGGTAGACGAAAACGTGACTGCTTTTGTTGTGTGTTGTTGCCGCGCTGGGAGGACGTTAATGAAACTGCCTAACTGTTGGAATAATTGTTTGTAAGTTATCACAAAAGAAACGTTGTATTATGAATGCTGTCTTTCGAGGCCTAACAAGAGGAAGAAGGCTCGTAAAACTCCACTGTGATTTCAACACGGACAGATGGCAGGATCTGCTCAACTTCCAGAGGAACTCTCTTTGAAGTGTTAAACGAACTCTCTCTGAAGTATTTCACAAACTCTCTTCCAACTGTTTGGTGACCGAGGTCAACGCTGTTTACGACCCGCTGCCCTCTTGAAGTCACTGTGGTCAGGAGACGGGAGGGGTTATCCATTGTCCTCCAACACCTGCCCCAGCTGGATCCAGGAAGAGCCCAAGCCCGAGAAATCCCACTTCTTGGTCTTCAAAGCGACCGAAAACAATGACTGTTTTACATACTCCCCATTCCTGCTGTGACATGTGTTGGTGCGTGAACATTGAATATTGTAATAAAGAGGAGACGAAAACCTTCTTCTTCAGAGCGTGGTGCAGGACTGTACAGAGAGTGCAGTGGCCATGTCTCTCCTCAATATTGAGTCCAAATTTAATTCTGTCTCTGTTTGATTCCTTGCCTTTTGTCTTGTTTAATAGATGTCCTCAGTGTTTGAACGTGACACTAACAATAAACCCACATAAGAAACCAAGAACTCGCCCCCCATCATTCTACAGTTATAACGTGATTGGGCAGGTACGCTGAGTCCGCCTGAATTTCGGGAGAAAATTTGTCCCAGGAGTTTTTCGGGAGAGGCGCTGAATTTCGGGAGTCTCCCGGAAAATCCGGGAGGGTTGGCAAGTATGCTTTATGGCTTTATATGAAAAGGCTGATTGTGCAAAAGAGGTTTTACATCTGGCTACACCATACCTGCCAACTTTTGAAATCAGAAAAACCTAGTAGCCAGGGTTTAAGGGCCGCAGGCCCCGGTAGGTCCAGGACAAAGTCCTGGTGGAGGGTTCAGGGCTTCGCCCCCCGACGCAAAATGATTATTAGCATTCAGACAGGTTAAAATGTTGCTAAAACCATCACTTTTCTATCAGTCACAGTGACTTTTCAAAACAAAAATATTACAGCAAAAATCATATGGGTTGATTGACATGTTTATTCTGTAAGCTAACTTCAATAGTTTGAAATTATTTTGACAGTTAATGCCAGTTATCCTGTCAACATTTCACAAGACTTCAATTTGTTAATTGAAAGTATAAACACTTTTTACAGTAAAGAAATGGTAAAACAGTACTAAACAATTCCATTAAAAAAAAAAATTGGTGTCATTATTAACTTTCTGTCCAAGCTTGTATAATCTACTGCCTTGTTCAATTGTAAAAAATATTCTGTGCCTAAAATTCACATTTCTATCACAATTATCATACTGTAAACATGGTAAGCTAACTTCATTAAAATTAATAGTCCTGTCAATAGCATGGAATTACAATTCAAATGTAGTTTTTTATGTAAGCCTTTCAAAAGAATTCAAAATATGAAAAATTAATGAAAATTAATTGAAGCCATCAGACACTTGAAAAGTGGCACATCACATCTCTAATGTAATCATTTGAACTTTTCAACAGAAATAGCACTGCAAAAATATTAAGGACATACTTCTGTATTTTGGTAGTTATGCTGTCAACATTTAACAAGATTTCTTCAACTTGGACTTGAAAGCATAAATAGTATAAACACTTTTAACAGTATAACAGTACTAAACAATTCCAATAGATAACATTGGTGTCATTACCTTTTTGTGGCTAAAATCCAAATGTATTCCATCAGATTGCTCATACTGCAAAAATGATATGGTAACTTTATGATAAGTTTACTTGAAGTGGCATAAAACACTGAAAGTGATTGTTCCTATAACCCCTTTGTTTCAAATGTTTGTTCCACTTGTGGCAGTCGGGCACTAGCATACCGTCTTTGACAACTTGAAGTGGCATAAAACACTGAAAGTGATTGTTCCTATAACCCCTTTGTTTTAAATGTTTTATGCCACTTCAAGTTGTCAAAGACGTGCTGTGAAATACAGCCGACAGGATTGCGCACCAAACACGAAGCAAGGCCAAAGCGCATGCATGGTGCAGGAGAACAAAGGACTTCTTTCATTTAAGGTTTGTGATAAACCATCAAACTCATTCGTTAAAAGGACTCTATAGTAATATAAAGCGAGTTTTTCTGGACATTATCATGCAAGAAAAGTTTATTTTTGGGACCGCGATCACCGCGTAATGATTTTTAAAGGTTGCATTACAAACATTTAACTGTCCCATGTGATCAGCCAGTGCGATTGGAAGTCCATGCTCAATTATTGCCTCCGTAAATAAAACTTCGGCATTTATCACATCCAAAGAATCTGTTTGGGCCACGAAAAACGTTGAAAGTTTTCCACTTGTATCGCTAGCAACGGCATTAGACTTGTGTTTTTTTGTCCCAACGTGGTCTTTTACATCGCTAATTCCTCCGTGTCCGATCGAAAAATCTTGTCTGCACAAGGTGCAATTCGCGTAGTTTTCACCCTTTTTTTTTTTTAATGAATGAAAAACCGTATTTTTTATCACTTCAACCGTAACCCGGAATAGGTTGATGAAAACCGTACGAATTACGGGAAAACCGGAGTAGTTGGCAGGTATGCTACGCTACACTGTCCCCCGGTGCAGCACTAACTCTTCCGGGACGCTAAATGGGTTGTACTTGTATAGCGCTTTTCTACCTTTTTTTTTTAAAGGAACTCAAGAGTGCTTTGACACTATTTCCACATTCACCCATTCACACACTTATGGTGGGAGCTGCCATGCAAGGTCCTAACCAGGACCCATCAGGAGCAAGGGTGAAGTGTCTTGCTCAAGGACACAACGGACGTGATTAGGATGGTAGAAGGTGGGGATTGAACCAGGAACCCTCAGGTTGCTGGCACGGCCACTCTCCCAACTTCGCCACATTGTCGCTACAATATACACCACTGCTACCACCAACCCCCCCCTCCCCCCATCTCCCGAATTCGGAGGTCTCAAGGTTGGCAAGTATGCTTCGAGGTCGGTAAGCACAACCAGAATTATTAACCGGGTTATTAGGCGCACTGTCGAGTTTTGAGGGAAAAATAAGGATGTTAAGTGCGCCTTATAGTAGGAAAAATACGGTAGTTGTCCCAATACTTTAGTACAAAGCAGGGGAAAGTCGTACACAAAACAAAAGGTGATTTATTTATTTTTTTAGGAGCCACTACTTAATTCATCATCATCATCATCATCATCATTGATTTACCTGCGTGAGAGGAATTAGGAATATAATTTGTCCTGCACGCCCCCTGTGGCTATGGCGTGCACCATGGTTTGGTTGACTCGGCTGTGTGAGAGAAGTAGTTACAGAATAAACCTCCAATCACTTCTGTCAACATCACCCCGCCCCCCCCCCGCAGGAAATCACGTTGGGTTAGGTGGATCCATCCATGGTCGGGGACAAAAAAAAAAAACAACGACGGTCATCTTTTCCAAGTCAAAGCCAAGCAAGAGTTGCGACTTCTCACCTGTAGGCGGCGCCGTTCATCTCAGGGTGCGTCTGCTGCTGCTGCTGCTGCTGCTCCATCATGCCCCACGGCGCCGAGGTGATGAAGAACTCTTTGTTGACGCAGTTCCGGAGACTATCAGGGATGCGGCCTGCGGGAGGACGGACAGTTTTTGATTGATTGATTGAGACTTGTATTAGTAGATTGCGCAGTACAGTACATATTCCGTAAAATTGACCACTAAACGGTAGGGGTGTAACGGTACCCAAAAATTCCGGTTCGGTACGTACCTCGGTTTAGAGGTCACAGTTCGGAGAAAACGACAAAATATAAATTTTTTGGTTATTTATTTACCAAATGTGTAAACCAGGGGTGCTCATTACGTCGATCGCGAGCTACCGGTCGATCTCGGAGGGTGTGTCAGTCGATCACCAGCCAGGCATTAAAAAAATAGTCCTAAAAATGAGCGATCATAAAAATCTTCACTATGACGTCACTTTGGTCACTTGATTGACATTCACGGCACCCGAGGGTCTTCTGAGATGACGCTGGCTGCTGCCGGCTCATTAAAATGACCGACTGGAAGGCGAGAAACACTTTATTTCAACAGACTCTGGCGCCGTACCTGTCGTCAAAACTCCAAAGACCGACTGCACAGTTGCACAGTTGCGCTAACAAAATAAGAGTCTCAGAAAGCCGGCGTGCACAAGCTAGCAAGCTACGGAGTTTGCCGACAATGTATTTCTTGTAAAGTGTATACAAAGGAGTACGGAAGCTGGACAAATAAGATGCCAAAAACCAACCACTTTCATGTGGTATTGGACAGAAAGGAGGACTTTTATCTCCTCCATTCGAAAATGCGGACGTTTTTAGCACCACTGTCTGATTCCAATCAATGCAAGTCATCAGAATCAGGTAATACACCAACTTATATTCTTGTCTTCATGAAAGAAAGGAATCTATATGTGTTAAACATGCTTGTATTATCTTTAAACACCTTAACTTGTTAACAATATTAACTATATGTGTTAAACATGCTTGCATTATCTTTAAACACCTTTAACTTATTAACAATATTAACTATATGTGTTAAACATGCTTGTATTATCTTTAAACACCTTTAACTTGTTAACAATATTAACTATATGTGTTAAACATGCTTGTATTATCATTAAACACCTTTAACTTGTTAACAATATTAACTATAGGTGTTAAACATGCTTGTATTATCTTTAAACACCTTTAAGTTGTTAACAATATTAACTATATGTATTAAACATACTTGTATTATCATTAAACACCTTTAATTTATTAACAATATTAACTATATGTGTTAAACATGCTTGCATTATCATTAAACACCTTTAACTTGTTAACAAAAACATATATTTCATAAATAAGTAAATATAAATGATATATATGAATGAGGTAGATCCCCACGACTTGATCAATTGAAAAGTAGCTCGCCTGCAGAAAAAGTGTGAGCACCCCTGGTGTAAACAATGGCATAACATACATATACACACAGGGTCCATTGCCAGGGTTCATGTAATAATAATAATATTAATAGATTTATTTGTAAAAATCACTTTATATTGAGTAAACAATCTCAAAGTGCTACAGTGTATTAAAAAAAATAAAGATAATAAAGAAATAAATAAAAATAAAAACTTGAACAGCCAAATAGCTATAACTAGTATGCATATATCTAAAAAAAAAAAAGGCTTTTTTTTTTTAATTTTATTTTTTAAAGAAGGGTTTTTAAGCCTTTTTTAAAAGCATCCACAGTCTGTGGTGCCCTCAGGTGGTCAGGGAGAGCGTTCCACAGACTGGGAGCAGCGGAGCAGAAAGCCCTCTCAACATATATCAAATAAAAACTAAATAAGATAAGGCTCAGAATGGTTTCTTAACAAAACCTTTCTACATATAAAGTGTTTTTTTTGATTGATTGATTGAGACTTTTATTAGTAGATTGCACAGTACAGTACATATTCCGTACAATTGGCCACTAAATGGTAGGGGTGTGTAACGGTACACAAAAATTCCGGTTCGGTATGTACCTCGGTTTAGAGGTCACAGTTCGGTTCATTTTTGGTACAGTAAGAAAACAACAAAACATTCATTTTTTGGTTATTTATTTACCAAATGTGTAAACAATGGCATAACATACATATACACACAGGGTCCATTGCCAGGGTTCATGTAATATTAATAATAATAATAATAGATTTATTTGTAAAAATCACTTTATATTGAGTAAACAATCTCAAAGTGCTACAGTGATATTAAAAAAATAAATAAATAAATAAATAAAGAAATAAATAAAAATAAAAACTTGAACAGCCAAATAGCTATAACTAGTATGCATATATCTAAAAAAAAAAAGGCTTTAAAAAAAAAAAATTTTTTTAAAGAAGGGTTTTTAAGCCTTTTTTAAAAGCATCCACAGTCTGTGGTGCCCTCAGGTGGTCAGGGAGAGCGTTCCACAGACTGGGAGCGGAGGAGCAGAAAGCACTCTCAACATATATAAAATAAAAACTAAATAAGATAAGGCTCAGAATGGTTTCTTAAAGGGGAACATTATCACCAGACCTATGTAAGCGTCAATATATACCTTGATGTTGCAGAAAAAAGACCATATATTTTTTTAACCGATTTCCGAACTCTAAATGGGTGAATTTTGGCGAATTAAACGCCTTTCTAATATTCGCTCTCGGAGCGATGACGTCACAACGTGACGTCGCATCGGGAAGCAATCCGCCATTTTCTCAAACACCGAGTCAAATCAGCTCTGTTATTTTCCGTTTTTTTCGCCTGTTTTCCGTACCTTGGAGACATCATGCCTCGTCGGTGTGTTGTCGGAGGGTGTAACAACACCAACAGGGACGGATTCAAGTTGCACCAGTGGCCCAAAGATGCCAAAGTGGCAAGAAATTGGACGTTTGTTCCGCACACTTTACCGACGAAAGCTATGCTACGACAGAGATGGCAAGAATGTGTGGATATCCTGCGACACTCAAAGCAGATGCATTTCCAACCATAAAGTCAAAGAAATCTGCCGCCAGACCCCCATTGAATCTACCGGAGTGTGTGAGCAATTCAGGGACAAAGGGCCTCGCTAGCACGGCAAGCAATTGCGGGAGTTTGTTCCCGCAGACGAGCGAGCTAAACCCCCTATCGACCCTAGCTTCCCTGGCCTGCTGACATCAACTCCAAAACTGGACAGATCAGCTTTCAGGAAAAAAGAGCGGATGAGGGTATGTCTACAGAATATATTAATTGATGAAAATTGGGCTGTCTGCACTCTAAAAGTGCATGTTGTTGCCAAATGTATTTCATATGCTGTAAACCTAGTTCGTAGTTGTTAGTTTCCTTTAATGCCAAACAAACACATACCAATCGTTGGTTAGAAGGCGATCGCCGAATTCGTCCTCGCTTTCTCCCGTGTCGCTGGCTGTCGTGTCGGTTTCGCTTGCATACGGTTCAAACCGATATGGCTCAATAGCTTCAGTTTCTTCTTCAATTTGGTTTTCGCTACCTGCCTCCACACTACAACCATCCGTTTCAATACATGCGTAATCTGTTGAATCGCTTAAGCCGCTGAAATCCGAGTCTGAATCCGAGCTAATGTCGCTATATCTTGCTGTTCTATGCGCCATGTTTGTTTGTGTTGGCATCACTATGTGACGTCACAGGAAAATGGACGGGTGTATATAACGATGGTTAAAATCAGGCACTTTGAAGCTTTTTTTTTAGGGATATTGCGTGATGGGTAAAATTTTGAAAAAAACTTTGAAAAATATAATAAGCCACTGGGAACTGATTTTTAATGGTTTTAACCCTTCTGAAATTGTGATAATGTTCCCCTGTAACAAAACCTTTCTACATATAAAGTGCTTTTTTTTTATTGATTGATTGATTGAGACTTTTATTAGTAGGTTGCACAGTGAAGTACATATTCCGTACAATTGACCACTAAATGGTAACACCCCAATAAGTTTTTCAACTTGTTTAAGTCGGGGTCCACGTTAATCAACATTAAACTGCCTCAAGTTGTTGCTCAGATTAAATAAAATGACAAAACTTTTCTTCTACCGTATTTTTCGGACTATAAGTCAGTTGCATAAGGACTCCCAAAGGGAGTCCTTATGCAATGGGACATAAGGACCTATTGAATTTCTAAGGTTTTATTCTTTCTTTATTATTATTCTTCCGCCGCCTCTTTGAGCACTAATTTGACCCACTTAACATGCTTCAAAACTCACCATATTTGACCCACACATCAGGACCTGCGAAAATTGTCTTTTAATGAAAAAACCAAACCCCAAAACTCAAAATTGCGCTCTAGCGCCCCATAGGAAAGAAAAAAAACTAGACTGCCTGTAACTCCCACTAGGAAGGTCGGAGAGACATGAAACAAAAACCTCTATGTAGGTGTGACTTAGACCTAGTTTTCATAATTGTATATCGGGCAAAAATCAACAGGAAGTTGGCAATTCCCCCTTCAAGACAAAAAAATACTAAAAACAGTCACTTTTGCCTCTTTGAGCTGTAATTTGACCCCCTTAACATGCTTCAAAACTCACCGAACTGAACACACACATCAGGACTGGCAAAAATTGTGATCTAATAAAAAAACCTAACCCCAAATTTGAAAATTGCGGTCTAGAGCAATTTTTGAATAAAACGGAGAAAAAACTGCTCCTCGGAAGAAAAAAATGACAAAACTGCCTGTAACTCCCACTGGGAAGGTCGGAGAGACATGAAACAAAATCCTCTCCGTAGGTCTCACTTAGACCTACATTTCATAAATTGACAACCCCCAGCAAAAATCTACAAGAAGCTTGCTATTCCCCCTTCAACACAACATTTTTGTAAAAACCCGTCACCTTTCTTCAAACATTATCTCCTCTGAGCGTGTTTGTTGTTTCGGCTTCAAACTAACACAGGAGAGAGATTGAACCCTTGTGATTAAAAGTTATCGAAAGAGTTTTAATACCGGCTCCGGTTTTGATTTTATGACCCTTCAAAGAGCCGCTGCGCTGATGCTGCTGTTTTTTCAAGATGGCTGCTTAAAAGCAGGAAACACCAGCGTGCCCACACAATGCAGACAAGGTAGGTACACTACACAAAAGTATTGGGACAATTCGGACTAAAAGTAGACAAAAGTATTGGGACACTTATGACGAAAACTGAACAAAAGTATTGGGACACTTAGGACTAGCACCTGCCAAATATGCGGGCCCGACCAATGCTGCTTGCAGCTTTAATTCTTTCTTTATCCTTTTTGAGCACTAATTTGACCCACTTAACATGCTTCAAAACTCACCATATTTGACCCACACATCAGGACCTGCGAAAATTGTCTTTTAATAAAAAAACCGAACCCCAAAACTCAAAATTGCGCTCTAGCGCCCCCTAGGAAAAAAAAAAACTAGACTGCCTGTAACTCCCACTAGGAAGGTCGGAGAGACATGAAACAAAAACCTCTATGTAGGTTTGACTTAGACCTAGTTTTCATAATTGTATATCCTCGGGCAAAAATCAACAGGAAGTTGGCAATTCCCCCTTCAAGACAAAAAAGTACTAAAAACAGTCACTTTTGCCTTTTTGAGCTGTAATTTGACCCCCTTAACATGCTTCAAAACTCACCAAACTGAACACACACATCAGGACTGGCAAAAATTGTGATCTAATAAAAAAACCTAACCCCAAATTTAAAAATTGCGCTCTAGAGCAATTTTTGAATAAAACGCAGAAAAAACTGCTTAGGACTAACACTGGACAAAAGTATTGGGACACCTAGGATTTAATCTGGACAAAAGTATTGGGACACTTAGGACTAAAACTGGACAAAAGTATTGGGACACTTAGGACTACCACTAGACAAAAGTATTAGGACACTTAGGACTAAAACTGGACAAAAGTATTGGGACACTTAGGACTAAAACTGGACAAAAGTATTGGGACACTTAGGACTACCACTAGACAAAAGTATTAGGACACTTAGGACTAAAACTGGACAAAAGTATTGGGACACTTAGGACTACCACTGGACAAAAGTATTGGGACACTTAGGACTACCACTAGACAAAAGTATTAGGACACTTAGGACTAAAACTGGACAAAAGTATTGGGACACTTAGGACTACCACTGGACAAAAGTATTGGGACACTTACACTGGAGAAAAGTATTGGGACACTTATGACTATCACTGGACAAAAGTATTGGGACACTTAGGACTATCACTGGACAAAAGTATTGGGACACTTAGGACTAAAACTGGACAAAAGTATTGGGACACTTAGGACTAAAACTGGACAAAAGTATTGGGACACTTAGGACTACCACTAGACAAAAGTATTAGGACACTTAGGACTAAAACTGGACAAAAGTATTGGGACACTTAGGACTACCACTGGACAAAAGTATTGGGACACTTACACTGGAGAAAAGTATTGGGACACTTAGGCCGAAAACTGGACAAAAGTATTGGGACACTTACACTGGACAAAAGTATTGGGACACTTAGGACTATCACTGGACAAAAGTATTGGGACACTTAGGCCGAAAACTGGACAAAAGTATTGGGACACTTACACTGGACACAAGTATTGGGACACTTACACTGGACAAAAGTATTGGGACACTTATGACTATCACTGGACAAAAGTATTGGGACACTTATGACTATCACTGGACAAAAGTATTGGGACACTTATGACTATCACTGGACAAAAGTATTGGGACACTTATGACTATCACTGGACAAAAGTATTGGGACACTTAGGCCGAAAACTGGACAAAAGTATTGGGACACTTACACTGGACAAAAGTATTGGGACACTTAGGACTATCACTGGACAAAAGTATTGGGACACTTAGGCCGAAAACTGGACAAAAGTATTGGGACACTTACACTGGACACAAGTATTGGGACACTTACACTGGAGAAAAGTATTGGGACACTTATGACTATCACTGGACAAAAGTATTGGGACACTTGGGACTATCACTGGACAAAAGTATTGGGACACTTATGACTATCACTGGACAAAAGTATTGGGACACTTGGGACTATCACTGGACAAAAGTATTGGGACACTTAGGCCGAAAACTGGACAAAAGTATTGGGACACTTACACTGGACACAAGTATTGGGACACTTACACTGGACACAAGTATTGGGACACTTAGGACTACAACTTGACAAAAGTCTTAGGACACTTAGGACTAGCACCTGCCAAATACGCGGGCCCGACCAACGCTGCTTGCAGCTTTAATTTTAAATTGCCTTTCAAATGTCTATTCTTGCTGTTGGCTTTTATCAAATACATTTCCCCCAAAAATGCGACTTATACTCCAGTGCGACTTATATATGTTTTTTTCCTTCTTTATTATGCATTTTCGGCCGGAGCGACTTATACTGTACACGCACCGTTACACCCCTACTAAATGGTAACACCCGAATACGTTTTTCCAACTTGTTTAAGTCGGGGGTCCACGTTAATCAATTCACGGTAATGAGCGGGACGTGGCGGTCCGCACGCGCTCAGTGACGTACCCGTGATGGCTCGGCGTATCTCCGTGGCGGCGGCCTCGCGCATCTCCAGCGACGCTTGCTCGCTGTACCAGGCGGTGTGCGGCGTGCAGATCAGGTTGGGCGCGTCTTTCAGAGGCCCCTGGGAGAAGCTGGGCGAGGAAAAAAAGTGAAATATTTTCTATAAACACCAAAAGCAGTGAAGTTGTCACGTTGTGTAAATGGTAAATAAAAACAAATCCTTTTCAACTTATATTCAATTGAATAGACTGCAAAGACAAGATATTTCATGTTCACACTGAGAAACTTTGTTATTTTTTGGCAAATATTAGCTCATTGGGAAATGGATGCCTGCAACATGTTTCGAAAAAGCTGGCACAAGTGGCAAAAAAGACTGATAAAGTTGAGGAATGCTCATCAAAGACTTATTTGGAACATCCCACAGGTGAACAAGCTAATTGGGAACAGGTGGGTGCCATGATTGGGTATAAAAGCAGCTTCCATGAAATTGCTCAGTCATTCACAAACAAGGACGGGGCGAGGGTCACCACTTTGTCGACAAATGCGTGAGCAAATTGTTTAAGAACAACATTTCTCAACCAGCTATTGCAAGGAATTTAGGGGATTTCACCATCTACGCTCCGTAATATCATCAAAAGGTTCAGAGAATCTGGAGAAATCACTGCACGTAAGCGGCGATTCTACGGACCTTCCATCCCTCAGGCGGTACTGCACCAAAAAGCGACATCAGACAGATCAGACAAAAAAAAAAAAAAAAAAAGCGACATCAGTGTGTAAAGGATATCACCACATGGGCTCAGGAACACTTCAGAAAACCAAAGTCAGCAACTACAGTCGGTCGCTACATCTGTAAGTGCAAGTTAAAACTCTACTATGCAAAGCGAAATACATTTATCAACAACACCCAGAAACTCCGCCGACTTCGCTGGGCCCGAGCTCATCTAAGATGGACTCATGCAAAGTGGAAAAGTGTTATGTGGTCTGACGAGTCCGCATTTCAAATTGTTTTTGGAAACTGTGGACGTCGTGTCCTCTGTACCAAAGAGGAATAGAACCATCCGGATTGTTCTAGGGTGAAAGTGTAAAAGCCAGCATGTGTGATGGTATGGGGGTGTATTAGTGCCCAAGACATGGGTAACTTACACATCTGTGAAGGCGCCATTAATGTTGAAAGGTACATACTGGTTTTGGAGCAACATATGTTGCCATCCAAGCAACGTTATCATGGACGCCCCTGCTTATTTCAGCAAGACAAAAGCCAAGCCACGTATTACAACAGCGTGGCTTCGTAGTAAAAGAGTGCGGGTACTAGACTGGCCTGCCTGTAGTCCAGACCCGTCTCCCATTGAAAATGTGTGGCGCATTATGAAGCCTAAAATAGCACAACGGAGACCCCCGGACTGTTGAACAACTTAAGCTGTACATCAAGCAAGAATGGGAAAGAATGTTTTGTATTCAACAAATAGTTTTCATAAAACACAGACAAAGACACTGAAAAGGTGCGCTGCAGCGTTAAATGTACTTCCTCTTTCCTACCTTGAACCGGAAGTACATGTACTCAGTGGCCTAGTGGTTAGAGTGTCCGCCCTGAGATCGGTAGGTTGTGGGTTCAAACCCCGGCCGAGTCATACCAAAGACTATAAAAATGGGACCCATTACCTCCCTGCTTGGCACTCAGTATCAAGGGTTGGAATTGGGGGGTTAAATTACCAAAAATGATTCCCGGGCGCGGCCACCGCTGCTGCCCACTGCTCCCCTCACCTCCCAGGGGGTGATCAAGGGTGATGGGTTAAATGCAGAGAATAATTTCGCCACACCTAGTGTGTGTGTGACAATCATTGGTACTTTAACTTTAACTTTTTTTATATGGACGAATAGAACAGACAAGCAATTGTAATGTCGGCTCACGGAAAAACAAAAATCCTAATCTACGATTTGACTCCCTCGAATGGACTTGACGCTCCAACAACAGGAACAGGCTGTTCTGAAAACATCCCCCCCCCGAGGACACCTCAATGATGGACGCTTTTGACCTCCCTCCCTCCTCAAAGACACCTGGAGTCCAACTTTTGCTTGCATGCAGAACGGCCCCAGGTCTATGGACACTACATCAACACACTCAAGACAATGGGCATATACACACACACACCCCCTCCCCTTCACCCCCGCTTGATTCCCCTTCGGGGTGATGGACGGCTGGCAGCGCTTTATAGCAGCAGTCGACCTCCAGGGACCCAACTCCCCCCCTCTGTTGGTACATTCTCGTTACAATTGAGTTGCCACCTGAAGGGTTCTGTCTCGTGGACGTCCAAAGCGGCTCCACGTATCCTTCCTTCCTTCAGGGCCTGAGCCAAGGCCTTCTCGTCCACCAGACCTCCTCGCGCCGCGTTGACCAGGAAGGCTCCTTGACGCATCTGCAAACATCAACGGCCACTTTTGTCAGCGTCCCACGCCGCAGTGCGCCACGCGTCCAGCAGGGCGGCCCACCTGCTTGATGGTGAAGTCGTTGATGAGGTGGTGGTTGTGCTCGTTGAGGTTGCAGTGCAGAGACACACAGTCGCTCTGGTAGAGGAGGTCCTGCAGCGTGTAGACCCTCTGGACCCCCAGCGAGCGCTCCAGGCCGTCCTGGAGGTAAGGGTCGTAGAAGATCACGTTGAAGCCGAACGCCTTGGCCCGCATCGCCACCGCTTGGCCTGCGCGACCTGTAGGGGGCGCAGTGTAGCGTGTTAGAGGTGGTAATATGCTGCCCCCTAAAGGTTGGGAGGAAGACTTTTCATGCCTTTTAATTGATTTCACATGAACTTTTTTTCCTCAGCCAAAAGGCAAAATTATTTTTTGTACAAAACCCTCTCAAAAAAACGAAATTTATTTATCTTTGTGTTTTGGATAAAAGGTAAATATATATTATATTTTATATATATATTTTTTAGATTTAAACAAATATATATTTACATCAAACATTTTTTTTTTTTTTTTTACAAAATACTTTTTTTTATTAGAAAAAAACTGATGGATGAATAGTTTTCTTTAAAAAAGGACAATTTATTTATTCATAATTAAATACAATTTATTTAAATAAATAAATAAATATATATTTACATTAAACATTTTTTGTTTTTTTTACAAAATACTTTTTTTTATTAGAAAAAAACTGATGAACACTTTTCTTTAAAAAAAAAAAAAGACAATTTATTTATTCATAATTAAATACAATTTATTTAAATAAATAAATAAATAAATATATATTTACATTAAACTTTTTTTTTTTTTTTTTACAAAATCCTTTTTTTATTAGAAAAAAACTGATGGATGAATACTTTTCTTTAAAAAAATGACAATTTATTTATTCATAATTAAATACAATTTATTTAAATAAATATACAATTTTTATTTTAGTCAAAAAAAAAAAAATACTATTTCTGTTTTTATCCAAATCAAAAAGAAGAGTGAACATCATGTTTTTTTATAAGATAGGATAGACTTTTATTTATCCCACAATTGAGAAATTATGTGGTTGTACAAAACCCTCTCAAAAAACTAAATATATTTATTTTTGTCCATCCATCCATCCATCCATTTTCTACCGCTTGTCCCTTTTGGGGTCGCGGGGGGTGCTGGAGCCTATCTCAGCTGCATTCGGGCGGAAGACGGGGTACACCCTGGACAAGTCGCCACCTCATCACCTCTAATTTATTTTTGTGTTTTGTATAATATGTTAAATATATATTATATTTTATATTATTTTTTAGATTGAAACAAATATATATTTACATTAAACATGTTTTTTGTTTTTGTTTTTTTTTTAAATAAAAATGAATGTAATTAGAAAAAACTGATGGATGAACACTTTTCTTTAAAAAAAAATTACAATTTATTTATTCATAATTAAATACAATTTATTTAAATAAATAAATAAATATATATTTACATTAAACATTTTTTGTTTTTTTTACAAAATACTTTTTTTTTATTAGAAAAAAAACTGATGGATGAATACTTTTCTTTAAAAAATGACAATTTATTTATTCATAATTAAATACAATTCATTTAAATAAATATAACATTTTTATTTTAGTCAAAAAAAACAAAAAAAACTATTTCTGTTTTTATCCAAATCAAAAAGAAAAGTGAACATCATGTTTTTTTATAAGATAGGATAGACTTTTATTTACCCCACAATTGAGAAATTATGTGGTTGTACAAAACCCTCTCAAAAAACTAAATGTATTTATTTTTGTCCATCCATCCATTTCCTACCGCTTGTCCCTTTTGGGGTGGCGGGGGGTGCTGGAGCCTATCTCAGCTGCATTCGGGCGGAAGACGGGGTACACCCTGGACAAGTCGCCACCTCATCACTTCTAATTTATTTTTGGTGTTTTGTATAATATGTTAAATATATATTATATTTTATATTATTTTTTAGATTGAAACAAATATATATTTACATTAAACATGTTTTTTTTTTTTTAACAAAATAAAAATTATTTTAATTAGAAAAAAACTGATGGATGAACACTTTTCTTTAAAAAAAAAAAAAAAGACAATTTATTTATTCATAATTAAATACAATTTATTTAAATAAATAACATTATTTTAATTTAGTCAAAAAAACAAAAAACAAATAAATCCTATTTCTGTTTTTATCAAAATCAAAAAGAAGAGTGAACATCACGTTGTTTTTTTATAAAATAGGATAGATTCCACAATTGAGAAATGATGTGGTTGCAGTGCAGTAACAAGTAAAACTTCATGAAAAACTAAAGATTAGTAATAAATAAATAATACGTACATACATAGTAGTAGTAGTTGTAGAAGTAGTACAAGTAATAGTAGTAGAAGTTGTAGTCGTACAAGTAGTAGTAGTACAAGTAGTAGTAGTAGTAGTAGTAGTAGTAGTACAAGTATTAGTAGTAGTAGTAGTAGTAGTAGTAGTAGTAGGACGAGTAGTAGTAGTAGTAGTACAAGTACAAGTAGTAGTAGTAGTGGTAGTACAAGTAGTAGTAGTAGTACAAGTAGTAGTAGTAGTAGTAGTAGTGGTAGTAGTAGTAGTAGTACAAGTACAAGTAGTAGTACTAGTGGTAGTAGTAGTAGTAGTAGTAGTAGTACCAAAGTCAATCAATCACAGTTTATTTATATAGCCCTAAATCATGAGTGTCTCAAAGGGCTGCACAAGCCACAGCGACATCCTCGGCTCAGATACCACATCAGGGCAAGGGAAAAACTCAACCCAAGTAGTAGTAGTAGTAGTATAAGTAGTAGTAGTAATAGTAGTAGTAGCTGTAGTAATCGTCGTCGAAGTACAAGTACAAGTAGTAGTCGTAGTCGCAGTAGTAGTAGTAGTAGTACAAGTAGTAGTAGTAGCAGTAGTAGAAGTAGTGGTAGTAGTAGCAGTAGTAGAAGTAGCGGTAGTAGTAGTAGTGGTGGTAGTAGTAGTAGTACAAGTAGTAGTAGTAGTAGTAGTAGTAGTAGCAGAAGTAGAAGTAGTAGTAGTCATAGTCGCAGTAGTAGTGGTAGTAGTAGTAGTAGTAGTAGTACTACAAGTAGTAGAAGTAGTAGTAGTAGTAGTAGTAGTAATAGTAGCAGAAGTAGAAGTAGTAGTAGTCATAGTCGTACAAGTAGTAGTAGGACAAGTAGTAGTAGTAGTAGTAGTACAAGTAGTAGTAGTACAAGTAGTAGTAGTCGTAGTAGTAGTAGGACGAGTAGTAGTAGTATTTGTAGTAGTACAAGTACAAGTAGTAGTACAAGTAGAAGTAGTAGTAGTAGTACTAGTAGAAGTACCAAAGTCAATCAATCACAGTTTATTTATATAGCCCTAAATCATGAGTGTCTCAAAGGGCTGCACAAGCCACAACGACATCCTCGGCTCAGATCCCACATCAGGACAAGGAAAAACTCAACCCAAGTAGTAGTAGTAGTAGTATAAGTAGTATAAGTAGTAGTAGTAATAGTAGTAGTAGCTGTAGTAATCGTCGTCGAAGTACAAGTACAAGTAGTAGTCGTAGTCGCAGTAGTAGTAGTAGTAGTACAAGTAGTAGTAGTAGCAGTAGTAGAAGTAGTGGTAGTAGTAGTAGTACAAGTAGTAGTAGAAGTAGTAGTAGTAGTAGTAATAGTAGCAGAAGTAGAAGTAGTAGTAGTCATAGTCGCAGTTGCAGTAGTAGTGGTAGTAGTAGTAGTAGTAGTAGTAGTAGTAGTACAAGTAGTAGAAGTAGTAGTAGTAGTAGTAGTAGTAGTAGTAGTAGCAATAGTAGCAGAAGTAGAAGTAGTAGTAGTAGTCATAGTCGCAGTAGTAGTGGTAGTATTAGTAGTAGTAGTAGTAGTGGTAGTAGTAGTAGTAACTGACCAAATCCGATGAGTCCGAGGGTCTCTCCTCTGATCCTGGCAGCACCAGAGGCCACCTCACGTATCTGTTCTACACTCTGGACCCTGGTTCCTTCCCTCAAGGCCTGGTAGAGCCAAGTGTTCCTCCTGTACAAGTTGAGGATGTGACACAGTGTGGAGTCTGCTGTCTCCTCCACAGCTGCTGAGGGAATGTTGCACACCGCGATGCCTGGGGAGGAACATATAAATGATAAATAAATAATCACTATATATAATATCACTTCTATTCAATAATAATTACCATTAACTTTATATACTTGACTATTGTATTGACTAATATGCACCACAGTGTAGTGTTATTATATACTACACAACATCATGTTTAAATACTTTACTATTGTATTGACTAATACGCACCACAATGTAGTGTGTTATTATATACTACACATAATCATGTTTAAATACTTAACTATTGTATTGACTAATACGCACCACAGTGTAGTGTTATTATATACTACACAACATCATGTTTAAATACATTACAATTGTATTGACTAATACGCACCACAGTGTAGTGAGTTATTATATACTACACAACATCATGTTTAAATACATTACAATTGTATTGACTAATACACACCACAGTGTAGTGAGTTATTATATACTACACAACATCATGTTTAAATACTTTACTATTGTATTGACTAATACGCACCACAGTGTAGTGTGTTATTATATACTACACATCATCATGTTTAAATACTTTACTATTGTATTGACTAATACGCACCACAGTGTAGTGTGTTATTATATACTACACAACATCATGTTTAAACACTTGACTATTGTATTGAATAATATGCACCACAGTGTAGTGAATTATTATATACTACACATCATGTTTAAATACTTTACTATTGTATTGACTAATACGCACCACAGTGTAGTGTGTTATTATATACTACACAACATCATGTTTAAACACTTGACTATTGTATTGACTAATACGCACCACAGTGTAGTGTTTTATTATATACTACACAACATCATGTTTAAACACTTGACTATTGTATTGACTAATACGCACCACAATGTAGTGTTTTATTATATACTACACAACATCATGTTTAAACACTTGACTATTGTATTGACTAATACGCACCACAGTGTAGTGTGTTATTATATACTACACATCATGTTTAAATACTTTACTATTGTATTGAATAGTACGCACCACAGTGTAGTGTTATTATATACTACACATCATGTTTAAATACTTTACTATTGTATTGACTAATACACACCACAGTGTAGTGTTATTATATACTACACATCATGTTTAAATACTTTACTATTGTATTGAATAGTACGCACCACAGTGTAGTGTGTTATTATATACTACACAACATCATGTTTAAATACTTTACTATTGTATTGAATATGCACTACAGTGTAGTGTGTTATTACATACTACACATAATCATGTTTAAATACTTTACTATTGTATTGAATAATACGCACCACAGTGTAGTGTGTTATTATATACTACACAACATCATGTTTGAATACTTTACTATTGTATTGACTAATACACACCACAGTGTAGTGTGTTATATACTACAAAACATGTTTAAATACTTTACTATTGTATTGACCAATACACACCACAGTGTAGTGTGTTATATACTACAAAACATCATGTTTAAATACTTTACTATTGTATTGAATAATATGCACCACAGTGTAGTGTGTTATTATATACTACACATCATCATGTTTAAATACTTTACTATTGTATTGAATAATACGCACCACAGTGTAGTGTGTTATATACTACACAACATCATGTTTAAATACTTTACTATTGTATTGACTAATACGCACCACAGTGTAGTGTGTTATATACTACAAAACATCATGTTTAAATACTTTACTATTGTATTGAATAATATGCACCACAGTGTAGTGTGTTATTATATACTACACATCATCATGTTTAAATACATTACAATTGTATTGACTAATACGCACCACAGTGTAGTGTGTTATTATATACTACACATCATCATGTTTAAATACATTACAATTGTATTGACTAATACGCACCACAGTGTAGTGACTTATCATATACTACACATCATCATGTTTAAATACTTTATTATATTGACTAATACGCACCACAGTGTAGTGTGTTATTATATATTACACATTATATTTAAATACTTTACTATTGTAGTGACTAATACGCACCACAGTGTAGTGTGTTATATACTACAAAACATCATGTTTAAATACTTTACTATTGTATTGACTAATACGCACCACAGTGTAGTGTGTTATTATATACTACACAACATTATATTTAAATACTTTACTATTGTATTGACTAATATGCACCACAGTGTAGTGTGTTATTATATACTACACATTATATTTAAATACTTTACTATTGTATTGACTAATACGCACCACAGTGTAGTGTGTTATTATATACTACACATCATGTTTAAATACATTACAATTGTATTGACTAATACGCACCACAGTGTAGTGTGTTATTATATACTACACAACATCATGTTTAAATACTTGACTATTGTATTGACTAATACGCACCACAGTGTAGTGTTATTATATACTAAACATCATCATGTTTAAATACTTTACAATTGTATTGACTAATACGCACCACAGTGTAGTGTGTTATTATATACTACACATCATCATGTTTAAACACTTGACTATTGTATTGACTAATACGCACCACAGTGTAGTGTGTTATATACTACACAACATCATGTTTAAATACTTTACTATTGTATTGAATAATATGCACCACAGTGTAGTGTGTTATTATATACTACACATCATCATGTTTAAATACATTACAATTGTATTGACTAATACGCACCACAGTGTAGTGTGTTATTATATACTACACATCATCATGTTTAAATACATTACAATTGTATTGACTAATACGCACCACAGTGTAGTGTGTTATTATATACTACACATCATGTTTAAATACTTTACTATTGTATTGAATAGTACGCACCACAGTGTAGTGTGTTATTATATACTACACATCATCATGTTTAAATACTTTACTATTGTATTGAATATGCACTACAGTGTAGTGTGTTATTATATACTACACATCATCATGTTTAAATACATTACAATTGTATTGACTAATACGCACCACAGTGTAGTGTGTTATTATATACTACACATCATGTTTAAATACTTTACTATTGTATTGAATAGTACGCACCACAGTGTAGTGTGTTATTATATACTACACATCATCATGTTTAAATACTTTACTATTGTATTGAATATGCACTACAGTGTAGTGTGTTATTATATACTACACAACATCATGTTTAAATACTTGACTATTGTATTGACTAATACGCACCACTGTGTAGTGTGTTATTATATACTACACATCATCATGTTTAAATACTTGACTATTGTATTGACTAATACGCACCACAGTGTAGTGTTATTATATACTACACAACATCATGTTTAAATACTTGACTATTGTATTGACTAATACGCACCACAGTGTAGTGTGTTATTATATACTACACAACATCATGTTTAAATACTTGACTATTGTATTGACTAATACGCACCACAGTGTAGTGTTATTATATACTACACATCATAATGTTTAAATACTTTACTATTGTATTGAATAGTACGCACCACAGTGTAGTGTTATTATATACTACACATCATGTTTAAATAATTTACTATTGTATTGACTAATACACACCACAGTGTAGTGTGTTATATACTACAAAACATGTTTAAATACTTTACTATTGTATTGACTAATACGCACCACAGTGTAGTGTGTTATTATATACTACACATTATATTTAAATACTTTACTATTGTATTGACTAATACGCACCACAGTGTAGTGTGTTATATACTACAAAACATGTTTAAATACTTTACTATTGTATTGACTAATACGCACCACAGTGTAGTGTGTTATTATATACTACACATCATAATGTTTAAATACTTTACTATTGTATTGAATAGTACGCACCACAGTGTAGTGTGCTATTATATACTACACAACATCATGTTTAAATACTTTACTATTGTATTGACTAATACGCACCACAGTGTAGTGTGTTATTATATACTACACAACATCATGTTTAAATACTTTACTATTGTATTGACTAATACGCACCACAGTGTAGTGAGTTATTATATACTACACAACATCATGTTTAAATACTTTACTATTGTATTGACTAATACGCACCACAGTGTAGTGTGTTATATACTACAAAACATGTTTAAATACTTTACTATTGTATTGACTAATACGCACCACAGTGTAGTGTGTTATTATATACTACACATCATAATGTTTAAATACTTGACTATTGTATTGACTAATACGCACCACAGTGTAGTGTGTTATTATATACTACACAACATCATGTTTAAATACTTGACTATTGTATTGACTAATACGCACCACAGTGTAGTGTTATTATATACTAAACATCATCATGTTTAAATACTTTACAATTGTATTGACTAATACGCACCACAGTGTAGTGTGTTATTATATACTACACATCATCATGTTCAAACACTTGACTATTGTATTGACTAATACGCACCACAGTGTAGTGTGTTATATACTACACAACATCATGTTTAAATACTTTACTATTGTATTGAATAATATGCACCACAGTGTAGTGTGTTATTATATACTACACATCATCATGTTTAAATACATTACAATTGTATTGACTAATACGCACCACAGTGTAGTGTGTTATTATATACTACACATCATCATGTTTAAATACATTACAATTGTATTGACTAATACGCACCACAGTGTAGTGTGTTATTATATACTACACATCATGTTTAAATACTTTACTATTGTATTGAATAGTACGCACCACAGTGTAGTGTGTTATTATATACTACACATCATCATGTTTAAATACTTTACTATTGTATTGAATATGCACTACAGTGTAGTGTGTTATTATATACTACACATCATCATGTTTAAATACATTACAATTGTATTGACTAATACGCACCACAGTGTAGTGTGTTATTATATACTACACAACATCATGTTTAAATACTTGACTATTGTATTGACTAATACGCACCACTGTGTAGTGTGTTATTATATACTACACATCATCATGTTTAAATACTTGACTATTGTATTGACTAATACGCACCACAGTGTAGTGTTATTATATACTACACAACATCATGTTTAAATACTTGACTATTGTATTGACTAATACGCACCACAGTGTAGTGTGTTATTATATACTACACAACATCATGTTTAAATACTTGACTATTGTATTGACTAATACGCACCACAGTGTAGTGTTATTATATACTACACATCATAATGTTTAAATACTTTACTATTGTATTGAATAGTACGCACCACAGTGTAGTGTTATTATATACTACACATCATGTTTAAATAATTTACTATTGTATTGACTAATACACACCACAGTGTAGTGTGTTATATACTACAAAACATGTTTAAATACTTTACTATTGTATTGACTAATATGCACCACAGTGTAGTGTGTTATTATATACTACACAACATCATGTTTAAATACTTTACTATTGTATTGACTAATACGCACCACAGTGTAGTGTGTTATTATATACTACACAACATCATGTTTAAATACTTTACTATTGTATTGACTAATACGCACCACAGTGTAGTGTGTTATTATATACTACACAACATCATGTTTAAATACTTGACTATTGTATTGACTAATACGCACCACAGTGTAGTGTGTTATTATATACTACACATCATGTTTAAATACTTTACTATTGTATTGACTAATACGCACCACAGTGTAGTGTGTTATTATATACTACACATCATCATGTTTAAATACTTGACTATTGTATTGGATAGTACGCACCACAGTGTAGTGTGTTATTATATACTACACAATACTTTGCTATGTTAAGCACACTTCCTTGTATTGCAGTATTTTAAATGTAATAAAACCATCCCGCGTCTCACCGAGCTCGCCGGCCGCCTTGATGTCGATGTTGTCGTAGCCGCTGCCGATGCGGATGATGATGCGTAGCGCCTTGAACTTCTCCAGGTCCTCCCTGGTCAGCGTGATGGTGTGATACATCATGGCTCCCACCGCCTCGTTCAGCACCTGAGGGACACACAATTAGGGACACATTTATACACACAGTGACATTTTTTAACCAAGTTTTATCTAAAAAACAAAAACAAATACGTTATTTTGCCGACTATAAGCTGCTAATTTTTTTTCCCAACGCTTCAAACCCTGCGTCTTATAAAACGGTGCGGATAATTTATGGCTTTTTCTTCGCTGACTGCCATGATGTTTTGTATTCAACAAATACTTTTCATAAAACACCGACATAGACACTGAAAAGGTGCGCTGCAGCGTTAAATGTACTTCCTCTTTCCTACCTTGAACCGGAAGTATATGGACGAATAGGACAGACAAGCCATTGTAATGTCGGCTCACGGAAAAACAAAAATCCTAATCTACGATTTGACTCCCTCGAATGGACTTGACGCTCCAACAACAGGAACAGGCTGTTCTGAAAACATCCCCCCCCGAGGACACCTCAATGATGGACGCTTTTGACCTCCCTCCCTCCTCAAAGACACCTGGAGTCCAACTTTTGCTTGCATGCAGAACAGCCCCAGGCCTATGGACACTACATCAACACACTCAAGACAATGGGCATATACACACACACACACACCCCCTCCCCCACCCCTTCACCCCCGCTTGATTCTCTTTCGGGGTGATGGACGGCTGGCAGCGCTTTATAGCAGCAGTCGACCTCCAGGGACCCAACTCCCCCCTCTGTTGCGAGTTGTCATGATTATATTTAACATGTTTATGTGTGCATGGCATGGAGGTTTTTTCCCACTCCAGACTAGGCCCCCTTAGGAGCCCAGTCTGAATTGTATTTTTTTACTCATCTTATTCCCCAGCGTTTGACCTTTTTCCCACCTTTTACGGGGCGCCTCGTGGCGACCCATCAGCGTTCCTGTTCTGTAACCCTGTACACGGTTTGTCTGATCTTGAACAGGTTTGTGCTGTAAACATAGTTTCATTGTACTTGTTACAATGACCATAAAGTCCTATCCTATCCTATATCCCGTTACGTCTACTACTTGTCCATAGCGTTTCCTTCATTCAACGTTTCTAAGTTTTACAATATAACTAAAACAATTCCTACTTACTAAGCTGTCGTATGTGTGATCTCTGCAGGAGTGTTTCCATGCATATTTGTACGTGCTATCATAATGTCATCGAGCTAGAAAATATGCTAACACATTTACGAGTGTCTGTGTTGGTACTATTATTGTCAGAAAAATTGTATGTAAATTATGAAAGAACTTTCCGTTCTCTGAGTTCCCAATGAACAGACAAGAGGCTGTTTTTGCTGCACCAAGCATAGGCTTGGAAAATTCCATTGTGTACGATGTGAGGAGACGGGAGGGGGTTATCTATTGTCATCGAAGGCTGAATCCAGGACTAGCCCAAGCCATCTTTTTCTTTTGTGTTAATGTGACCGAAAACAATGACCGTTTACATACTCCCCATTCCTTTAGAAACAGATGTTATGTAAACAGGGAAAGTCCAAATAAAAAGAGGTGGCGTACAATCTTTCGCCAGAGCGTGGGTGACACTGTCAGAGGTTACAGGTCGACACGTTTCTCCTCAATTGAGCAAAATTTAATTCTGCCTCTGTTTGCTTCTTTGCTTCTTGTCTTGTTTGATATATGTCATCAGTGTTTGAACCTGACACTTCTAGTGACATTATTTGTGTATTGTTTCAGTTTCGTAAGTTCACCCAAACGTCACTGTGGAGTTATTGAGTCTGTTTAGCTGATTGGAGAGCTAGCTCCCACAGCTGATGACGATGACTTCTGTTTTGTTCGATTTTTTCCCCCCCGTTTTATTGCCATCTTACAGGCACGGGTGGGAAACAATTAAGGTATATACATAATTAAAGCTGCAAGCAGCGTTGGTCGGGCCCACGTATTTGGCAGGTGCTAGTCCTAAGTGTCCCAATACTTTTGTCCAGTTTTAGTCCCAAGTGTCCCAATACTTTTGTTAAGTTGTAGTCCCAAGTGTCCCAATACTTTTGTCCAGTTTTCGGCCTAAGTGTCCCAATACTTTTGTCCAGTGGTAGTCATAAGTGTCCCAATACTTTTGTCTACTTTTAGTCCGAAGTGTCTCAATACTTTTGTCTAGTGTACCTACCTTGTCTGCATTGTGTGGGCACGTTGGTGCTTCCTGCTTTTAAGCAGCCATCTTGAGAAAACAGCAGCGCAGCGGTTCTTTGAAGGCTCATAAAATCAAAACCGGAGCAGTTAGAAAAATTATTTCGATAACTTTTATTTGGAAGGGTTCAATCTCTCTCCTGTGTTAGTTTGAAGCTGAAACGACAAACGCGCTCAGAGGAGATAATGTTTGAAGAGAAGTGACCGGTTTATAAAAACATTTTGTTTTGAAGGGGAAATTGCAAACTTCCTGTTGATTTTTGCTGAGGGTTGTCAATCTATGAAATGTAGGTCTCAGTGAGACCTACATAGAGGTTTTTGTTTCATGTCTCTCCGACCTTCCCAGTGGGAGTTACAGGCAGTTTTGTCATTATTTTCTTCCGAGGAGCAGTTTTTTGTGCGTTTTATTAAAAAATTGCGCTAGAGCGCAATTTTGAGATTTGGGGTTAGGTTTTTTTTATTAGATCGCAATTTTTGCCAGTCCTGATGTGTGTGTTCAGTTTGGTGAGTTTTGGAGCATGTTAAAAGGGTGAAAATACAGCTCAAAGAGACAAAATTGACTGTTTTTAGTACTTTTTTGTCTTGAAGGGGGAATTGCCAACTTCCTGTTGATTTTTCCTAGGGGGCGCTAGAGCGCAATTTTGAGTTTTGAGGTTGGTTTTTTGATAAAAAGTTTTGCCGTATATTACTGATGTGTGTGTAAAATTTGGTGAGTTTTGAAGTATGTTAAGGGGGTCAAATTACAGCGCAAAGTTGCGGAAGAATAATAATAATAAAACCTTAGAAATTCAATAGGTCCTTATGTCCCATTGCATAAGGACTCCCTTTGGGAGTCCTTATGCAATGGGCCATGCGGGCCCTAAATATTTACAAAATATTTTGTAGCGGTATGTCTACTGCTGCAGCTAATATATGTAAAAACCTGTTTTTCTCTCTAAAAATTGTGGGTGCGGCTTAAATACGGGTGCACTCTATAGCCCGGAAAAAAAGGTATAATAAACTGACAAACAATATACCTTCTTGGCAGAAAGAAACATTAAATATATAAATATTTTGGTACCGGTAACAATATGTGTTTCGATACTTTTCTAAATAAAGGTGACCACAAAAAATGTCATTATTGTCTTTATTTGAACAAAAAATCTTAGTGTACATGAAACATATGTTTATTATTGTCATTTAGTCCTTAAATAAAATAGTGAACATACTAGACAACTTGTCTTTTAGTAGTAAGTAAACAAACAAAGACTCCTAATTAGTCTATGCAGTAACATATTGTGTCATTTATACACCTATTATTTTGTACACATTATGAGGGACAAACTGTAAAAAATGATTATAAATCCCCTTGTTTATTTACTGCTAATATCTGCTTATTTTCTGTTTTAACATATTCTATCTACACTTCTGTTAAAATGTAATAATCACTTATTATTCTCTTCTTTGATACTTGACATTAGTTTTGGATGATACCACACATTTAGGTATGGATCCGATACCAAGTAGTTACAGGATCATACATTGGTCATATTCAAAGTCCTCATGTGTCCAGGGACATATTTACTGACTTTATAAACATAATATGAATTTTTTAAAAAGGAAAAAAGTATCGATGTAATCATAGTAGTATCGACTAGATACGCTCCTGTACTTGGTATCATTACAGTGGATGTCAGGTGTAGATCCACTCATGGCATTTGTTTACATTGTGACGCCGGTGAGCTATTGTATCCTCCTACGGTGTGTAGTGAAGCATGTTTAGCCATTCCTCGTCTTGTAAGAAACATACTTAATTTGTCGCCATGGAGACAAGGATTAGTGATTTAGAAGTAGATAAAACACTGCGGATGGACATTAGCCACTAACTAGCTAGCCATGTCTTAAAGCAGCTCTTCCTGAGGGTGTTTCAGTGTTATAACTTCACCTTTATCTTTACTTTTTACACCAAAATGTCTCCCTTTTCTGTCTACACACTGTGTCTGCTTGTAAGTACTCTATGTTTGTGCGCTGCCGAACATGCTCCTCTGCTCGTAAAACCAGCAATGCCCGTAAAAAAAAAAAAAAAAACGGGGGTTGGGGGGGCGAACAGGTACTTTTTAGAGACGGTAAAGTACCGACTATGATTCATTAGTTTCGTGGTACTATACTAGTACCGGTATACCGTACAACCCTAGTTGGGGAATGCCTTTTAATGCGGAAAAACGTTCATGTATCTTGTTTTCATGTTAGCGTTTTGGCCAAAATTAGTTAAAAAAAATAAAATAAATATGTATATAGAGCGCTAGTCGGTAGGGATGTCCCGATCCGATATTTGGATCGGATCGGCTGCCGATATTTGCCAAAAATTGCGTATCGGCAAGGCATGGGCAAATGCCGATCCAGATCCAGTTTTAAAAAAAAAACTCCGGTCCGTGTTTTCCAACGCACCTATTTAAATAATACATTCCACTTTTCTGATGCTCCGTAGTTTCCGTTCCGCATTTTCCAGCACACCTTCAACACATCCACAGGTCTGTGAATTCTCACGCAGTTGCTTTTAGCTGCTGGCATTACACGACAGGCTCTTCTCACTCTTTCCTGTGTCTCCCTCTCACAGACAGCAAGCGCACCTTCTTACACATGTCACATACTGTCACGTCATACGTCACATACGTATACGTCCTCTCCCAGCAGAGAGGTAGCAGCATGGCCGTGCGAGCAACGCTCCCTCTAAGGCAGTGGTTCTCAACCTTTTTTCAGTGATGTACCCCCTGTGAACATTTTTTTAATTCAAGTACCCCCTAATCTGAACTAAGCATTTTTGGTTGAAAAAAAAGAGATAAAGAAGTAAAATACAGCACTATGTCATCAGTTTCTGATTTATTAAATTGTATAACAGTGCAAAATATTGCTCATTTGTTGTGGTCTTTTTTTTAACTATTTGGAAAAAAAGATATAAAAATAACTAAAAACTTGTTGAAAAATAAACAAGTGATTCAATTATAAATAAAGATTTCTACACATAGAAGTAATCATCAACTTAAAGTGCCCTCTTTGGGGATTGTATTAGAGCTCCATCTGGATTCATAAACTTAATTCCAAACATTTATTCACAAAAAAATAAATCTTTAACATCAATATTTATGGAACATGTCCACAAAATCTAGCTGTCAACACTGATTTTTTTTTTTGAGACATTTAAAAAAAAATCTCTGCATGAAAGTTTAAAAGTAGCATATATTAATGCAGTATGAAGAAGAATGTTTTAATGTAGACATGCAAGCCTTGAAAGAAAATGTTGAAAATCAAGACTACATTTCCTGCAAATGGGTGCATTTCTACCCTATATTTTAACTTTAGATTTATTCTCATATCAAACTCTTTTGGCTGTCTTTTTGACACTTACCCTCCACACCCTGGATTATAAATAATGTAAATAATTCAATGTGATTATCTTGTGTGATGACTGTATTATGATGATAGTATATATCTGATAGTATATATCTGTATCATGAATCAATTTAAGTGGACCCCGACTTAAACAAGTTGAAAAACTTATTGGGGTGTTACCATTTAGTGGTCAATTGTACGGAATATGTACTTCACTGTGCAACCTACTAATAAAAGTCTCAATCAATCAATCAAAACACATAGAATCATCATACTGCTGTGATTATATGCATCAAAAGAACAGCTTCTTCCCCAGGGCCATAACCATCCTGAACGGACTGCCCCATTGTCCCTCATAACTGCCTTCTCTTCGGTGCAATAACCCATTCCACCAACCACCCTGTTTTTGTTTTGTTTTTTTCATGTATATATTCATTCACATTCACTTCTACATTTTTTATATTTCTATATATTTGCACATTGTTTTTCTTTTTCTAGCATGCACACATCGCACTGTATGGAATGGCCTCAATCTCGTTACCTTGCATAATGACAATAAAGCTGATTCTGATCAAGTGTTCATTCAAGGCTAAGGCAAAATATCGAGATATATATCGTGTATCGCAATATGGCCTTAAAATATCGCAATATTAAAAAAAGGCCATATCGCCCAGCCCTAGTTTCAATGATGCCATTTCTGTTTGTCATGTGTAATTTTGTCTATTTTGTGTTTATCCTTGAATAAACAGGTCAGTTTCTTGTTACCAACCATTGTGTATTATTCAAACTCCCCTAATTCAGCTGGCTAGTTGTTATCAAGAGTACTAAAACCCTTTTCAACATGATTCTGACAACTAAGTAGGCTAAATAACTTTAATACATGCTCGGATAGGCCAGTATCGGTCAGTATCGGTATCGGATCGGAAGTGCAAAAACCTGGATCGGGACATCCCTACTAGTCGGTCTGCAAGGTTTTATGAATCGCGGTTTTCCGATCATTTTTGATCAGAAGTTTTACCGCGGTTATCATTAATGCTGTTTATCCTTACATCCCTACACAAAATATGTATTTGTTACATGCTTTTTTTTTATAATAAATACAGAGCACTGTGATATCAAAGTGAAGGAATAAACTCACAATCCTCACTGCGTTGTAATTAAGTCTGCCTCACGAATCCTGCCTAGCAACAAGTAACCGGGCAAACATGAGCTCTTTTCCAGTGGATATTATTACAGCATAAGTAAGAGTGTATCAAACAGCTTCAGCCTTGAAGCAAAGGCAAGAAAT
The DNA here is from genome assembly GCF_033978685.3 of Nerophis lumbriciformis. Lineage (NCBI taxonomy): Eukaryota > Metazoa > Chordata > Actinopteri > Syngnathiformes > Syngnathidae > Nerophis > Nerophis lumbriciformis. The sequence continues at coordinate 4,511,303 of NC_084549.2, forward strand.
AACAGGCTTAAAGTCACAACTCGCTAACAGAATTAACTTCACCACAGTGGATTAGCAACGCCAGGAATTTCCATATGACTTTTTAAAAAAAAAAATAATTCATTGTAGCCAGAGGGGAGCTGGACGCTTAATCCAAGGACTTTAAAGCTCCTTTTGTGCTTTGACTCCAGGGTCAAACTGGTGATAAAAAAGCCTTCATTAAAAGTTCTTATGCAAGTGTAAAAATAAGCCAAGCTCTGTTGATTTAAAAAAAAAAAAACTTGTACCTTCTCGTGTATTTCCTGTGTGGACTGAGCGTCGCAGAAAGCCACGGTGGCCAGGTCCTTGAGGATGGGCATCTCCACGGTGCAGTCGCGCCCATCCAGCAGCGCCACTAGGGGGCGCGGGTGCATGGGCCCGTTCATTATCTGAGGCCGGATACCTGTGAGGAGGGAGCGACACATGAATTATTCATGAGGTGAAGCAGGGGGAAGTAGCAGGAAGAGTTTCCCTGCTCGGACTCACACACATTCCTGTATTTGTTACCTTCTTGAGACCTGAGAAAAATGCCTACCTCTTTAGGACCAGCCTTTCTAGATATATAAAGACGTGTATTTACAACATTAATGATATATACATACTATGCAAATATAAAAAAGGTAAGCTTTTAGCTAATTTTTTGGTTTGTAATCTTTATTTACTTCAAGTTATTACAGTATGTCTCTACAACAGAGGTGTCAAAGTGGTTTCCACTGAGGGCCACATCAGTTATGTTTGGCCCCAGAGGGCCGCTTCTAACAGTGAAAACTATTATTACACTATTTTCTTATGCATTTTATTAATTTTTTTTTAAAACTAAAATGTTAAAAAAATATGGTAAATTGCAATAATTTCACCTGAAAATGTAGTGTATATTACTGTAAATGGAAAAATAGTACTTCTGTTTTTATGGTAAAAAAAAAAATTTTTTAAAAAAAGACAGCTCAGTTGCCAGAATTTTACTGTAAAATGTACATTTGTTTTTTTACTGTAAGTAAAAAAAAGTGGGATTTTACAGTAACCTTTTAAAAAAAAAACATTTTTTAAAATGCATTTTATTAGTAGATTTATTTTTTTTAACTGAAATGTAAGTAAAAAATTTGGTAAGTTGCAATAATTTCACCTCAAAATGTAGTGTATATTACTGTAAATGGAAAAATAGTACTTCTGTTTTTATGGTAAAAAAAAAAAAAAAAAAAGACAGCTCAGTTGCCAGAATTTTACTGTAAAATGTACATTTGTTTTTTTACTGTAAGTAAAAAAAAATTGGGATTTTACAGTAACCTTTTAAAAAAAAAAACATTTTTTAAAATGCATTTTATTAGTAGATTTATTTTTTTTAACTGAAATGTAAGTAAAAAATTTGGTAAGTTGCAATCATTTCACCTCAAAATGTAGTGTATATTACTGTAAATGGAAAAATAGTACTTCTGTTTTTATGGTAAAAAAAATTTTTTTTTAAAAAAAGACAGCTCAGTTGCCAGAATTTTACTGTAAAATGTACATTTGTTTTTTTACTGTAAGTAAAAAAAAGTGGGATTTTACAGTAACCTTTTAAAAAAAAAACATTTTTTAAAATGCATTTTATTAGTAGATTTATTTTTTTTAACTGAAATGTAAGTAAAAAATTTGGTAAGTTGCAATAATTTCACCTCAAAATGTAGTGTATATTACTGTAAATGGAAAAATAGTACTTCTGTTTTTATGGTAAAAAAAAAAAAAAAAAAAGACAGCTCAGTTGCCAGAATTTTACTGTAAAATGTACATTTGTTTTTTTTTACTGTAAGTAAAAAAAATTGGGATTTTACAGTAACCTTTTTAAAAAAAACAACATTTTTTAAAATGCATTTTATTAGTAGATTTATTTTTTTTAACTGAAATGTAAGTAAAAAATTTGGTAAGTTGCAATAATTTCACCTCAAAATGTAGTGTATATTACTGTAAATGGAAAAATAGTACTTCTGTTTTTATGGTAAAAAAAAAGACAGCTCAGTTGCCAGAATTTTACTGTAAAATGTACATTTGTTTTTTTACTGTAAGTAAAAAAAAATTGGGATTTTACAGTAACCTTTTAAAAAAAAACAACATTTTTTAAAATGCATTTTATTAATAGATTTATTTTTTTAAACTGAAATGTAAGTAAAAAATTTGGTAAGTTGCAATAATTTCACCTCAAAATGTAGTGTATATTACTGTAAATGGAAAAATAGTACTTCTGTTTTTATGGTAAAAAAAAAAAAAAAAAAAAAAAAAAAAAGATCAGTTGCCAGAATTTTACTGTAAAATGTACATTTGTTTTTTTACTGTAAGTAAAAAAAATTGGGATTTTACAGTAACCTTTTAAAAAAAAAAACATTTTTTAAAATGCATTTTATTAGTAGATTTTTTTTTTTTAACTGAAATGTAAGTAAAAAATTTGGTAAGATGCAATAATTTCACCTCAAAATGTAGTGTATATTACTGTAAATGGAAAAATAGTACTTCTGTTTTTATGGTATAAAAAAAAAAAAAAGAAAAAAAAAGACAGCTCAGTTGCCAGAATTTTACTGTAAAATGTACATTTGTTTTTTTACTGTAAGTAAAAAAAATTGGGATTTTACAGTAACCTTTTAAAAAAAAAACTTTTTAAAATGCATTTTATTAGTTTTTTGTTTTTTTTACTGAAATGTAAGTAAAAAATTTGGTAAGTTGCAATAATTTCACCTCAAAATGTAGTGTATATTACTGTAAATGGAAAAACAGTACTTCTGTTTTTATGGTTAAAAAAAAAAAAAAAAAAAAAAAAAAAAAGACAGCTCAGTTGCCAGAATTTTACTGTAAAATGTACATTTGTTTTTTTACTGTAAGTAAAAAAATTGGGATTTTACAGTAACCTTTAAAAAAAAAAATTTTTTTTAAATGCATTTTATTAGTAGATTTATTTTTTTTTAACTGAAATGTAAGTAAAAAATTTGGTAAGTTGCAATCATTTCACCTCAAAATGTAGTGTATATTACTGTAAATGGAAAAATAGTACTTCTGTTTTTATGGTAAAAAAAAAAAAAAAAAAAAAAAAAAGAGCTCAGTTGCCAGAATTTTACTGTAAAATGTACATTTGTTTTTTTACTGTAAGTAAAAAAAAATTGGGATTTTACAGTAACCTTTTAAAAAAACAACATTTTTTAAAATGCATTTTATTAGTAGATTTGTTTTTTTTAACTGAAATGTAAGTAAAAAAATTTGGTAAGTTGCAATAATTTCACCTCAAAATGTAGTGTATATTACTGTAAATGGAAAAATAGTACTTCTGTTTTTATGGTAAAAAAAAAAAAAAAAAAAAAGACAGCTCAGTTGCCAGAATTTTACTGTAAAATGTACATTTGTTTTTTTACTGTAAGTAAAAAAAATTGGGATTTTACAGTAACCTTTTAAAAAAAAAAAAAAAATTTTAAATGCATTTTATTAGTAGATTTATTTTTTTTTAACTGAAATGTAAGTAAAAAAAATTGGTAAGTTGCAATAATTTCACCTCAAAATGTAGTGTATATTACTGTAAATGGGAAAAATAGTACTTCTGTTTTTATGGTAAAAAAAAAAAAAAAAAAAAAAAAAAAAAAAAAGAGCTCAGTTGCCAGAATTTTACTGTAAAATGTACATTTGTTTTTTTTACTGTAAGTAAAAAAAATTGGGATTTTACAGTAACCTTTTAAAAAAACATTTTTTTAAATGCATTTTATTAGTAGATTTGTTTTTTTTAACTGAAATATAAGTAAAAAATTTGGTAAGTTGCAATAATTTCACCTCAAAATGTAGTGTATATTACTGTAAATGGAAAAATAGTACTTCTGTTTTTATGGTAAAAAAAAAAAAAAAAAAAAAAGACAGCTCAGTTGCCAGAATTTTACTGTAAAATGTACATTTGTTTTTTTACTGTAAGTAAAAAAAAATTGGGATTTTACAGTAACCTTTTAAAAGAACAACATTTTTTAAAATGCATTTTATTAGTAGATTTGTTTTTTTTAACTGAAATATAAGTAAAAAATTTGGTAAGTTGCAATAATTTCACCTCAAAATGTAGTGTATATTACTGTAAATGGAAAAATAGTACTTCTGTTTTTATGGTTAAAAAAAAAAAAAAAAAAAAAAAAGACAGCTCAGTTGCCAGAATTTTACTGTAAAATGTACATTTGTTTTTTTACTGTAAGTAAAAAAAATTGGGATTTTACAGTAACCTTTTAAAAAAAAACATTTTTTAAAATGAATTTTATTAGTAGATTTATTTTTTTTAACTGAAATGTAAGTAAAAAATTTGGTAAGTTGCAATAATTTCACCTCAAAATGTAGTGTATATTACTGTAAATGGAAAAATAGTACTTCTGTTTTTATGGTAAAAAAAAAAAAAAAAAAGACAGCTCAGTTGCCAGAATTTTACTGTAAAATGTACATTTGTTTTTTTTACTGTAAGTAAAAAAAATTGGGATTTTACAGTAACCTTTTAAAAAAACAACATTTTTTAAAATGCATTTTATTAGTAGATTAGTTTTTTTTAACTGAAATATAAGTAAAAAATTTGGTAAGTTGCAATAATTTCACCTCAAAATGTAGTGTATATTACTGTAAATGGAAAAATAGTACTTCTGTTTTTATGGTAAAAAAAAAAAAGACAGCTCAGCTGCCAGAATTTTACTGTAAAATGTACATTTGTTTTTTTACTGTAAGTAAAAAAACTTGGGATTTTACAGTAACCTTTTAAAAAAACATTTTTTAAAATGCATTTTATTAGTAGATTTGTTTTTTTTAACTGAAATATAAGTAAAAAATTTGGTAAGTTGCAATAATTTCACCTCAAAATGTAGTGTATATTACTGTAAATGGAAAAATAGTACTTCTGTTTTTATGGTAAAAAAAAAAAAAAAAAAAAAAGACAGCTCAGTTGCCAGAATTTTACTGTAAAATGTACATTTGTTTTTTTACTGTAAGTAAAAAAAAATTGGGATTTTACAGTAACCTTTTAAAAAAACATTTTTTAAAATGCATTTTATTAGTAGATTTGTTTTTTTTAACTGAAATATAAGTAAAAAATTTGGTAAGTTGCAATAATTTCACCTCAAAATGTAGTGTATATTACTGTAAATGGAAAAATAGTACTTCTGTTTTTATGGTAAAAAAAAAAAAAAAAAAAGACAGCTCAGTTGCCAGAATTTTACTGTAAAATGTACATTTGTTTTTTTACTATAAGTAAAAAAAATTGAGATTTTACAGTAACCTTTAAAAAAAAAAACATTTTTTAAAAAGCATTTATTTAGTAGATTTTTTTTTTTTTAACTGAAATGTAAGTAAAAAATTTGGTAAGTTGCAATAATTTCACCTCAAAATGTAGTGTATATTACTGTAAATGGAAAAATAGTACTTCTGTTTTTATGGTAAAAAAAAAAAAAAAAAAAAAAAAAGACAGCTCAGTTGCCAGAATTTTACTGTAAAATGTACATTTGTTTTTTTACTGTAAGTAAAAAAAATTGGGATTTTACAGTAACCTTTTAAAAAAAAACATTTTTTTAAATGAATTTTATTAGTAGATTTATTTTTTTTAACTGAAATGTAAGTAAAAAATTTGGTAAGTTGCAATAATTTCACCTCAAAATGTAGTGTATATTACTGTAAATCGAAAAATAGTACTTCTGTTTTTATGGTAAAAAAAAAAAAAAAAAGACAGCTCAGTTGCCAGAATTTTACTGTAAAATGTACATTTGTTTTTTTACTGTAAGTAAAAAAATTGGGATTTTACAGTAACCTTTTTAAAAAAAACATTTTTTAAAATGCATTTTATTAGTAGATTTATTTTTTTTAACTGAAATGTAAGTAAAAAATTTGGTAAGTTGCAATAATTTCACCTCAAAATGTAGTGTATATTACTGTAAATGGAAAAATAGTACTTCTGTTTTTATGGTAAAAAAATAAATGGAAAAAAAAAGACAGCTCAGTTGCCAGAATTTTACTGTAAAATGTACATTTGTTTTTTTACTGTAAGTAAAAAAAATTGGGATTTTACAGTAACCTTTTAAAAAAAATTTTTTTTTTAAATGCATTTTATTAGTAGATTTATTTTTTTTAACTGAAATGTAAGTAAAAAATTTGGTAAATTGCAATAATTTCACCTCAAAATGTAGTGTATATTACTGTAAATGGAAAAATAGTACTTCTGTTTTTATGGTAAAAAAAAAAAAAAAAAAGACAGCTCAGTTGCCAGAATTTTACTGTAAAATGTACATTTGTTTTTTTACTGTAAGTAAAAAAAATTGGGATTTTACAGTAACCTTTTAAAAAAAAATAAAAACAATTTAAATGCATTTTATTAGTAGATTTATTTTTTTTAACTGAAATGTAAGTAAAAAATTTGGTAAGATGCAATAATTTCACCTCAAAATGTAGTGTATATTACTGTAAATGGAAAAATAGTACTTCTGTTTTTATGGTAAAAAAAAAAAGACAGCTCAGTTGCCAGAATTTTACTGTAAAATGTACATTTGTTTTTTTACTGTAAGTAAAAAAAATTGGGATTTTACAGTAACCTTTTAAAAAAAGAACATTTTTTAAAATGCATTTTATTAGTAGATTTATTTTTTTTAACTGAAATGTAAGTGAAAAATTTGGTAAGTTGCAATAATTTCACCTCAAAATGTAGTGTATATTACTGTAAATGGAAAAACAGTACTTCTGTTTTTATGGTTAAAAAAAAAAAAAAAGACAGCTCAGTTGCCAGAATTTTACTGTAAAATGTACATTTGTTTTTTTACTGTAAGTAAAAAAAAATTGGGATTTTACAGTAACCTTTTAAAAAAAAAAAACATTTTTTAAAATGCATTTTATTAGTAGATTTATTTTTTTAAACTGAAATGTAAGTAAAAAATTTGGTAAGTTGCAATAATTTCACCTCAAAATGTAGTGTATATTACTGTAAATGGAAAAATAGTACTTCTGTTTTTATGGTAAAAAAAAAAAAAAAAAAAAGACAGCTCAGTTGCCAGAATTTTACTGTAAAATGTACATTTGTTTTTTTACTGTAAGTAAAAAAAATTGGGATTTTACAGTAACCTTTTAAAAAAAAAAACATTTTTTAAAATGCATTTTATTAGTAGATTTTTTTTTTTTTAACTGAAATGTAAGTAAAAAATTTGGTAAGTTGCAATAATTTCACCTCAAAATGTAGTGTATATTACTGTAAATGGAAAAATAGTACTTCTGTTTTTATGGTTAAAAAAAAAAAAAAAAAAAAAAAAGACAGTTCAGTTGCCAGAATTTTACTGTAAAATGTACATTTGTTTTTATACTGTAAGTAAAAAAAATTGGGATTTTACAGTAACCTTTTAAAAAAAAAAACATTTTTTAAAATGCATTTTATTAGTAGATTTATTTTTTTTAACTGAAATGTAAGTAAAAAATTTGGTAAGTTGCAATAATTTCACCTCAAAATGTAGTGTATATTACTGTAAATGGAAAACTAGTATTTCTGTTTTTATGGTAAAAAAAAAAAAAAAAAAAAGACAGCTCAGTTGCCAGAATTTTACTGTAAAATGTACATTTGTTTTTTTACTGTAAGTAAAAAAAATTGGGATTTTACAGTAACCTTTAAAAAAACAAACATTTTTTAAAATGCATTTTATTAGTAGATTCATTTTTTTTAACTGAAATGTAAGTAAAAAATTTGGTAAGTTGCAATCATTTCACCTCAAAATGTACTGTATATTACTGTAAATGGAAAAATAGTACTTCTGTTTTTATGGTAAAAAAAAAAAAAAAAAAAAAAAAAGACAGCTCAGTTGCCAGAATTTTACTGTAAAATGTGCATTTGTTTTTTTACTGTAAGTAAAAAAAATTGGGATTTTACAGTAACCTTTTAAAAAAAAAAAAAACATTTTTTTTAAATGCATTTTATTAGTAGATTTATTTTTTTTAACTGAAATGTAAGTAAAAAATTTGGTAAGTTGCAATAATTTCACCTCAAAATGTAGTGTATATTACTGTAAATGGAAAAATAGTACTTCTGTTTTTATGGTAAAAAAAATAAATAAAAAAGACAGCTCAGTTGCCAGAATTTTACTGTAAAATGTACATTTGTTTTTTTACTGTAAGTAAAAAAAAATTGGGATTTTACAGTAACCTTTAAAAAAAAATTTTTTTAAATGCATTTTATTAGTAGATTTATTTTTTTAACTGAAATGTAAGTAAAAAATTTGGTAAGTTGCAATAATTTCACCTCAAAATGTAGTGTATATTACTGTAAATGGAAAAATAGTACTTCTGTTTTTATGGTAAAAGAAAAAAAAGAAGAAAAAAAAGACAGCTCAGTTGCCAGAATTTTACTGTAAAATGTACATTTGTTTTTTTACTGTAAGTAAAAAAAATTGGGATTTTACAGTAACCTTTAAAAAAAAAAACATTTTTTAAAATGCATTTTATTAGTAGATTTATTTTTTTTAACTGAAATGTAAGTAAAAAATTTGGTAAGTTGCAATAATTTCACCTCAAAATGTAGTGTATATTACTGTAAATGGGAAAACAATACTTCTGTTTTTATGGTTAAAAAAAAAAATTAAAAAAAAAAAGACAGCTCAGTTGCCAGAATTTTACTGTAAAATGTACATTTGTTTTTTTACTGTAAGTAAAAAAAAATTGGGATTTTACAGTAACCTTTAAAAAAAAAAACATTTTTTAAAATGCATTTTATTGGTGGATTTATTTTTTTTGAACTGAAATGTAAGTAAAAAATTTGGTAAGTTGCAATAATTTGACCTCAAAATGTAGTGTATATTACTGTAAATGGAAAAATAGTACTGCTGTTTTTATGGTTAAAAAAAAATTGCCAGAATTTTACTGCAAAATTTACATTAGATTTTTTTACTGTAAATTAAAAAAAATGCAATTTTACAGTAAAATGTTGGCACCTGAGCTGCCAGTTTGTTCATTTTTACCACAAATCAACAAGTGTAGATTTTTGGGTGTATTACTGTAAATGCCAAAACGGCACCACAGTTTATTACAGTAAAAAAAGTACTGTTTTTTTTCATTAGGAGAAAAATGCTGTAAAAACCACAGTAAATTTCACAATTTGACAATTAAATCTATTGCTACTTTTACATTGCACAATAACTTGCCTTGAAATCATTATTATCAGTATTCATTTCTATTTAAAAATTGGTTTGAATGTTTGATCATATATTTTTTAGACAACATCATTTGCGATTACATGGAGTACATTTTTTTTTTTCTCCCAAAATAAAAATAAAGTACATTTAGTAAGAAAATTTACAGTACTTTATTGATACATATTTCCGGGCTTTCGAGGGCCAAATAAAATGAAGTGGCGAGCCAAACCGGTGCTCTTTATACATATTTATTTTTATTTTTTTAAATTAATTTTGGCCAAAAGGGGCGCATTTCAATTTCTTACACACACTTGTTATTTCATATGCTGGCCAGACAGGGAGCACTTTTAAAAGAGACAGTCAATTTGGAAAATCCCTCCTTTTTGGGACCCACCTCATTTTGATAGATTTCACCATCTTTTACTGTAAATGCCAAAACGGCACCACAGTTTATTACAGTAAAAAAAACTGTAATAAGTTTAAAAAATATATAAAAATACTGTTTTTTATATTTAGCAAAAAATGCTGTAAAAACCACAGTAAATTTCACAATTTGACCATGAAATATATTGCTACTTTTACATTGCACAGTTTGATGGATAACTTGCTTTGAAATCATTATTGGTACTATGTTATTTCTATTGAAAAAAAGTTTGATCATATATGTGGAGGGAGGTGTGGCTAGCGCGCCTGCAGGAGCAAAGGTCACCGCCTCTGCCTATGGTGCTGAGGACGAGCACTATCGGTGTGACACAGCTGGCAGATGATTAGATTTGTACGTGTTAATCTAATCATCTGTTGTCTTTAACAGTAAGCGGCCGGGAGCAGGAGGGGAGGAGGAGGATACGGACGTGGCTGAAAAGTGGCATCCTGCTGGAGAGAAAACCTGTGATATAATCTATGTACATTAAAAGTTTGTTCGACTTGGCACACCTGTAGATTAAAGCTGCAAGCAGCATTGGTCGGGCCCGCGTATTTGGCAGGTGCTAGTCCTAAGTGTCCCAATACTTTTGTTTACTTTTAGTCTGAAGTGTCCCAAGACTTTTGTCTAGTGTACCTACCTTGTCTGCATTGTGTGGGCACGTTGGTGCTTCCTGCTTTTAAGCAGCCATCTTAAAAAAACAGCAGCGCAGCAGCATCAGCGCAGCGGGTCTTTGAAGGGTCATAAAATCAAAACCGGAGCAGTTAGAAAAAAAGCGCTTCTGTCATTGTAATCACAAGGGTTCAATCTCTCTCATGTGTTAGTTTGAAGGCGAAACAACAAACGCGCTCAGAGGAGTTCGTTTTTGAAGGAAGGTGACCGGTTTTTACAAAAAATGTGTTTTGAAGGGGGAATAGCAAACTTCCTGTTGATTTTTGCTGGGGGTTGTCAATTTATGAAATGTAGGTCTAAGTGAGACCTACATAGAGGTTTTTGTTCCATGTCTCTCCGACCTTCCCAGTGGGAGTTACAGGCAGTTTTGTCATTTTTTTCTTCCGAGGAGCAGTTTTTTCTCCGTTTTAGTCAAAAATTGCTCTAGAGCGCAATTTTTAAATTTGGGGTTAGGTTTTTTTATTAGATCGCAATTTTTGCCAGTCCTGATGTGTGCGTTCAGTTTGGTGAGTTTTGAAGCATGTTAAGGGGGTCAAATTACAGCTCAAAGAGGCAAAAGTTACTGTTTTTAGTACTTTTTTTGTCTTGAAGGGGGAATTGCCAACTTCCTGTTGATTTGATTTGAGTGATTAGATTTGTACGTGTTAATCTAATCATCTGTTGTCTTTAACAGTAAGCGGCCGGGAGCAGGAGGGGAGGAGGAGGATACGGACGTGGCTGAAAAGTGGCATCCTGCTGGAGAGAAAACCTGTGATATAATCTATGTACATTAAAAAGTTTGTTCGACTTGGCACACCTGGCTCCTGTGAAGTGCGTAGCAGTGGTACCGCTACAATATATTTTTGCATAATCAGACCATATTTAAGTGAACACAATTTGCGATTACATGGCGTATATATATTTTTTTTTCTCCCAAAATAAAAATAAATAATACATTTAGTAGGAAAAGTTACAGTTCTTTATTGATACATATTATTTCCAGGCTTTCCAGGGCCTAAATGAGACATTCTCTGTTAGGTTTTCCGTATTGGGACCATGATTTATGTCACACCTCCTCATATGGAAGCTACTTTTCCTTGTTGACGTCTCAAGAAGGGTAGAAATACAAGAACACACACACTTAATTGCAGTGAACTACAGCGTTCCCCAGCAACAGGTCCTTCATCGCATGAGGTCATCACCTCAATCATCCAACAAGGCATTGAATTCCTCTCCAAAACAAATAAGTGCGATAATAAACAATGGAGTCATACGTCAGAACACACAAACGGACAAATCAAATGAAAAAAGTGAATGAATATGAGATACATAAAAAAAAGGAAGGTGTCCATGAATCATGACTCCCTTGTCCTTGCTGCCTGTTGTCATGGTGATGAGAGGATTTGGGCAGGATTATGAAATATGATTTATTTAGTGGCTTCTTGGCTGCTGGAGGCGAGGTTCATCACCCTCTGCACGTCTCAGTGAGGGGGAACATCATGTCTGCTACATAATGATGTATCGCAGTCTTCTAAAGCAGGCGTGTCCCAAGTCTGGCCGGGGTTGGGGGCAATGGCTGACATGCAGCCTTAAAAACTACAAACTAGGGCTGGGTGATGTATGGAATATACTGGATATATCGCGGGTTTGTCTCTGTGCGATATAGAAAATGACTATATGGTGATATTGGAGTATACCTTCTCACGCTGCGGGCATTACACTACAGGCTCTTCTCACTCTTTCTTGTCTCTCCTTCTCGCAGAGACGTAAAACAAGCGCACCTTCTTACATACGTCACATACTGTCACGCGTGCAACGTCATACGCCCTCGCCGAGCAGAGAGGGTGTAAAGTTAGCTGTGGTGCGAGTGGTAATACGAGAGAGAGAAGGTGCGAATCTGGTAACAAATGAAGGAAGAATTAATTCCCAAGAAAAACAACAGGGGGTCCATCGTCTGGCGGTGGTTTGGCTTCAAGCGGGAAGATGTTGAACAGACCTTAATATGTCAAGTATGCGGCAAAAGTGTTGCTACAAAAAGTAGCGCCACTGCGAATGTGTAGAATCATTTGAAAAGTCACCCGCTAGAGCAGGGGTGCTCACACTTTTTCTGCAGACGAGCTACTTTTCAATTGATCAAGTCGTGGGGATCTACCTCATTCATATATATCATTTATATTTACTTATTTATGAAATATATGTTTTTGTTAATAAATTAAAGGTGTTTAATGAAAATACAAGTTTGTTTAATACATATAGTTAATATTGTTAACAAGTTAAAGGTGTTTAATGATAATACAAGCATGTTTAACACATAGTTAATATTGTTAAGTTAAAGGTGTTTAAAGATAATGCAAACATGTTTAACACAAATAGTTAATATTGTTAACAAGTTAAAGATGTTTAAAGATAATGCAAACATGTTTAACACATAGTTAATATTGTTAACAATTTAAAGGTGTTTAAAGATAATACAAGCATGTTTAACACTTGTAGTTAATATTGGTAATAAGTTAAAGGTGTTTAAAGATAATACAAGCATGTTTAACACATATAGTTAATATTGTTAACAAGTTAAAGATGTTTAGTGATAATGCAAGCAGGTTTAACACATATAGTTAATAAATTAAAGGTGTTTAATGATAATACAAGAATGTTTAACACATAGTTAATATTGTTAACAATTTAAAGGTGTTTAAAGATAATACAAGCATGTTTAACACTTGTAGTTAATATTGGTAATAAGTTAAAGGTGTTTAAAGATAATACAAGCATGTTTAACACATATAGTTAATATTGTTAACAAGTTACAGATGTTTAGTGATAATGCAAGCAGGTTTAACACATATAGTTAATATTGTTAATAAATTAAAGGTGTTTAATGATAATACAAGAATGTTTAACACATAGTTAATATTGTTAACAATTTAAAGGTGTTTAAAGATAATACAAGCATGTTTAACACTTGTAGTTAATATTGGTAATAAGTTAAAGGTGTTTAAAGATAATACAAGCATGTTTAACACATATAGTTAATAAGTTAAAGGTGTTTAAAGATAATACAAGCATGTTTAACACATACAGTTAATATTGTTAACAAGTTACAGATGTTTAGTGATAATGCAAGCAGGTTTAACACATATAGTTAATATTGTTAATAAATTAAAGGTGTTTAATGATAATACAAGAATGTTTAACACATAGTTAATATTGTTAACAATTTAAAGGTGTTTAAAGATAATACAAGCATGTTTAACACTTGTAGTTAATATTGGTAATAAGTTAAAGGTGTTTAAAGATAATACAAACATGTTTAACACATATAGTTAATATTGTTAACAAGTTAAAGATGTTTAAAGATAATGCAAACATGTTTAACACATATAGTTAATATTGTTAACAAGTTAAAGATGTTTAGTGATAATGCAAGCAGGTTTAACACATATAGTTAATATTGTTAATAAATTAAAGGTGTTTAATGATAATACAAGAATGTTTAACACATAGTTAATATTGTTAACAATTCAAAGGTGTTTAAAGATAATACAAGCATGTTTAACACTTGTAGTTAATATTGGTAATAAGTTAAAGGTGTTTAAAGATAATACAAGCATGTTTAACACATATAGTTAATATTGTTAATAAGTTAAAGGTGTTTAAAGATAATACAAGCATGTTTAACACATATAGTTAATATTGTTAATAAGTCAAAAGTGTTTAGAGATAATACAAGCATGTTTAACACATATAGATTCCTTTCTTTCATGAAGACAAGAATATAAGTTGGTGTATTACCTGATTGTGATGACTTGCATTGATTGGAATCAGACAGTGGTGCTAAAAACGTCCGCATTTTCGAATGGAGGAGAAAAAAAGTCCTCCTTTCTGTCCAATACCACATGAAAGTGGTTGGTTTTTGGCATCTTATTTGTCCAGCTTCCGTACTCCTTTGTATACACTTTACAAGAAATACATTGTCGGCAAACTCCGTAGCTTGCTAGCTTGTGCACCCCAGCTTTCTGAGACTCTTATTTTGGTAGCGCAGGCAGGATGAAGTAGCGCTTTTATTGTGCAACTGTGCAGTCGGTCTTTGGAGTTTTGACGACAGGTACGGCGCCAGAGTCTGTTGAAATAAAGTGTTTCTCGCCTTCCAGTCGGTAATTTCAATGAGCTGGCAGCAGCCAGCGTCATCTCACAAGACCCTCAGGTGCCGTGAATGTCAATCAAGTGACGAAAGTGACGTCATAGTGAAGATTTATGATCGCTCATTTTTAGGACTATTTTTTTAATGGCTGGCTGGTGATCGACTGACACACCCTCCGCGATCGACCGGTAGCTCGCGATCGACGTAATGAGCACCCCTGCGCTAGAGAATGAAGAGTGCTTGAAACTCCGCATGTCAACATCTCCGGCCGGTGCCACACCCACAAAATGCCCAAGCAACCATTTCCACATCAACACCGTATGAAACAAATAGTCAACAACAGAAGGAGATAACGTCTGCAAGAACCTACCACATAGCGAAGGACATACACTATTTGATTTCCTATTATGCAGCTCATTTTTATTTGACACTTATTGAAATATCTTGTGTGACATCATGCACAAAAGTGCACTTTATTTGTTTTAAACTATTGTAGTGGCGTTCTGTACAAAAAGTGCACTTTAATTGAGTGTTGCTTTGATATGTCATCTTAGTGACATCATGCACAAAAGTGCTTGTTTTAAAATGTCTCTGACAATCTTGCACTTTCTGTTTTGGAAATGACATGAATGTTTGTGCCACTGCTTGATAACTGTTTAATAAATACACTTTTACTTGTGGTTTCCCTCTCTGCATGGAAGTTTAAAAGTGGCATATATGTATACACAATGTATACAATGTATACCACGGGGCATTCTCGAGTTGTGTGTGATACAGTTTAACAAGTTGTACAAGTAAAATGAAACAATTTAACCTACTAAATAAAAGGTCAGCATGTATAAGCTTAAAAAAATGTCATAACTTGACTTGTGGTATCATCCAAAACTAATGTCAAGTATCAAAGAAGAGAAGAATAAGTGTTTATTACATTTTAACAGAAGTGTAGATAGAACATGTTAAAACAGAAAATAAGCAGATATTAACAGTAAATGAACAAGTAAATAAATCATTCATTTTTACAGTTTGTCCTTCATACTGTGTACAAAATAATAGGTGTATAAATGACACAATATGTTACTGCATACGACTAATTAGGAGTCTTTGTTTACTTACTTACTACTAAAAGACAAGTTGTCTAGTATGTTGACTATTTTATTTAAAGGGGAACATTATCACAATTTCAGAAGGGTTAAAACCATTAAAAATCAGTTCCCAGTGGCTTATTTTATTTTTCGAACTTTTTTTCAAAATTTTACCCATCACGCAATATCCCTAAAAAAAAGCTTTAAAGTGCCTGATTTTCACCATCGTTATAAACACTGTTGCGTTTGGACCAGTTGTTCCTCCCAGGCAATTCAAGTTTCTGGTCGTCGCTTCCAAGCTCTTTACGACACTTAAAGCTGAGTAAAAGAACCACCAGAGACAGAATAGGTATTTTGTAATATATTTGCAGAGCTTTGTAAATATAAATGAGACCAGTCCAGCATAGAACATTCAATCGCGCAGCTAAGATGGTCTGATCTAAAAAATGGAAACCTTCTATTCTATAAAGTCTCTCTCCCTCCCACCCTCGCTGTCTTGTCTTTCCAGCCCAAACACATGCCCCTTGTCCTCCGCACCTGGACATAAGAAGAGATAAAAGAAGGAGTATCTCTCTTTCTTACATTCCATACCCAAGGTTAGCACACAGTATTTGCAGACAACCAAAAGACCACAATTGGAAGAAAAACACTAGCTGTTTTGTAATATGATTATGAAATTAAAGAAGTAACACTTAAATACGGATATATGTAAATATCTGCCTCCGACACCACCCGTCCATTTTCCTGTGACGTCACATAGTGAAGCCAACACAAACAAACATGGCGGAAAGAACAGCAAGCTATAGCGACATTAGCTCGGATTCAGACTCGGATTTCAGCGGCTTAAGCGATTGTATTGAAACGGATAGTTGTAGTGTGGAGGCAGGTAGCGAAAACGAAATTGAAGAAGAAACCGAAGCTATTGAGCCATGTCGGTTTGAACCGTATGCAAGCGAAACCGACGAAAACGACACGACAGCCAGCGACACGGGAGAAAGCGAGGACGAATTCGGCGATCGCCTTCTAACCAACGATTGGTATGTGTTTGTTTTTAAGTGTTGTAATGTTTTTAAGCTAAATTATTGGTAAACACAGTTTATGTATAATAATTTACGTAAAAACCGCGAGTAATGAATAAAGTTTTCATCAATTAATATATTCTGTAGACATACCCACATCCGCTCTCTTTTCCTGAAAGCTGATCTGTCCAGTTTTGGAGTTGATGTCAGCAGGCCGGGGAAGCTAGGGTCGATATTCATAAGGGACGGTGTGAGCCAAGTCATCCAGGGGGTTTAGCTCGCTCGTCTGCGGGAACAAACTGCCGCCATTGCTTGCCGTGCTACCGAGGTCCTTTGTCCCTGAATTGCTCACAGACTCCGGCAGATTCAATGGGGGTCTGGCGGCAGATTTCTTTGACTTTATCGTTAGAAATGCATCTGCTTTGAGTGTCGCAGGATATCCACACATTCTTGCCATCTCTGTCGTAGCATAGCTTTCGTCGGTAAAGTGTGCGGAACAAACGACTGACCATTTTCGTCGGCTTTCCCCACACCCTCGTATTTTGAACAAATTTCGTCCAATTTCTTGCCACTTTCGCATCTTTGGGCCACTGGTGCAACTTGAATCCGCACCCTGTTCGTGTTGTTACACCCTCCGACAACACACCGACGAGGCATGATGTCTCCAACGTACGGAAAACAGTCGAAAAAAAGGAAAATAACAGCGCTGATTTGATTCGGTGTTTGTAATGTGTTTGAGAAAATGGCGGATTGCTTCCCGATGTGACGCCATGTTGTGACGTCATCGCTCCGAGAGCGAATAATAGAAAGGCGTTTAATTCGCCAAAATTCACCCATTTAGAGCTCGGAAATCAGTTAAAAAACTAAAGCTGCAACCAGCGTTGGTCGGGCCCGCGTATTTGGCAGGTGCTAGTCCTCAGTGCCCCAATACTTTTGTCAAGTTGTAGTCCTAAGTCTCCCAATACTTTTGGCAAGTTGTAGTCCTAAGTGTCCCAATACTTTTGTCCAGTGTAGGTGTCCCAATACGTGTGTCTAGTGGTAGTCCTAAGTGTCCCAATACTTTTGTCCAGTTTTAGTCCTAAGTGTCCCAATACTTTTGTCTAGTGGTAGTCCTAAGTGTCCCAATACTTTTGTCCAGTTGTAGTCCTAAGTGTCCCAATACTTTTGTCCAGTTTTCATCCTAAATGTCCCAATACTTTTGTCAAGTGTTAGTCCCAAGTGTCCCAATACTTTTGTCCAATTTACGTCCCAAGTGTCCCAATACTTTTGTCCAGTTTTAGTCCTAAGTGTCCCAATACTTTTGTCCCGTGGTAGTTCGAAGTTTCCCAATACTTATGTCAAGTTTTAGTCATAAGTATCCCAATACTTTTGTCAAGTTTTAATGTGAAGTGTCCCAATACTTTTGTCCAGTTTTAGTCCTAAGTGTCCTAAAACTTTTGTCCAGTTGTAGTCCTAAGTGTCCCAATACTTTGGTCCAGTTGTAGTCCTAAGAGTCCCAATAGTTTTGTCCAGTGTAGGTGTCCCAATACTTTTTTCCAGTGGTTGTCCTCAGTGTCCTAATACTTTTGTCAAGTTTTAGCCACAAGTGTCCCAATACTTTTGGCAAGTTTTAGCCACAAGTGTCCCAATACTTTTGTCCAGTGTAAGTGTCCCAATACTTTTGTCCAGTGTAAGTGTCCCAATACTTTTGTCCAGTGGTAGTCCTAAGTTTCCCAATACTGTCGTCTACTTTTAGTCGTAAGTGTCCCAAGACTTTTGTCAAGATGTAGTCCCAAGTGTCCCAATACTTGTGTCCAGTTTTTGGCTTAAGTGTCCCAAGACTTTTGTCTAGTGTACCTACCTTGTCTGCATTGTGTGGGCACGTTGGTGCATCCTGCTTTTAAGCAGCCATTAAAAAAAAACAGCAGCGCAGCAGCATCAGCGCAGCGGTTCTTTGAAGGGTCATAAAATCAAAACCGGAGCAGGTATCAAAACGCTCATCTGTACTTTTAATCACAAGGGTTCAATCTCTCTCCTGTATTAGTTTGAAGCCGAAACAACAAACGTGCTCAGAGGAGATAATGTTTGAAGAGAGGTGACCGGTTTTTACAAAAATTTTGTTTTGAAGGGGGAATAGCAAACTTCCTGTAGATTTTTGCTTAAGGATGTCAATGAATGAAATGTAGGTCTAAGTGAGACCTACATAGAGGTATTTGTTTCATGTCTCTCCAACATTCCCAGTGGGAGTTACAGGCAGTTTTGTCATTTTTTTCTTACGAGGAGCAGTTATTTCTGCGTTTTATTCAAAAATTGCGCTAGAGCGCAATTTTGAGATTTGGGGTTAGGTTTTTTTTATTAGATCGCAATTTTTGCCAGTCCTGATGTGTGCGTTCAGTTTGGTGAGTTTTGAAGCATGTTAAGGGGGTCAAATTGCAGCTCAAACAGGCAAAAGTGACTGTTTTTAGTACTTTTTTGTCTTGAAGGGGGAATTGCCAACTTCCTGTTGATTTTTGCCCGAGAATGTACTATTATGAAATCTAGGTCTAAGTCAGACCTACATGAACAGGTTTTTGTTTCATGTCTCTCCGACCTTCCTAGTGGGAGATACAGGCAGTCTAGTTTTTTTTTTTTCCTAGGGGGCGCTAGAGCGCAATTTTGAGTTTTGTGATTCGTTTTTTTTTTTTATTAAAAGGCAATTTTCGCAGGTCCTGATGTGTGGGTCAAATATGGTGAGTTTTGAAGCATGTTAAGTGGGTCAAATTACAGCTCGAAGAGGCGGCCGGTATAATAATAATAAAACCTTACAAATTCAATAGGTCCTTATGTCCCATTGCATAAGGACTCCCTTTGGGAGTCCTTATGCAATGGGCCATGCGGGCCCTAAATATATGGTCTTTTTTCTGCAACATCAAGGTATATATTGACGCTTACATAGGTCTGGTGATAATGTTCCCCTTTAAGGACTAAATGACAATAATAAACATATGTTTCATGTACCCTAAGATGTTTTGTTCAAATAAAGCCAATAATGACATTTTTTGTGGTCCCCTTTATTTAGAAAAATATCAAAATACATTTTGGTACCGGTACCAAAATGTTGGTATTGGGACAACACTAATCCCTAGTAAGGACACACCTCCAACACCGCTTGTCCTCATTAGCACATGAGCAGACTGAGAGGCCTTGGACACCACTCTCATAACCACAAACTCCATATTTCAAAACTAGATGTTTTATTGTATTGTCTATGTCCTCCTGTTTAATATTGATGTGACTCGAAGTTTGTTTTTACCCTGTAAAGCAGGGGTGCTCATTACGTCGATCGCGAGCTACCGGTCGATCGCAGAGGGTGTGTCAGTCGATCACCAGCCAGGCATTAAAAAAATAGTCCTAAAAATGAGCGATCATAAATCTTCACTATGACGTCACTTTCGTCACTTGATTGACATTCACGGCACCCGAGGGTCTTCTGAGATGACGCTGGCTGCTGCCAGCTCATTAAAATGACCGACTGGAAGGCGAGAAACACTTTATTTCAACAGACTCTGGCGCCGTATCTGTCGTCAAAACTCCAAAGACCGACTGCACAGTTGCACAGTTGCTCTAACAAAATAAGAGTCTCAGAAAGCTGGCGTGCACAAGCTAGCAAGCTACGGAGTTGGCCGACAATGTATTTCTTGTAAAATGTATACAAAGGAGTACGGAAGCTGGAGAAATAAGATGCCAAAAACCAACCACTTTCATGTGGTATTGGACAGAAAGGAGGACTTTTTTTCTCCTCCATTCGAAAATGCGGACATTATCAGCACCACTGTCTGATTCCAATCAATGCAAGTCATCAGAATCCGGTAATACACCAACTTATATTCTTGTCTTCATGAAAGAAAGGAATATATATGTGTTAAACATGCTTGTATTATCTTTAAACACCTTTAACTTGTTAACAATATTAACTATATGTGTTAAACATGCTTGTATTATCTTTAACCGCCTTTAAGTTGTTAACAATATTAACTATATGTGTTAAACATGCTTGTATTATCTTTAAACACCTTTAACTTGTTAACAATATTAACTATATGTGTTAAACATGCTTGTATTATCTTTAAACACCTTTAACTTGTTAACAATATTATCTATATGTGTTAAACATGCTTGTATTATCTTTAACCACCTTTAAGTTGTTAACAATATTAACTATATGTGTTAAACATGCTTGCATTATCTTTAAACACCTTTAATGTATTAACAATATTAACTATATGTGTTAAACATGCTTGCATTATCATTAAACACAAAAATTGTGTTCTAATAAATTTTTTAATGAAACGCACAAAAAACTGCTCCTCGGATGAAAAAACTGACAAAACTGCCTGTAACTCTCCCTGGGAAGGTCGGAGAGACATGAAACAAAAACCTCTATGTAGGTCTCACTTAGACCTACATTTCATAAATTGACAACCCCCAGCAAAAATCAACAGGAAGTTTGCTATTCCCCCTTCAAAACACATTTTTTGTAAAAACCGGTCACCTTCCTTCAAAAATCTCCTCTGAGCGCGTTTGTCGTTTCGGCTTCAAACTAACACAGGAGAGAGATTAAACCCTTGTGTATAAAATAACAGAACAGCGTTTTAATACCTGCTCCGGTTTTGATTTTATGACCCTTCAAAGACCCGCTGCGCTGCTGTTTTTTTAAGATGGCTGCTTAAAAGCAGGAAGCACCAACGTGCCCACACAATGCAGACAAGGTAGGTACACTAGACAAAAGTCTTGGGACACTTCAGACTAAAAGTAGACAAAAGTATTGGGACACTTAGGACTAGCACCTGCCAAATACGCGGGCCCGACCAATGCTGCTTGCAGCTTTAATTTATTTTATTGTCTATGTCCTCCTGTTTAATATTGATGTGACTCGAGTTTGTTTTTTTACCCTGTAAAGCATGTTTGCCCTTTATAAATAAAATGTATTATTGTTATTATTCTATGTTGAATGATATTTTTACAGCAGCTTCGTAAGATGGCTCACATCACAAGTCTTCAGATAGAGATTTTTGTTTACTGCACATTCTACAGCACAGCCATCAACAATAAGAGTGTGTGGCACTACTAATAAAAGCAGCACTTCATCAAAAAAAGCCTGAGCGGGATATCAACAGAAGTGTGCTGCAGAAGTGCATGAAAAGAAAGGCAAATAACGAGTGACCTTGATGTTTGCATTATTATTCAGTGACACACACACACACACACACACAATTAGGTTGTAATACACAACAGCATCCAGCAGCTGTGAATGCAAAGCACTTTGGAGAAATAACTGTTGGTTATTGGTGGCTTTTCTTCCGTCTAATAAGGCAGCAACGTGCCGCCGCACTAAGCGCATGATGAAGCTGGCGATAATTAACTCCTAACGAGGCCATTAATGGCTCGGATAGCATAAAGATCCCTTTAAGGGGCTTGTTGTCGCTTGTACACACAACCGACGACAACGTAAACAACCTTGCAGTCTGCGACGCCTTAGGAGAAATAGCATGTGGATAAAATCAGGGTGCACCATGAAAGACAAGGATACATCTAAATGTTCTTTTTGGGGGTTATTAAAGGGGAACATTATCACAATTTCAGAAGGGTTAAAACTATTAAAAATCAGTTCCCAGTGGCTTATTTTATTTTTCGAAGTTTTTTTCAAACTTTTATCGCCTTCTAACCAACGATTGGTATGTGTTTGTTTGGCATTAAAGGAAACTAACAACTATGAACTAGGTTTACAGCATATGAAATACATTTGGCAACAACATGCACTTTGAGAGTGCAGACAGCCCAATTTTCATCAATTAATATATTCTGTAGACATACCCTAATCCGCTCTATTTTCCTGAAAGCTGATCTGTCCAGTTTTGGAGTTGATGTCAGCAGGCCAGGGAAGCTACGGTTGATACGGGGTTTAGCTCGCTCGTCTGCGGGAACAAACTGCCGCCATTGCTTGCCGTGCTAGCGAGGTCCTTTGTCCCTGAATTGCTCACACACTCAGGCAGATTCAATGGGGGTCTGGCGGCAGATTTCTTTGACTTTATGGTTGGAAATGCATCTGCTTTGAGTGTCGCAGGATATCCACACATTCTTGCCATCTCTGTCGTAGCATAGCTTTCGTCGGTAAAGTGTGCGGAACAAACGTCCAATTTCTTGCCACTTTCGCATCTTTGGGCCACTGGTGCAACTTGAATCCGTCCCTGTTGGTGTTGTTACACCCTCCGACAACACACCGACGAGGCATAAAAAAAAAACGGAAAATAACAGAGCTGATTTGACTCGGTGTTTGAGAAAATGGCGGATTGCTTCCCGATGTGACGTCACGTTGTGACGTCATTGCTCCGAGAGCGAATATTAGAAAGGCGTTTAATTCGCCAAAATTCACCCATTTAGAGTTCGGAAATCGGTTAAAAAAATATATGGTCTTTTTTCTGCAACATCAAGGTATATATTGACACTTACATAGGTCTGGTGATAATGTTCCCCTTTAAGAAACCATTCTGAGCCTTATCTTATTTAGTTTTTATTTTATATATGTTGAGAGGGCTTTCTGCTCCTCCGCTCCCAGTCTGTGGAACGCTCTCCCTGACCACCTGAGGGCACCACAGACTGGATGCTTTTAAAAAAGGCTTAAAAGCCCTTCTTTTTTTTTTTTAAAAAGCCTTTTTTTTTTTTTAGATATATGCATACTAGTTATAGCTATTTGGCTGTTCAAGTTTTTATTTTTATTTATTTATTTATTATCTTTATTTTTTTTTTTTTTTAATACACTAGCACTTTGAGATTGTTTATTCAATATAAAGTGATTTTTACAAATAAATCTATTATTATTATTATTATTATTATTACATGAACCCTGGCAATGGACCCTGTGTGTATATGTATGTTATGCCATTGTTTACACATTTGGTAAATAAATAACCAAAAAATGTATGTTTTGTTGTTTTCTTACTGTACCGAAAATGAACTGAACCGTTATCTCTAAACCGAGGTACGTACCAAACCGGAATTTTTGTGTACCGTTACACCCCTACCATTTAGTGGTCAATTGTACACAACGTGACGTCATCGCTCCGAGAGCGAATAATAGAAAGGCGTTTAACTCGCCAAAATTCACCCATTTAGAGTTCGGAAATCGGTTAAAAAAATATATGGTCTTTTTTCTGCAACATCAAGGTATATATTGACGCTTACATAGGTCTGGTGATAATGTTCCCCTTTAAAAAGTTTGGAATATTGCACAAGTTAACACGACTAATGTCATTCCTCAAGTAGTGGCCAAGATAGTCTGCTCAACTGCAGAGAGTAGAAGGTATTTGTTAATCAGAGAGCAGACTTCTGTTAGGGTTGATACTAGGGATTGTAACGGTACGTGTATTTGTATTGAACCGTTTCGCATACCTGCCAACTTTTGAAATCAGAAAAACCTAGTAGCCAGGGTCCAGGGCAAAATGATTATTAGCATTCAGACAGGTTAAAATGTTGCTAAAACCATCACTTTTCTATCAGTCACAGTGACTTTTCAAAACAAAAATATTACAGCAAAAATCATATGGGTAATAAAGAGTAATAGAATAGTATGATAGTTATATGTTACTTGTTTTGAACATGTTATCGTTATCACAAATAAAAAGATATACTGTACACAGATATTATTTTTGATTTGATTTATTATTTATGTAATAAAAGATTTACTTAAAATTTTATGTTTTGTGAGTTTTTTTATGCTACGAACTGTACTTACCGGCGATGTAAACCGAAGGAGACATTTCCGTAATGAAAGCTGCAACACCCTTTTTAGATCCCATCATCACTGCAGCATTATCGGCAGCAAAGCAAACCAAATTCTGCCAAGGAATTTCGTTTGAGTCTATTTCGTCCGCGAGTATTTTGTCAACGTTTTCGCCTGTGGAAGCCGTATTGCATTCCCTCAAAGACAGAAGTACTGACAATACTTTTCCAATGTCGTCATCGAAATATCGAACACAAATGGGGTACAGTTTTACATCGTCATAATCGGTGCTGCCGTCAGTCGACATGCTAAACGGTTCCGTCTTCATGACATTCGGCGATACTTTTTGAGGATTCTGTTCCAAGACACTGAATAATGTTTGATGTTTTGGTTCGACCACATCCATATTTTTTGGCGATTTTCGAGTCGGGAAACATTTTCCGAAATAACTGTCCCATGTGATCAGCCAGTGCGATTGGAAGTCCATGCTCAATTATTGCCTCCGTAAATAAAACTTCGGCATTTATCACATCCAAAGAATCTGTTTGGGCGATGAAAAACGTTGAAAGTTTTCCACTTGCATCGCTAGCAACGGCATTAGACTTGTGTTTTTTTTGTCCCAACGTGGTCTTTTACATCGCTAATTCCTCCGTGTCCGATCGAAAAATCTTGTCTGCACAAGGTGCAATTCGCGTAGTTTTCACCCTTTTTTTTTTTTTTATGAATGAAAAACCGTATTTTTTATCACTGCAACCGTAACCCGGAATAGGTTGATGAAAACCGTACTAATTACGGGAAAACCGGAGTAGTTGGCAGGTATGCAATAAGAGAGACTATTCATCCCTGAACAACATTGGGGTTGATGTAGGCTTAATGATGTAGTTACATTATTATATCAACTATCAGAGACAGAAACTCTTCATTTAATATAATGTCCTTTTTTTGCTGCTTCAACACAGAAAAAGGTAAAGTGAAATAGCAGACAGGGCTTTGCTGTCCGTAACGCACGCACGCACACGAAGGTCAAAACTGAATTCTCTTAAAAACGAGCCCAAATGGAGGAACATAATGGAATTAAAGCTGCAAGCAGCGTTGGACGGGCCCGCGTATTTGGCAGGTGCTAGTCCTAAGTGTCCCAATACTTTTGTCCAGTTTTAGTCCCAAGTGTCCCAATACGAAAACGTTGAAAGTTTTCCACTTGTATCGCTAGCAACGGCATTAGACTTGTGTTTTTTTTGTCCCAACGTGGTCTTTTACATCGCTAATTCCTCCGTGTCCGATCGAAAAATCTTGTCTGCACAAGGTGCAATTCGCGTAGTTTTCACCCTTTTTGGAACGGATAATTATTCCCCGGATAGGCTTTTGAATATTCTTCACGGAATGACTGCAGTTTTCTTTTCGGTTTAAGACTCGTTTGCCATTTTTCTCCGGCTGATTCCATGATCGTTCGCTCGTTTGGAAACAAATGGCAACTGGTGCCTCGTGCTTGGCAGCGGTGCTATAAATAGCCTCGCGCATGGCATTCGGAAAGGCTCGATAGGAAGTTACGGGAAGCAGTGTCGATTGTCATTGTTGTTACGCGATTTCGTGAATAAAACTTTTTAAAAAATTCATTAATTAATGAAAAACCGTATTTTTTATCACTGCAACCGTAACCCGGAATAGGTTGATGAAAACCGTACTAATTACGGGAAAACCGGAGTAGTTGGCAGGTATGCTGTACTGTGCAAGTTTCAATCAATCAATCAATCAATCAAAGCGACCCAAATTCTTTTGTAAGCGCTCCTCTATGGAAAACGTCTGGACACCCCCTGCTGTGTAATAATAGTGTAGTCCAACATGTAAATGTGAAAGTTAAATATCATATCATCAACAAACCAGACATTTTTTTTGAAGAACTACAAAAAAAACATGAATCTCTTATCAGAGGACGATTCTATGAACAACATTTGCTGGAGAGCAGTTTGTGTTTGAAAGGAGGTTTCCCAGCATCTAGAAGTCTAAGCTGTGTTTGTGGAAGTTGTGGACATACCCTCTTTAGGGTAAAAGTATCTAGAAGTCTAAGCTGTGTTTGTGGAAGTTGTGGACATACCCTCTTTAGGGTAAAAGTATCTAGAAGTCTAAGCTGTGTTTGTGGAAGTTGTGGACATACCCTCTTTAGGGTAAAAGTATCTAGAAGTCTAAGCTGGGTTTGTGGAAGTTGTGGACAAACCCTCTATTGGGTAAAAGTATCTAGAAGTCTAAGCTGTGTTTGTGTAAGTTGTGGACATACCCTCTATTGGGTAAAAGTATCTAGAAGTCTAAGCTGTGTTTGTGGAAGTTGTGGACAAACCCTCTATTGGGTAAAAGTATCTAGAAGTCTAAGCTATGTTTGTGGAAGTTATGGACATACCCTCTTTAGGATAAAAGTATCTAGAAGTCTAAGCTGTGTTTGTGGAAGTTGTGGACATACCCTCTTTAGGGTAAAAGTATCTAGAAGTCTAAGCTGTGTTTGTGGAAGTTGTGGACATACCCTCTTTAGGGTAAAAGTATCTAGAAGTCTAAGCTGTGTTTGTGGAAGTTGTGGACATACCCTCTTTAGGGTAAAAGTATCTAGAAGTCTAAGCTGTGTTTGTGTAAGTTGTGGACATACCCTCTTTAGGGTAAAAGTATCTAGAAGTCTAAGCTGTGTTTGTGGAAGTTGTGGACAAACCCTCTATTGGGTAAAAGTATCTAGAAGTCTAAGCTGTGTTTGTGGAAGTTGTGGACAAACCCTCTTTAGGGTAAAAGTATCTAGAATTCTAAGCTATGTTTGTGGAAGTTGTGGACAAACCCTCTTTAGGGTAAAAGTATCTAGAAGTCTAAGCTGTGTTTGTGGAAGTTGTGGACATACCCTCTTTAGGGTAAAAGTATCTAGAAGTCTAAGCTGTGTTTGTGGAAGTTGTGGACATACCTTCTTTAGGGTAAAAGTATCTAGAAGTCTAAGCTGTGTTTGTGGAAGTTGTGGACATACCCTCTTTAGGGTAAAAAGAGAACCAATCAGATTGTTAGCCAGACAAAAGTGATGCAAGAGTCGCCCTGTTTATGGCCACAATTAAAGTAAATATGGCAAGTTACAAAGTGGTTTTGCTTGGAATGTGTTAGTATTTACTGCGCTGGTATGAAAACGGTCTCATTTATACGGACCACAGAAAATGTGTCATGAGGACAAAACGTCCAACAGTTCTGTACGTGTACCATGCAAAGCGAGCTGATTTCTCCGCTTACTTGAAGGGGAACTGCACTTTTGGGGGAGCGGATTTTGTCAATCATTCACAATCCCTATGTAAGACAATAATACGTATAGTACAGTCCCTAAATATAGGACACACCTTCTCATTCTATGCTACGCTAGATAGTCACATCAAAACTATGAATGAACACATGTGGAGTTATGTACTTAACACAAAAAAGGTGAAATAACTGAAAACATGTTTTATATTCTAGTTTCTTCAAAATAGCCACCCTTTGCTCTGATTACTGCTTTGCACACTCTTGGCATTCTCTCCATGAGCTTGAAGAGGTAGTCACCTGAAACGGTTTTCACTTCACAGGTGTGCTTGAAGCTCATCCAGAGAATGCCAAGAGTGTGCAAAGCAGAAATCTACAATGTAAATAGTCATGAAAATAAAAAGAATGCATTGAATGAGAAAGTGTGTCCAAACTTTTGGTCTGTACTGTATATAAAACTGTTTTTTTTTAAGAGCGCTTTATGAGCTTCATTATTAGCGGACTCTGGCGAGCGTTTATTTACGACTTAGAATGTACTATAACAAAAATAATTAAAGCTGCAAGCAGCATTGGTCGGGCCCGCGTATTTGGCAGGTGCTAGTCCTAAGTGTCCCAATACTTTTGTCCAGTGATAGTCATAAGTGTCCCAATACTTTTGTGTATTTTTAGTCTGAAGTGTCCCAAGACTTTTGTCTAGTGTACCTACCTTGTCTGCATTGTGTGGGCACGTTGGTGCTTCCTGCTTTTAAGCAGCCATCTTAAAAAAACAGCAGCGCAGCAGCATCAGCGCAGCGGGTCTTTGAAGGGTCATAAAATCAAAACCGGAGCAGTTATTAAAACGCGGTTCTGTTATTTTATACACAAGGGTTTAATCTCTCTCCTGTGTTAGTTTGAAGCCAAAACGACAAACGTGCTCAGAGGAGATAGATTTTGAAGAAAGGTGACCGTTTTTTACAAAAATTTTGTTTCGAAGGGGGAATAGCAAACTTCCTGTAGATTTTTGCTGGGGGTGTCAATTTATGAAATGTATGTCTAAGTGAGACCTACGAAGAGGTTTTTGTTTCATGTCTCTCCGACCTTCCCAGTGGGAGTTACAGGCAGTTTTGTCAGTTTTTTCTTCCGAGGAGCAGTTTTTTCTCCGTTTTATTCAAAAATTGCTCTAGAGCGCAATTTTTAAATTTGGGGTTAGGTTTTTTTATTAGATCGCAATTTTTGCCAGTCCTGATGTGTGCGTTCAGTTTGGTGAGTTTTGAAGCGTGTTAAGGGGGTCAAATTTATTAATTTAATGAAATTAAACAATGGATGTCCGCTAACTTCTTGCAACTCAACGCCAAGAAAACGGAAATGCTGATTATCGGTCCTGCTAAACACCGACATTTATTTAATAATACCACCTTAACATTTGACAACCAAACAATTACACAAGGCGAATCAGTAAAGAATCTGGGTATTATCTTCGACCCAACTCTCTCGTTTGAATCACACATTAAGAGTGTTACTAAAACGGCCTTCTTTCATCTCCGTAATATCGCTAAAATTCGTTCTATTTTATCCACTAGCGACGCTGAGATCATTATTCATGCGTTCGTTACGTCTCGTCTCGACTACTGTAACGTATTATTTTCGGGTCTCCCTATGTCTAGCATTAAAAGATTACAATTGGTACAAAATGCGGCTGCTAGACTTTTGACAAGAACAAGAAAGTTTGATCATATTACGCCTATACTGTATATACCTTTATATACATATATACATATATATATACCTATACTGGCTCACCTGCACTGGCTTCCTGTGCACTTAAGAAGTGACTTTAAGGTTTTACTACTTACGTATAAAATACTACACGGTCTAGCTCCGTCCTATCTTTTCGATTGTATTGTACCATATGTCCCGGCAAGAAATCTGCCTTCAAAGAACTCCGGCTTATTAGTGATTCCCAGAGCCCAAAAAAAGTCTGCGGGCTATAGAGCGTTTTCTATTGGGGCTCCAGTACTATGGAATGCCCTCCCGGTAACAATTAGAGATGCTACCTCAGTAGAAGCATTTAAGTCCCATCTTAAAACTCATTTGTATACTCTAGCCTTTAAATAGCCCCCCTGTTAGACCAGTTGATCTGCCGTTTCTTTTCTTTTCTCCTCTGCTCCCCTTTTCCTTGAGGGGGGGGGGGGCACAGGTCCGGTGGCCATGGATGAAGTGCTGGCTGTCCAGAGTCGGGACCCGGGTGGACCGCTCGCCTGTGCATCGGCTGGGAACATCTCTACGCTGCTGACCCGTCTCCGCTCGGGATGGTGTCCTGCTGGCCCCACTATGGACTGGACTCTTACTATTATGTTGGATCCACTATGGACTGGACTCTCACAATATTATGTCAGACCCACTCGACATCCATTGCTTTCGGTCTCCCCTAGAGGGGGGGGGGGTTACCCACATATGCGGTCCTCTCCAAGGTTTCTCATAGTCATTCACATCGACGTCCCACTGGGGTGAGTTTTTCCTTGCCCGTATGTGGGCTTTGTACCGAGGATGTCGTTGTGGCTTGTGCAGCCCTTTGAGACACTTGTGATTTAGGGCTATATAAATAAAGATTGATTGATTGAAATTACAGCTGAAAGAGGCAAAAGTTACTGTTTTTAGTACTTTTTTGTCTTGAAGGGGGAATTGCCAACTTCCTGTTGATTTTAGCCCGACAATGTACTATTATGAAATGTAGGTCTAAGTCAGACCTACATAGAGGTTTTTGTTTCATGTCTCTCCGACCTTCCTAGTGGGAGTTACAGGTAGTCTAGTTTTTTTCCCCTAGGGGGCGCTAGAGCGCAATTTTTTGGGGGGGTGTTTAGTTTTTTTATCAAAAGGCAATTTTCGCTAGCCCTGATGTGTGCGTCAAATATGGTGAGTTTTGAAGCATGTTAAGTGGGTCAAATTACAGTTTAATGTGGCGGCGGAAGAATAAAGAATAAAGAATAAAGAATAAAACCTTACAAATTCAATAGGTCCTTATGTCCCATTGCATAAGGACTCCCTGTGGGAGTCCTTATGCAATGGGCCATGCGGGCCCTAAAAACATATATTCTTGTCTTACATGAGAATTGTGAATAATAGACATGAATACAAAAAAAGTGCAGTTCCCCTTTAATAGTTTTGATAATCAGAGTAGGAAACTGATAAGATGTAGAGGAATTTACTGGCCCTTGTCCAATACTGTATGGGTAAAGACTCCACAAAAGAACTCCAAAGACTGGACTTGACTATAACGATCAAATCATTTGCGATCGGGTTCCTGGATAAAATGAACTATAATCACTAGGGGTGTAACGGTACACAAAAATGTCGGTTCGGTACGTACCTCAGTTTAGAGGTCACGATTCAGTTCATTTTTGGTACAGTAAGAAAACAACAATATATACATTTTTTTGGTTATTTACCAAATTTGTAAACAATGGCTTTATCCTTTTAACATTGGGAACACTATAATAATTCTGCCCACGTTAATCAACATTAAACTGCCTCAAGTTGTTGCTCAGATTAAATAAAATGACAATAAAAAAAGTGCAACATTAAACAGTTTCAAGTCAACTCACCATGCTTAATTTATTACAGCATTTGGGAAGCCTGCAGTTGATTTTTATTATGTAAATGTTATATTTTTATCAACATGTGATAGCAGGGACCCTGCCATTCAAAACTAGGCTGCTGCATTACTAATGATTAATGTAACTATAGCTGAAAAAAATAGTACAATAGCAATAGCATACCTGCCAACTTTTGAAATCAGAAAAACCTAGTAGCCAGGGTCCAAGGGCCGCAGGCCCCGGTAGGTCCAGGACAAAGTCCTGGTGGAGGGTTCAGGGCTTTGTCCCCCGACGCAAAATGCTTATTAGCATTCAGACAGGTTAAAATGTTGCTAAAACCATCACTTTTCTATCAGTCACAGTGACTTTTCAAAACAAAAATATTACAGCAAAAATCATATGGGTTGATTGACATGTTTATTCTGTAAGCTAACTTCAATAGTTTGAAATTATTTTGACAGTTAATGCCAGTTATCCTGTCAACCTTTCACAAGACTTCAATTTGTTAATTGAAAGTATAAACACTTTTTACAGTAAACAAATGGTAAAACAGTACTAAACAATTCCATTAAAAAAAAAAATTGGTGTCATTATTAACTTTCTGTCCAAGCTTGTATAATCTACTGCCTTGTTCAATTGTAAAAAATATTCTGTGCCTAAAATTCACATTTCTATCACAATTATCATACTGTAAACATGGTAAGCTAACTTCATTACAATTAATAGTCCTGTCAATAGCATGGAATTACAATTCAAATGTAGTTTTTTTGTAAGCCTTTCAAAAGAATTCAAAATATGAAAAATTAATGAAAATTAATTGAAGCCATCAGACACTTGAAAAGTGGCACATCACATCTCTAATGTAATCATTTGAACTTTTCAACAGAAATAGCACTGCAAAAATATTAAGGACATACTTCTGTATTTTGGTAGTTATGCTGTCAACATTTAACAAGATTTCTTCAACTTGGACTTGAAAGCATAAATAGTATAAACACTTTTAACAGTATAACAGTACTAAACAATTCCAATAGATAACATTGGTGTCATTACCTTTTTGTGGCTAAAATCCAAATTTATTCCATCAGATTGCTCATACTGCAAAAATGATATGGTAACTTTATGATAAGTTTACTTGAAGTGGCATAAAACACTGAAAGTGATTGTTCCTATAACCCCTTTGTTTCAAATGTTTGTTCCACTTGTGGCAGTCGGGCACCAGCATACCGTCTTTGACAATTTGAAGTGGCATAAAACACTGAAAGTGATTGTTCCTATAACCCCTTTGTTTTAAATGTTTTATGCCACTTCAAGTTGTCAAAGACGTGCTGTGAAATACAGCCGACAGGATTGCGCAACAAACACGAAGCAAGGCCAAAGCGCATGCATGGCGCAGGAGAACAAAGGACTTCTTTCATTTAAGGTTTGTGATAAACCATCAAACTCATTCGTTAAAAGGACTCTATAGTAATATAAAGTGAGTTTTTCTGGACATTATCATGCAAGAAAAGTTTATTTTTGGGACCGCGATCACCGCGTAATGATTTTTAAAGGTTGCATTACAAACATTTAACTGTCCCATGTGATCAGCCAGTGCGATTGGAAGTCCATGCTCAATTATTGCCTCCGTAAATAAAACTTCGGCATTCATCACATCCAAAGAATCTGTTTGGGCGACGAAAAACGTTGAAAGTTTTCCACTTGTATCGCTAGCAACGGCATTAGACTTGTGTTTTGTTGTCCCAACCTGGTCTTTTACATCGCTAATTCCTCCGTGTCCGATCGAAAATCTTGTCTGCACAAGGTGCAATTCGCGTAGTTTTCACCCTTTTTTTTTTTAAATTAATGAAAAACCGTATTTTTTATCACTGCAACCGTAACCCGGAATAGGTTGATGAAAACCCTACTAATTATGGGAAAACCGGAGTAGTTGGCAGGTATGCAATAAGAGAGACTATTCATCCCTGAACAACATTGGGGTTGATGTAGGCTTAATGATGTAGTTACATTATTATATCAACTATCAGAGACAGAAACTCTTCATTTAATATAATGTCCTTTTTTTGCTGCTTCAACACAGAAAAAGGTAAAGTGAAATAGCAGACAGGGCTTTGCTGTCCGTAACGCACGCACGCACACGAAGGTCAAAACTGAATTCTCTTAAAAACGAGCCCAAATGGAGGAACATAATGGAATTAAAGCTGCAAGCATCGTTGGTCGGGCCCGCGTATTTGGCAGGTGCTAGTCCTAAGTGTCCCAATACTTTTGTCCAGTTTTAGTCCCAAGTGTCCCAATACTTTTGGCAAGTTGTAGTCCTAAGTGTCCCAATACTTTTGTCAAGTTCTAGTCCCAAGTGTCCCAATACTTTTGTCCAGTTTTCGGCCTAAGTGTCCCAATACTTTTGTCCAGTGGTAGTTATAAGTGTCCCAATACTTTTGTCTAATTTCAGTCCGAAGTGTCCCAATACTTTTGTCTAGTGTACCTACCTTGTCTGCATTGTGTGGGCACGTTGGTGCTTCCTGCTTTTAAGCAGGCATCTTGAGAAAACAGCAGCGCAGCAGCATCAGCGCAGCAGCATCAGCGCAGCGGTTCTTTGAAGGCTCATAAAATCAAAACCGGAGCAGTTAGAAAAATTATTTCGATAACTTTTATTTGGAAGGGTTCAATCTCTCTCCTGTGTTAGTTTGAAGCTGAAACGACAAACGCGCTCAGAGGAGATAATGTTTGAAGAGAAGTGACCGGTTTATAAAAAAATTTTGTTTTGAAGGGGGAATAGCAAACTTCCTGTTGATTTTTGCTGGGGGTTGTCAATTTATGAAATGTAGGTCTAAGTGAGACCTACATAGAGGTTTTTGTTTCATGTCTCTTCGACCTTCCCAGGGAGAGTTACAGGCAGTTTTGTCAGTTTTTTCATCCGAGGAGCAGTTTTTTGTGCGTTTCATTAAAAAAATTGCGCTAGAGCACAATTTTGAGATTTGGGGTTAGGTTTTTTTATTAGATCACAATTTTTGCCAGTCCTGATGTGTGTGTTCAGTTCGGTGAGTTTTGAAGCGTGTTAAGGGGGTCAAATTACAGCTCAAAGAGGCAAAAGTGACTGTTTTTAGTACTTTTTTGTCTTGAAGGGGGAATTGCCAACTTCCTGTTGATTGTTGCCCGAGAATATACTATTATGAAATCTAGGTCTAAGTCAGACCTACATAAAGGTTTTTGTTTCATGTCTCTCCGACCTTCCTAGTGGGAGTTACAGGCAGTCTAGTTTTTTTTTTCCGTAGGGGGCGCTAGAGCGCAATTTTGAGTTTTGTGGTTCGGTTTTTTTTTTAAAAAGGCAATTTTCGCAGGTTCTGATGTGTGGGTCAAATATGGTGAGTTTTGAAGCATGTTAAGTGGGTCAAATTACAGTTTAATGTGGCGGCGGAAGAATAAAGAATAATAAAACCTTACAAATTCAAAAGGTCCTTATGTCCCATTGTATAAGGACTCCAAGGGAGTCCTTATACAATGGGCCATGCGGGCCCTAACTAAAGAATATTTGATGAACCACATATTCAAACAGCCACATCTCACATGATGAGACTTCCTGTTTGGTTGATTAAATCCAGCATGGTGCGATTGACCCCGCCCTCAGACAAACCACGAACCCAGACGGCAGGAGAAGGAAACATAATCTGGGCTGCAAACACGCCCTAAATCAGACCCACAGTCAGACTCTGCGGCCAAGTATCATCTTGCATTTACGTAAACACTCGTAAGCACATGCAACAACACGACTGAAGATGGTTTACATTAGGCGGCATTCCCTTTAAGGCTGCTAATCTTTGGGGTAGGATTACAGAGTCCTCGTGCCAAACTCTCATCAGTGCACTGAAAGTGTTTTACCATCTCCCAAGTGAGGAAAAATAGCTCACATCTCGACCGGCCACATGTAAATAGAACTTCATGTGGCGGCAGGTCACTCTCCTCACTGGAGGTCTGCAGGGATTTAAATCTGGAGGGGAGCTCAAAGCCCTGATAGCATCTTCTATAGCCAACACTAATCACAAACTGAATGATTCTCCAGGAGCTAAGAAAACTTTTTTTTTTTTTGCCAGAGCTGGCAACTTCCAAACCACAAATGGACTGCAGATGTTCCAATCTAAAGAGAGAAAAAAAAAAAACTTTTTGGGATTCTAATAACAGACGGAGAGAAGGGGCTTCATTAGAAAAAGTAGGATCTAGTTCTGGGCACAGTTTTTGTTTCACAGAAAAGTTTAGTCGACTACAGAAAGTTTACAGTTCCTATCGTCAAAAGTAGCGAACCATAACATATTCTGGCACCTACCTACTGGGGCACAGAAAGAATCTACAGGTAAAAGCCAGTAAATTAGAATATTTTGAAAAACTTGATTTATTTCAGTAATTGCATTCAAAAGGTGTAACTTGTACATTATATTATATAGCTCTGTTCTCAAAGCTACAACACCAAAAACTGTTGCTTCCCTTTTATAATTCCTTGAAACATCATTCAGATCACTTTTCCAAAACCCTGCTTTTGCAAGAAGTGCTGGAAATATGCTTTGATTCTGGTTTCAAGGGGTTATGATCATGGGAATTGTTTTGAAGGATCAGAGGATCCTTGCCTAAACAGAGCATGAACAATCAATAGACGACAAGACTTGTCAATAGGGGAAGAAACCATGTTGAAACCAGACTGATCAGTCTTCTGTATCGACTTTGTTTTTCAACTGTGCTTGTCTTTAAAGGGCTTTATAAATAAAGTTGGTATGGTATGGTATGGTATGGTATGGTATCGATGTCCAATGCAACTTTTTTCCCCATTTATATAACCGTCACTCTCTCAAAGGCAGCACATTTACCGACATGTAGGGTTGTCCAGATACCAATATTTTGGTACCAGTACCAAAATGTATTTTGATACTTTTCGCTACTTTTCTAAATAAAAGGGGACCACAAAAATGGCATTATTGGTTTTAACAAACAAAAAAATCTTAGTGTACATGAAACATATGTTTATTATTGTCATTTAGTCCTTAAATAAAATAGTGAACATACTAGACAACTTGTCTTTTAGTAGTAAGTAAACAAACAAAGACTCCTAATTAGTCTGCTGACGTATGCAGTAACATATTGTGTCATTTATACACCTATTATTTTGTACACATTATGAGGGACAAACTGTAAACATTTAATTTTAATCTACTTGTTCATTTACTGTTAATTAGGGCCCGCATGGCCCATTGCATAAAGACTCCCAAAGGGAGTCCTTATGCAATGGGACATAAGGACCTATTGAATTTGTAAGGTTTTATTATTCTTCCGCACCCACAATAAACTGTAATTTGACCCACTTAACATGCTTCAAAACTCACCATATTTGACCCACACATCAGGACCTGCGAAAATTGCCTTTTAAAAAAAAAACTAACCACAAAACTCAAAATTGCGCTCTAGCGCCCCCTAGGAAAAAAAAACTAGACTGCCTGTAACTCCCACTAGGAAGGTCGGAGAGACATGAAACAACAACCTCTATGTAGGTCTGACTTACACCTACCTTTCATAATTGTACATCCTCGGGCAAAAATCAACAGAAAGTTGGCAATTCCCCCTTCAAGACAAAAAAGTACTAAAAACAGTCACTTTTGCCTCTTTGAGCTCTAATTTGACCCCCTTAACACGCTTCAAAACGCACCAAACTGAACACACACATCAGGACTGGCTAAAACTGTGATCTAATGAAAAAACCTAACCCCAAATCTAAAAATTGTGCTCTACCGCAATTTTTTTATAAAACGCAGAAAAAACTGCTCCTCTGAAGAAAAAAATGACAAAACTGCCTGTAACTCCCACTGGGAAAGTCGGAGAGACATGAAACAAAAACCTCTATGTAGGTCTCACTTAGACCTACATTTCATAGATTGACAACCTTCAGCAAAAATCAACAGGAAGTTTGCTATTCCCTCTTCAAAACAATTTTTTTGTAAAAACCGGTCACCTTCCTTCAAAATCTATCTCCTCTGAGCGCGTTTGTCGTTTTGCCTTCAAACTAACACAGGAGAGAGATTGAACCCTTGTGATTAAAACTACAGAAGCGCGTTTTTCTAACTGCTCCGGTTTTGATTTTATGACCCTTCAAAGACCCGCTGCGCTGCTGTTTTTTTAAGATGGCTGCTTAAAAGCAGGAAGCACCAACGTGCCCACACAATGCAGACAAGGTAGGTACACTAGACAAAAGTCTTGGGACACTTCAGACTAAAAGTAGACAAAAGTATTGGGACACTTATGACGAAAACTGAACAAAAGTATTGGGACACTTAGGACTAGCACCTGCCAAATATGCTGGCCCGACCAATGCTGCTTGCAGCTTTAATATCTTCTTATTTTCTGTTTGAACATGTTCTATCTTCACTTCTGTTAAAATGTAATAATCACTTATTCTTCTCTTCTTTGATACTTGACATTAGTTTTGGATGATACCACACATTTAGGTATGGATCCGATACCAAGTAGTTACAGGATCATACATTGGTCATATTCAAAGTCCTCATGTGTCCAGGGGCGTATTTACTGACTTTATAAACATAATATGAATTTTAAGAAAAAAGGAAAAAAGATTTTGTGACGATGAAAAGTATCGATGTAATAATAGTAGTATCGACTAGATACGCCCCTGTACTTGGTATCATTACAGTGGATGTCAGGTGTAGATCCACCCATGGCGTTTGTTTACATTGTGACGCCGGTGAGCTATTGTATCCTCCTACGGCAGGGGTCGGCAACCCGCGGCTCCTCAGCTGCATACTTGCCGACCCCCCTGATTTTCCCAGGAGTCTTCCGAATTTCAGTGCCTCTCGCGGAGTAATCCCGGGATTAATATTCCCCGATTTTCACCCTTACATTAATAATATGGGCGTACCATGAAGGTACAGCATTCAACGCCCTCTACAATCTGTATAAACAGCGTGCCAGCCCAGCCTCTTGTTACATGCATCTTCTGCTTTGCTCACGTAAGTGACAGCAAGGCATACTTGGTCAACAGCCACACAGGTTACACGGACGGTGGCCATATAAAACAACTTTAAGACTCTTACTAATAATGCGCCACACTTTGAACCAAAACCAAACAAGAATGACAAACACATTTCGGGAGAACATCTGCACCTTAACACAACATAAACACAACAGAACAAATACCCAGAATCCCATGCAGCCCTGACTGTTCCGGGCTACATTATACACCCCTGCTACCACCAAACCACTCACACATCAACCCCCCCTGTGCGTCGGTTGAGGTGGGCGGGGTTTGGTAGCGGGGGTGTATAATGTAGGGCTGCATGGGATTCTGGGTATTTGTTCTGTTGTGTTTATGTTGTGTTACGGTGCAGATGTTCTCCCGACATGTGTTTGTCATTCTTGTTTGGTGTGGGTTCACAGTGTGGCGCATTATTAGTAAGAGTGTTAAAGTTTTTGTGTAACCTGTGTGGTTGTTGACCAAGTATGCCTTGCTGTCACCTACGTGAGCAAGCAGAAGCCTCATACAATGTGTGGCTGGGCCGGCACGCTGGTTGAAATGGGCGCTAAATACTGTACCATCAAGG
The DNA here is from genome assembly GCF_033978685.3 of Nerophis lumbriciformis. Lineage (NCBI taxonomy): Eukaryota > Metazoa > Chordata > Actinopteri > Syngnathiformes > Syngnathidae > Nerophis > Nerophis lumbriciformis. The sequence goes on from NC_084549.2 coordinate 4,549,908, forward strand.
CACGTTCGAGAGAATAGTTGCCCTGAAATTCGTAGTCTTGTCGGAAAAATCGGGAGGGTTGACAAGTATGACACCATCAAGCGCCATTCATATAAAACCCGCGGGCCGCACCAACATTCAATTTTCATATTAAGGTGTGGGCCGCGTGTCTGAGACCCTTGGTTTATACATAGCACAAAGCAAAACAAAAAAAAAACAGCTTTGTATGCAGTGTTATTTCATTTTAAATTTCAAAAGATTTTTGTGGCTCCCATTGTTTTCTTTAATTTGTGAATCTGGTCAAAATGGCTCTTTGACTGGTAAAGGTTGCCGACCCCTGTCCTACGGTGTGTAGTGAAGCAAATTTAGCTATTCCTCATCCTCCAGTGATAATGCTACTTGTAAGAAACGTACTTTATTTGTCGCCATGGAGACGAGGATTAGTGATTTAGAAGTAGATAAAACACTGCGGATGGATGTTAGCCATGTCTTAAAGCATCTCTTCCTGAGGGTGTTTCAGTGTTATAACTTCACCTTTATCTTTACTTTTTACACCAAAATGCGTCCATTCTCCTTTTTCTGTCTACACACTGTGTCTGCTTGTAAGTACTCTGTGTGTGCGCGCTGCCGAACATGCTCCTCTGCTCGTAAAAGCAGCAATGTCACGATGTGACGACGCGCCGTCATGCCTTTTCAAACGGAGTGTAGTACCGTTTTTGATTCATTAGTACGGCGATACCATACTAGTACCGGTATACCGTACAACCCTACCAACAAGCGCTATTGTACACTTCCACAAATGATCTTGAGAGCCTCGTGAAACAGCTCAGCCCCCCAAAAGACTGTCTCTTTATGCTCCGTTGTCATTTTGGTCTCAATGGCGGGTCAAGTCTCAGCTTCCCATGGCCGCCTGGAGCGGGTAAAGGTGATGAAACGCTCCCGCCGTGAGGGTAGTGCGCGGCCATGCACGCCACCGATACCCCCGCGCGGGCCCCTCCATTAGTGGAACAATAAAAAGTGCAAAAACAAAAGGAAGTGAGAAGGATTTTCCATGGCGCGATGATGTCAAGGCCACAGCGGCGGTCGCCGGGTTCACATGGAGCGCTCACAGAAAACTTTTCCGCGCTTGACCCGGAGCCAAGACCGGCTCAATGGGCTCAGGACCAACAGCTGGTTCAGGTTACCTAGCAACTCCCAAGCTGCAGGCCTCAGCGATGGAGAAGGGGTGGAAGGTGGGAGGCCGGAAATCAGCCAGGAACCAAAGTTGCGGTTCTTTGTGGCAAAGTGCGGAACTGTTTGATATTGAAGTCTTCCCTAAACAGGAAGGACAAGGGCTCGGGTTTTAGGGGCCTGGGAAGGCGACACAAGTTGAGACAAGCTATGGACGGAAGACATCAAGGACCCGCTACATCAGGCCCGGGCAATTATTTTGACTCGGTGGGGCCAAATTTAGAGAAAAAAATGTGTCTGGGGGCCGGCATATCTATTTTTTAAAACGTAATCACAGACCGCCTTAAAAAACGAAATGGAATTTTTTTTAAATTTTACTGAGTGAGACACCCAGAATGTACATGAAAATAAAGAATGTGGGATTGACAATATTAACTATGAAGGATAAAACACTGAATATTGACAACTAGGGATGTCCGATAATGGCTTTTTTGCCGATATCCGATATTGTCCAACTCTATCGCCTGCGCTTTCAAAATAAGAGTCTCCGAAAGCCAACGCAAACAAGCTAGCAAGCTACGTCGTTTGCCGCCAATGTATTTCCTGTAAAGTGTATAAAAACGAATATGGAAGCTGGACAAATAAGATGCCAAAAACCAACCACTTTCATGTGGTATTAGACAGAAGGGGGGGAACTTTTTTTTCGCCTCCATTTGAAAACGTGGACGTTATCATCACTACTGTCTGATTCCAATCAATGCAAGTCATCAGAATCAGGTAATACACCAACTTATATTCTTGTCTTCATGAAAGAAAGGAATCTATATGTGTTAAACATGCATGTATATTCATTAAAACACCTTTAACATGTAAACCAAAACGGCAAAATAAATAAATATAAATTATATACTGTATATATCATGTATATATCATGTATATATATATATATATATATATATATATATATATATATATATATATATATATATATATGTGTGTGTGTGTGTATGTATATATATATATATATATGTGTGTGTATATATATATATATATATATATATATATATATATATATTAGAGATGCGCGGTTTGCGGACACAACCGCGGAGTCCGCGGATTATCCGCGGATCGGGCGGTTGAAATAAAAAAAAATTAGATTTTATCCGCGGGTCGGGTCGGGCGGTTGAAATTAAAAAAAAAATTAGATTTGAAATAGATTCAGGCGGGTGGCAGTTAAACCAATTGGGAAATATATATACATAGTTAAATGTTGTTACCCACATACGAAAAACGAGCAGGCACCTGCTGCATATGCCACAACAGAAGAAGAAGAAAAAAAAAGAGATGGACACTTTTACGGAGCGGAGAAGGGACGCCTCGCCGGGGTCCCGGACCGAGGCCCCTTCCCCCGAGAGGGCCCCACCGGGAGCCGTAGCTGAGGTGATCCGCGAGAAGGGCCCGACGCACGTCCAGGGTCACCACCGCACCGACACCCCGCCTCGTCCGCCTTCGCCGCGGCCGGCGTCACGCGCCGCAGGTAAGCAGCTTACCTGCCCGCCACCCCTGTTGCCGGGGGGCGCGTAACAGGGGTCACTCCGCGCGCAGTGCGCTCACGAAAGGGGTGGGGCTCACCCTGGTTGATATAGAGAGCAGGACGGTGACCATGGAAGTCGGAACCCGCTAAGGAGTGTGTAACAACCCACCTGCCGAATCAACTAGCCCTGAAAATGGATGGCGCTGGAGCGTCGGGCCCATACCCGGCCGTCGCCGGCAGCGAGACGCGCTTGGAGGTGCGCTCAGCGCGGCTCCCATATACTACCATACTCAGTGGCCTAGTACCTACTCAGTGGCCTAGTACCTACTCAGTGGCCTAGTGGTTAGAGTGTCCGCCCTGAGATCGGTAGGTTGTGAGTTCAAATCCCGGCCGAGTCATACCAAAGACTATAAAAATGGGACCCATTACCTCCCTGCTTGGCACTCAGCATCAAGGGTTGGAATAGGGTTGGAATTGGGGGTTAAATCACCAAAATGATTCCCGGGCGCGGCCACCGCTGCTGCCCACTGCTCCCCTCACCTCCCAGGGGGTGATCAAGGGTGATGGGTCAAATGCAGAGAATAATCTCGCCACACCTAGTGTGTGTGTGTGACAATCATTGGTACTTTAACTTTAACTTTAACTTTAACATATGATTGCGCACTGGTGTGCGTCTGGGCCGTGACAGCGTGGCACGCGAATGTCTGTGCTGCATTGGATCAGTCTCCTTTCTTTAACAGGCAAAAGCTTTATAACCTCACTAATGCCTTGCATCGTCGATATTAGATATATAACCACGGGCGGGTGCGGGCGGGTGCGGTTCTGATTAAATGTTAGATCGGGTGGATGGCGGATGGTTGACGACTTTCTGATGCGGTTGCGGATGAAATAATTGCCTATCCGCGCATCTCTAATATATATATATATATATATATATAAAAATGTGTGTGTGATATGTGTGTGCATGTTACTCATCAGTTACTCAGTACTTGAGTAGTTTTTTCACAACATACTTTTTACTTTTACTCAAGTAAATATTTCGGTGACTACTCCTTACTTTTACTTGAGTAATAAATCTCTAAAGTAACAGTACTCTTACTTGAGTACAATTTCTGGCTACTCTGCGCACAACCCTAATACTGACAAACACGGTTACTTGACTTTTTGGCCGAGACATGATGGAACCATTCAAAAAAATGGTGCAGCTCCCATGTTTTCCTCCACAAATCAGCAAGTAAGAGTTTCCCACTAATCTCATTTCAACATTTGTTACCAGTTTGAGCCTCTGGGAAGGTCAAAACTCCACTGGGTGACATCCAAGTGAAATTAAAGTCATTATGGCTGGAACAACAGATCTAATGTTGACCTAAGACATGTGGATACTATTGTGTAGTCTTACACAATGTGCACGATAACACACTTTGACTTTGGAGCGGACAATGACGGTCAGTTCTACTATCTGCAAGAAAAAAACATTTCTGTCTGTAGGACGCCAGCTACAATAGGGCGCCTGTGTTCCTGGCACCGTCTACTTTCTGGAGTGGCTTTACGATCCCTTGGCATGGGGAGGAAAAAAAGGGGGGGTCAGTAATCTTTTTGTTGGCAGACTCGCCTCCTCCTCTACCCCCCACCTTTACCCCAGCTGGACCCTATCAACACCCGGCCTATCTCTTCTTCCTCTATGTGGGACACACAAAGACCTCGTTTGTCCTGGGAGTGGCCCGGTCCTCCTTCAAACTTATTAGGCGCCGAGAAACTGAGCGGAGGGTGCAATGTGGTATCAAACACACAAGGCGGGAAAGAAGGCTGTCGTCCTTCGCTGCGAGATGCAAAGTGTATGTCAGTGGAGATCAGGGGTGTCAAACTCCTTTTAATTGAGGGCCATATTGCAGTTATGTTTGCCCTCAGAGGGCCACTTCTAACAGTCAATGACATCATTACACAATCGCCTATGCCGGGGGTCTTTAGCACCACTATGCACCAGTATAGTGGCTTTTGAATAGACTAAGAGGAGAAGTATTGCAGAAATACATTATTCTAGACCAGACCTGGGCATTCTGACAAAGAATGACAAAGAGTTGCTTTTGGCTTGGTTTGTATGGTAGACCAGTGTTTTTCAACCACTGTGCTGCGGCACACAGGTGTGCCGTGAGATACAGTCTGGTGTGCCGTGGGAGATTATCTAATTTCACCTATTTGGGTTAAAAATATTTTTTGCAAAACAGTAATTATAGTCTGCAAATGATGTGTTGTTGTTGAGTGTCGGTGCTGTCTAGAGCTCGGCAGAGTAACCGTGTAATACTCTTCCATATCAGTAGGTAGCAGCCGGTAGCTAATTGCTTTGTAGATGTCGGAAACAGCGGGAGGCAGCGTGCAGGTAAAAATGTGTCTAATGCTTAAACCAAACAAACAAAAAGTGAGTGCCCCTAAGAAAAGGCATTGAAGCTTAGGGAAGGCTATGCAGAACGAAACTAAAACTGAACTGGCTACAAAGTAAACAAAAACAAAATGCTGGACGACAGCAAAGACTTACTGTGGAGCAAAGACGGCGTCCACAATGTATATCCGTACATGACATGACAATCAACAATGTCCCCACATAGAAGGATAAAAACAACTTAAATAGTCTCGATTGCTAAAACAAAGTAAATGCGGGAAATATCGCTCAAAGGAAGACATGAAACTGCTACAGGAAAATACCAAAATAAGAGAAAAAGCCACCAAAATAGGAGCGCAAGACAAGAACTAAAACACTACATACAGGAAAACAGCAAAAAACATATGGTTTAAAGTCATATCCAACAATTGCGACAACGACTTTTTATTGTCAACTGAGGTTAGTTTTTTAATAATTTCTGCTGGTGGTGTGCCCTCGCATTTTTTCGACGCAAAAAATGTGCCTTGGCTCAAAAAAGGTTGAAAAACACTGCGGTAGACAACGACCAGTTTTGCTAGATAAAAGTATTTTCCACATTGTTTTGGTGTGGTTATGGCCGACAAACAATTTCGCTAAATAAAAGGGACCGATGGAATTCCTGTCCTCCTTTAAGTGTCTCCACAGACGTTACAATAATTTAAGTGTTGACAAACATTGCTTTATCTGTTGTGGCCGCCTTTCGTCACCTGTTACTCACAGTTGCATTGCAAAATCATACAAAACAAATTATTTGTTTATTTTGTTTAGAGTGGGATTTGATTTTTTGCACGGCATAGATTTGCTGTGCGCAGAGGACGCGTGAGCAGTGCGCAATTGCGCAGGTGCGCACCTTAGAGGGAACGTTGCTCAGGAGCGACTTATGTGTGAAATGATGAACACATTACTGTAAAATATCAAATAATATTATTGATATCATTCACGTAAGAGACTAGACCAGGGGTCGGCAACCCGCGGCTCCGGAGCCGCATGCGGCTCTTTGATCTCTCTGATGCGGCTCAGCTGCATACTTGCAGACCCTCACGAATTTTCCGAGTGACTTCCGAAATTCAATGCCTCTCCCGAAAATCTCCCGGGGCAACCATTCTCCGATTTTCACCCGGACAACAATATTGAGGCCGTGCGTGCCTTTAGCGTCCTCTCCAACCTGCCGTCGCGTCAGTTTTTTCACGTGATGGCCCAGTCACATGTTGTATGCTGCCTCTGCTTACACACGTAGGTGACTGCAATGCATACTTGGTCAACGGCCATACAGGTCACACTGAAGGTGGCGATATATATATATAACAACTTTAACAATGTTACTAATATGCACCACAATGTGAACCCACACCAAACAAGAATGACAAACACATTTCGGGAGAACATCCGCACCGTAACACAACATAAACACAACAGAACAAATACCCAGAATCCCATGCATCCCTAACTCTTCCGGGCTACATTATACACCCCAGCTACCACCAAACCCCGCCCCCCCCATCCCTGCCCACCTCAACCGACGCACAGAGGGGGGGTTCAATCAATCAATCAATCAATCTTTATTTATATAGCCCTAAATCACAAGTGTCTCAAAGGGCTGCACAAGCCACAACGACATCCTCGGTACAAAGCCCACATACGGGCAAGGAAAAACTCACCCCAGTGGGACGTCGATGTGAATGACTATGAGAAACCTTGGAGAGGACCGCATATGTGGGTAACCCCCCCCCTCTAGGGGAGACCGAAAGCAATGGATGTCGAGTGGGTCTGACATAATATTGTGAGAGTCCAGTCCATAGTGGATCCAACATAATAGTAAGAGTCCAGTCCATAGTGGGGCCAGCAGGACACCATCCCGAGCGGAGACGGGTCAGCAGCGCAGAGATGTTCCCAGCCGATGCACAGGCGAGCGGTCCACCCCGGGTCCCGACTCTGGACAGCCAGCACTTCATCCATGGCCACCGGACCTGTGCCCCCCCCCCTCAAGGAAAAGGGGAGCAGAGGAGAAAAGAAAAGAAACGGCAGATCAACTGGTCTAACAGGGGGGCTATTTAAAGGCTAGAGTATACAAATGAGTTTTAAGATGGGACTTAAATGCTTCTACTGAGGTAGCATCTCTAATTGTTACCGGGAGGGCATTCCATAGTACTGGAGCCCGAATAGAAAACGCTCTATAGCCCGCAGACTTTTTTTGGGCTCTGGGAATCACTAATAAGCCGGAGTTCTTTGAACGCAGATTTCTTGCCGGGACATATGGTACAATACAATCGACAAGATAGGACGGAGCTAGACCGTGTAGTATTGACGTGTAGGGTTGATGTGTAGGGGAGGGGTTTGGGGGTAGCTGGGGTGTATAATGTAGCCCGGAAGAGTTAGGGATGCATGGGATTCTGGGTATTTGTTCTGTTGTGTTTATGTTGTGTTACGGTGCGGATGTTCTCCCGAAATGTGCTTGTCATTTTTGTTTGGTGTGGGTTCACATTGTGGCACAGATTAGTAAGAGTGTTAAAGTTGTTTATTTCACCACTCTCAGTGTAACCTGTATGGCTGTTGACCAAGTATGACTTGCAGTCACTTATGTGCGTCTACAGAAGCCACTTACAACACATAACTGGGCCGGCACACTGTTAGACAGGCGCTAAAGGTTGTGTCATCACGGCACGTCCTTTTAAGTGTTGTTCGGGTGAAAATCAGCAGACAGTTTCCCTGAGATACGAGAATCTCCCGGAAAAATCGTGAAGGTTTGACACTGTCAAGCGCCATTCATATAAAACTTGCGGGCCGCACTAACATTACATTTTCATATTAAGGTGCGGGCCGCTAAATAACATCTTGCGGGTCTGAGACCCATGGTTTGTTCATAGCACAAAGCAAAAAAAAAAACTTTGTATGCAGTGTTATTTCATTTAAAATTTCAAAAGAGTTTTGTGGCTCCCACTGTTTTTTCAATTTGTGAAACGGGTCAAAATGGCTCTTTGAGTGGTAAAGGTTGCCGACCCCTGGACTAGACGTATAAGATTTCATGGGATTTAGCGATTAGGAGTGACAGATTGTTTGGTAAACGTATAGCATGTTCTATATGTTATAGTTATTTGAATGACTCTTACCATAATATGTTACGTTAACATACCAGTTGGTTATTTATGCCTCATATAACGTACACTTATTCAGCCTGTTGTTCACTATTCTTGATTTATTTTAAATTGCCTTTCAAATGTCTATTCTTGCTGTTGGCTTTTATCAAATACATTTCCCCAAAAAATGCGACTTATACTCCAGTGCAACTTATATATGTTTTTTTCCTTCTTTATTATGCATTTTCGGCCGGTGCGACTTATACTCCGGAGCGACTTATACTCCGAAAAATACGGTATACGTCGCAGTTTTTTTATACTCAGGAGCGACTTATGTGTGAAATGATTAACACATTAGCGTAAAATATCAAATACAGGGCCGGCCCGTGGCATAGGCCGTATAGGCAAATGCTAAGGGCGCCGTCCATCAGAGGGCGCCACGCCAGTGCCACAAATGTTGGAAAAGAAAGAAAAAAAAGTTGGTATTTCTAAATACAAAAAATAATCCCACGTTAATTAAAATGCAAAGTAAAGCCTATATAATATATATAAACATTACGCCCCCCCCCCCCCCCCGCACGGTGCGCCCCCTCTCTTCCCGTGTCATGACTCTTTTTGGACGTCACCACATCTAAAAATCAACACAAGATGTCAAAACGGCCAAAACTGTCAGGTGCCCAGGGAAGAAATAAGAGAAAAGAAGAGGAGGAGAAACGAGAAAAAGACAGAGGTAGCAGGTAGGTAACGTTAGCCTACATGAAATTATTTGTCTGTTACAGAATGTGATAGTAACCTGGCTTTTTAGCATTAAGCTAATGTTACATGATTCGGCAATTGCTAATCAATAAATAGCGAGTTCTGTTTTAACGTCGGGTTAATTTTGTGGAGGGGGCTAAATTGTTATGGAAAATAATAATGTAACGTTAGGTAATTACAGTACTCCCACCTTACATTCCTCAGGGACATTTGTATTAGATCTTTTAAGCAGGTGTCTTTTGTTTACATTGTTATTGCCTTCTGGTTAGCTAATGTTTGCCCTGCAGGTAATAGTCACTTTTCCACCCCTTTATATATTAGGTATAGTTGTAAGCCTAGTTGTTAAAGTGCACATCATTAATGTTAATTAAGCAATATGTATGTAAAAAATATTGTATTTCATATATTCATTTTTTATTTTTTGCATTCATTTATTTATTCTTTTTTTTTTTTATCTTGTTAACTATTCTGATTGTTAATTTGCTTTCTTTAAGTAAAAAAAAGGTCAAAGACAAAGCTATTCGGTTTCTTGTGAGTATATACACTTCACTGCTGATGTGGGGGGGCGCCACCTAAAATCTTGCCTAGGGCGCCAGATTGGTTAGGGCCGGGCCTGATCAAATAATATTATTTATCTCATTCACGTAAGACAGTGGTTCTCAACCTTTTTTCAGTGATGTACCCCCTGTATACATTTTTTTAATTCAAGTACCCCCTAATCAGAGCAAAGCATTTCTGGTTGAAAAAAAAGAGATAAATAAGTAAAATACAGCACTATGTCATCAGTTTCTGATTTATTAAATAGTATAACAGTGCAAAATATTGCTCATTTGTAGTGGTCTTTCTTGAACAATTTGGAAAAAAAAGATAGGTTTTTATTTATATTTATAAAAGATTTTTGAATTGTTGCTATTTTTAGAATATTTAAAAAAAAATCTCACGTACCCCTTGGCATACCTTCAAGTACCCCCAGGGGTACGTGTACCCCCATTTGAGAACCACTGACGTAAGAGACTAGACGTATAAGATTTCATGGGATTTAGCGATTAGGAGTGACAGATTGTTTGGTAAACGTATAGCATGTTCTATATGTTATAGTTATTTGAATGACTCTTACCATAATATGTTACGTTAACATACCAGTTGCTTATTTATGCCTCATATAACGTACATTTATTCAGCCTGTTGTTCACTATTCTTGATTTATTAGGGCCCGCATGGCCCATTGCATAAGGACTCCCACAGGGAGTCCTTATGCAATGGGACATAAGTACCTATTGAATTTGTAAGGTTTTATTATTATTCTTTCTTATTCCGCAGCTTTGCGCGGTACTTTAACCCTCTTAACATGCTTCAAAACTCACCAAATTTGACGCACACATAAATAAACTCGAACAAAACTCTTGGGTAAAAAAACCAAACCCCAAAACTCAAAATTGCGCTCTAGCGCCCCCTACAAAGTAAACTTTTTCTAACTACTAGTACGAATGTCGTAGAGACATGAAACAAAAACCTCTATGTAGGTCTCACTTAGACTTAAATTTTATTAATTTATTTCCTCGGCCAAAAATCTACAGGAAGTTTGCTATTCCCCCTTCAACACTAAATTTTAGTAAAATCAGTCACTTTTGCCTCTTTGAGCTGTATTTTGACCCCCTTAACATGCTTCAAAACCAAACTGAACACACACATCAGGACTAGCTAAAATTGCGAGCTAAAAAAAAAAAACCTAACCCCAAATCTCAAAATTGAGCTCTAGAGCAATTTTTGAAGAAAACCGAGAAAAAACTGCTCCTCGGAAGAAAAAAATTACAAAACTGCCAGTAACTCCCACTGGGAAGGTCGGAGAGAGATGCAACTAAAACCTTTCCGTAGGTCTCACTTAGACCTACATTTCATAAATTGACAACCCCCAGCAAAAATCTACAGGAAGTTTGCTATTCCCCCTTCAACACAACATTTTTGTAAAAACCGGTCACCTTCCTTCAAAAACTATCTCCTCTGAGCGTGTTTGTCCTTTCGGCTTCAAACTAACACAGGAGAGAAATTGAACCCTTGTGATTAAAACTACAGAAGCGCGGTTTTTTTTAACTGCTCCGGTTTTGATTTTATGAGCCTTCAAAGAACCGCTGCGCTGATGCTGCTGCGCTGCTGTTTTTTTAAGATGGCTGCTTAAAAGCAGGAAGCACCAGCGTGCCCACACAATGCAGACAAGGTAGGTACACTAGACAAAAGTATTGGGACACTTCAGACTAAAAGTAGACAAAAGTATTGGGACACTTAGGCCGAAAACTGGACAAAAGTATTGGGACACTTAGGCCGAAAACTGGACAAAAGTATTGGGACACTTGGGACTACAACTTGACAAAAGTATTGGGACACTTAGGACTACAACTTGCCAAAAGTATTGGGACACTTGGGACTAAAACTGGACAAAAGTATTGGGACACTTAGGACTAGCACCTGCCAAATACGCGGGCCCGACCAACGCTGCTTGCAGCTTTAATTTTAAATTGCCTTTCAAATGTCTATTCTTGCTGTTGGCTTTTATCAAATACGTTTCCCCAGAAAATGCCACTTATACTCCAGTGCGACTTATATATATTCTTTTCCTTCTTTATTATGCATTTTCGGCCGGTGCGACTTATACTCAGGAGCGACTTATGTGTGAAATGATGAACACATTAGCGTAAAATATCAAATAATATTATTGATCTCATTGACGTAAGAGACTAGACGTATAAGATTTCATGGGATTTAGCGATTAGGAGTGACAGATTGTTTGGTAAACGTATAGCATGTTCTATATGTTATAGTTATTTGAATGACTCTTACCATAATATGTTACGTTAACATACCAGTTGGTTATTTATGCCTCATATAACGTACACTTATTCAGCCTGTTGTTCACTATTCTTGATTTATTAGGGCCCGCATGGCCCATTGTATAAGGACTCCCAAAGGGAGTCCTTATGCAATGGGACATAAGGACCTATTGAATTTGGAAGGTTATATTATTATTCTTTCTTATTCCGCAGCTTTGCGCGGTACTTTGACCCTCTTAACATGCTTCAAAACTCACCAAATTTGACGCACACATAAATAAACTCGAACAAAACTCTTTGGTAAAAAAAACTCAAAATTGCGCTCTAGCGCCCCCTACAAAGTAAACTTTTTCTAACTCACTTAGACTTAAATTTTATTAATTTATTTCCTCGGCCAAAAATCTACAGTTAAAGTTAAAGTTAAAGTACCAATGATTGTCACACACACACTAGGTGTGGCGAAATTATTCTCTGCATTTAACCCATCACCCTTGATCACCCCCTGGGAGGTGAGGGGAGCAGTGGGCAGCAGCGGTGGCCGCGCCCGGGAATCATTTTTGGTGATTTAACCCCCAATTCCAACCCTTGATACTGAGTGCCAAGCAGGGAGGTAATGGGTCCCATTTTCATAGTCTTTGGTATGACTCGGCCGGGGTTTGAACCCACAACCTACCGATCTCAGGGCGGACACTCTAACCACTAGGCCACTGAGTAGGTAGCAGGAAGTTTGCTATTCCCCCTTCAACACTAAATTTTAGTAAAATCAGTCACTTTTGCCTCTTTGAGCTGTATTTTGACCCCCTTAACATGCTTCAAAACTCACCAAACTGAACACACACATCAGGACTAGCTAAAATTGCGATCTAAAAAAAAAACCTAACCCCAAATCTCAAAATTGAGCTCTAGAGCAATTTTTGAAGAAAACCGAGAAAAAACTGCTCCTCGGAAGAAAAAAATGACAAAACTGCCTGTAACTCCCACTGGGAAGGTCGGAGAGACATGCAACTAAAACCTTTCCGTAGGTCTCACTTAGACCTACATTTCATAAATTGACAACCCCCAGCAAAAATCTACAGGAAGTTTGCTATTCCCCCTTCAACACAACATTTTTGTAAAAACCAGTCACCTTCCTTCAAAAACTCTCTCCTCTGAGCGCGTTTGTCCTTTCGGCTTCAAACTAACACAGGAGAGAGATTGAACCCTTGTGATTAAAACTACAGAAGCGCGTTTTTTTAACTGCTCCGGTTTTGATTTTATGAGCCTTCAAAGAACCGCTGCGCTGATGCTGCTGCGCTGCTGTTTTTTTAAGATGGCTGCTTAAAAGCAGGAAGCACCAACGTGCCCACACAATGCAGACAAGGTAGGTACACTAGACAAAATTCTTGGGACACTTATGACTACCACCGGACAAAAGTATTGGGACACTTAGGCCGAAAACTGGACAAAAGTATTGGGACACTTAGGCCGAAAACTGGACAAAAGTATTGGGACACTTGGGACTACAACTTGACAAAAGTATTGGGACACTTAGGACTACAACTTGCCAAAAGTATTGGGACACTTGGGACTAAAACTGGACAAATGTATTGGGACACTTAGGACTAGCACCTGCCAAATACGCGGGCCCGACCAATGCTGCTTGCAGCTTTAATTTTAAATTGCCTTTCAAATGTCTATTCTTGCTGTTGGCTTTTATCAAATACATTTCCCCAAAAAATGCGACTTATACTCCAGTGCGATTTGTATATGTTATTTTCCTTCTTTATTATGCATTTTCGGCCAGTGCGACTTATACTCAGGAGCGACTTATGTGTGAAATGATGAACACATTAGCGTAAAATATCCAATAATATTATTGATGTCATTGACGTAAGAGACTAGACGTATAAGATTTCATGGGATTTAGCGATTAGGAGTGACAGATTGTTTGGTAAACGTATAGCATGTTCTATATGTTATAGTTATTTGAATGACTCTTACCATAATATGCTACGTTAACATACCAGTTGGTTATTTATGCCTCATATAACGTACACTTATTCAGCCTGTTGTTCACTATTCTTGATTTATTAGGGCCCGCATGGCCCATTGTATAAGGACTCCCAAAGGGAGTCCTTATGCAATGGGACATAAGTACCTATTGAATGTGTAAAGTTTTATTATTATTCTTTCTTATTCCGCAGCTTTGCGCGGTACTTTGACCCTCTTAACATGCTTCAAAACTCACCAAATTCGACGCACACATAAATAAACTCGAACAAAACTTTTTGGTAAAAAAACTCAAAATTGCGCTCTAGCGCCCCCTACAAAGTAAACTTTTTCTAACTGCTAGTACGAATGTCGTAGAGACATGAAACAAAAACCTCTATGTAGGTCTCACTTAGACTTAAATTGTATTAATTTATTTCCTCGGCCAAAAATCTACAGGAAGTTTGCTATTCCCCCTTCAACACTAAATTTTAGTAAAATCAGTCACTTTTACCTCTTTGAGCTGTATTTTGACCCCCTTAACATGCTTCAAAACTCACCAAACTGAACACACACATCAGGACTAGCTAAAATTGCGATCTAAAAAAAAACCTAACCCCAAATCTCAAAATTGAGCTCTAGAGCCATTTTTGAAGAAAACCGAGAAAAAACTGCTCCTCGGAAGAAAAAAAATGACGAAACTGCCTGTAACTCCCACTGGGAAGGTCTGAGAGACATGCAACTAAAACCTTTCCGTAGGTCTCACTTAGACCTACATTTCATAAATTGACAACCCCCAGCAAAAATCTACAGGAAGTTTGCTATTCCCCCTTCAACACAACATTTTTGTAAAAACCGGTCACCTTCCTTCAAAAACTATCTCCTCTGAGCGCGTTTGTCCTTTCGGCTTCAAACTAACACAGGAGAGAGATTGAACCCTTGTGATTAAAACTACAGAAGCGCAATTTTTTAACTGCTCCGGTTTTGATTTTATGAGCCTTCAAAGAACCGCTGCGCTGATGCTGCTGCGCTGCTGTTTTTTTTAAGATGGCTGCTTAAAAGCAGGAAGCACCAGCGTGCCCACACAATGCAGACAAGGTAGGTACACTAGACAAAAGTCTTGGGACACTTATGACTACCACCGGACAAAAGTGTTGGGGCACTTAGGCCGAAAACTGGACAAAAGTATTGGGACACTTAGGCCGAAAACTGGACAAAAGTATTGGGACACTTGGGACTACAACTTGACAAAAGTATTGGGAAACTTAGGACTACAACTTGCCAAAAGTATTGGGACACTTGGGACTAAAACTGGACAAAAGTATTGGGACACTTAGGACTAGCACCTGCCAAATACGCGGGCCCGGCCAACGCTGCTTGCAGCTTTAATTTTAAATTGCCTTTCAAATGTCTATTCTTGCTGTTGGCTTTTATCAAATACGTTTCCCCAAAAAATGCCACTTATACTCCAGTGCGACTTATATATGTTTTTTTCCTTCTTTATTATGCATTTTCGGCCGGTGCGACTTATACTCCGGAGCGACTTATACTCCAAAAAATACGGTATTAATTATATAAACTGTTTTAAGTAGACTGTCCATTTTAAAGAAAAACTTTACATTTACTAAATGTTACTGTAAAATAGTGTTTTTTTTTTAAATTTTACAACATTTTACGGAACATGGAAAAACAGTACCACTGCTTTTTGGGGGGGTTTCAACAGAAAAAGCTGGCAGCTTTTTTGTGACATTGACATTGTTTTTTACAACATTATGTTGTTAATGGAAAAACTGTACAAGTTATTTTTTTATTCAGGCAACTTAGCTGCCAGTTTTTCCATCGTAAAAACAAATGTACAGTCTATTTACAGTCATACACTGTTAAAGCTACAACCGTGGAACAACTGGTGAAAAAACAGTATTTTTATTTACAGTAATATGCTGTAAAGAACAACGTAAAATGTATTGTAATTTTTATTAATTTGATGGTAGTTTGCTGTAAAGTTAAGTATTTTTATTTAGACAAAAACGCGTTTGTAAAGTATGATAATATACTGTAATATTTGTTGCAATATTGGATACAATTAAAGTTCAAAAGGTATGCAATTTCAAGCAGTATATATAATAATAATAATATTATAATAATAATAATATAATAATAATTTATTTTAAATTGCCTTTCAAATGTCTATTCTTGCTGTTGGCTTTTATCAAATACATTTCCCCAAAAAATGCCACTTATATATATTCTTTTCCTTCTTTATTATGCATTTTCGGCCGGTGCGACTTATACTCCGGAGCGACTTATACTCGGAAAAACACGGTATGACATGTTTGAGTCACGGGGGAAGGAACTGGAGCGTGAAAAGTTTTGCCACACCAAAATACGTCCTTGCACCCAAGAGACACCGCACTAGTTAGTGATGCGTTTTATTTTGGCGGTGCATGCATACGGGTTCCTATAAAAGAAGTAAATTAGCCAAATTGTGCGTCCGCTCGCGCCGACGACGCGGTGAACGCACTTTGGCATCGGGGTGACACGCAATGATGACACATGACGTTTACGATCACCATTACCATGTCCGTACACCCCCCCGCCCCCCATTCTTGTTGCAGCAGTGCAGCGTGCTCTCACACACACACACACACACACACATTTTTCCTATATGGAGCAGCAAAAATGTCTTTGCAAAAGCAAATGTCCTCATAATGAGTGTAGGATGTCAAAGGGAGTGTAATGCGTGACACACAAAAACATTAGGGAGGCTCATTAGACGTCACCACCCCCTTCAGATGTGTGTTTTCATCCTAAATGAGTGCACACACACACACACACACACACACACACATACAAAAAGGCGTGCTTCTTGCCTGTGAATTGCTGTCGCCACATTCTTCCAATCAGGAGCTGCGCATTTTTATCCACAAAAAAGGTCTCGGAATGAAAATAAAAGCCAAAGTGAGCTTGGAGTGGGTTCTCCAACGGGGGCGCTCCACCGCTCCCCCCCTCTCCCGCAGCTCCTTCCCAAATCCGTCCTCCTCCGTGGTCACCTCGGTCCCAGAAGCCCCATTATTTCCTCGAAAGCGATGCTCCTTCCTTTTTAATCCCCGCCGTAAAGGGGAAGAGGCCCCCCCAAAAAATGGATTTGTCCTCGGCGGGCGGCACTTTCTCAGCGCGCTCTTCGTCCTCCAGATCACTTCCAGCCTCCTCTTCCCGGCTCCAACCACCACAACCACCACCACCACCACCACCACCACCACCCCCTTGGAGGCGGCAGGTTTTTGGTCTTTTCACGCAGACGTCAGGCAGCCTTTTGTTGCCAGCCACAGAGAGAGTGCGAGGGAGAGAGAAAGAGGGGAGGGGGTGGAATGGAAAAGCCACAAAAAAAAAAAAAAAAAAAAAAAAAGAGGGAAAAAAAAAATCCTTGAGGATCACCAGTCGCAGCGCCTCTGGAGGACTTTCTCTTCCTTCTCATCAACTTAGCATGTTTTCTTGATCCTTTTTTAAAAAATCCATCCACCCTTTTGTTTGATTATTTGTGATGCAGCCTTTTCTTTTAAGCTCTTCTGCATGACATCACTCATTCCCTGCACCTCTCAAAGTCTCAGTGTCATTTAACTAGACATTTTTAATGCCGACGGAGCAAAAAAAAAAAAATTAATAATAATAATAATTATTTCCTCATTCCGGGGTGAAAAAGGACCTAACTCAATGGTGCGTTTAGAGAAATGACTGTTTAAAAATGACAACACATCCCCAGGCTGTCAGGTGCTATCATGCACGACAGTCAGCTCAGCAAACATCAAAGGATTAAGCATCTGAAAAATGTCCGTTTTGCTATTTTAGGTTGGTTTTTTTGCAAGGGAAGAGGCATCCTTAACAAGACATCTTAACAGAAAAAGGATGGTAACCTTTCAACGTCACTACTTTGTCTCAAAGTTAATGTGGTACAGTCTATTTATAACAATATTAATAAGAACTAGAAAATTACCACAGGAATTTTGATGGGCCTGCTCTCTGTGCCCCAGACCGCTTGGCCAGGGGTCGCCAGAATTCACCGTACTTTGACGACGGTGCCAAGTGTCTGAATCTAGTGTGTTTTAGGTGTAATTGTACAAAATGAGCTACAGAGCTAGCCGAAAACGTTAGCATGCGCACATTACAACGCTAACACTTAGCATGTGTGCTAACGATGGCATTCTCACAGTTAAAGTTAAAGTTAAAGTACCAATGATTGTCACACACACACTAGGTGAGGCGAAATTATTCTCTGCATTTAACCCATCACCCTTAATCACCCCCTGGGAGGTGAGGGGAGCAGTGGGCAGCAGCGGTGGCCGCGCCCGGGAATCATTTTTGGTGATTTAACCCCCAATTCCAACCCTTGATACTGAGTGCCAAGCAGGGAGGTAATGGGTCCCATTTTTAAAGTCTTTGGTATGACTCGGCCGGGGTTTGAACCCACAACCTACCGATCTCAGGGCGGACACTCTAACCACTAGGCCACTGAGTAGGTTAGCGTGTCTCTCACATTTCAAGTAACACGGATGTAAGGTGTGTGGCTGAGGAAATAGAGAAAAAAAGTGTGAAATTAGATGAAAAAGTTAGCATGCTAAAGTTAGCTTGGTAGCATGCTATCATTTGCATGCTAACAGTTAACAAGTGTCACGTACCATGTTATATGACTCTGGGTAAACGTTTGCAAAACTACTCAAAACTCAAAAAGTTAGCATTCTTATTGTAGCATGCAAGCAAGCTAACATTAGCATGCTATCAGTTAGCATGTGTCACGTACCAAGTTGTATGACTAAGGTGTATGGCGGTCTAATTAGAGAAAATGTAAAGTTAGCTAAAAAGTTAGCATGTTAATATTAGAATTCTAGCATGCTAACATTAGCATGCTCGCAGTTAAAAAGTGTCACATACCAAGTTATAGGACTCTAAAGTAAACGATTGTAAAAATTAGCTGAAAAAGCTACCACTTTAATGATAGCGTGCTAACAGTTAACATGTTTCACATACAAAGTTATATGACTAAGTTGTATGGCTGCGGAATTGGAGAAAAAAAGTGTAAAATTAGCCAAAAAAAAAAAACGTTAACACTTTAATGTTAGTGTGCTAGCATGCTAAAGTTAGCACGCTAAAAGTTAACAAGGAATTGAAAAAAAAGGTGTAAAATTTGAAAAAAAAAGTTAGCACTTTAATGTCAGCGTGCTAGCATGCTAAAGTTAGCACGCTAACAGTTAACAAGGGTCAAATTCCAAACTATTTGACTCTAAGATGTATGGCTGCGGAATTAGAGACAAAACTGTAATATTAGCTGCCATGCAAATGTTAGCATACTAGCATGCTAACGTTAGGAAGCTAGCACATGACTGGGTAAGAAGAAATACCAAAATGCAGTATTTGTGTAGACAGACAGTAGCGAAAAAGCTAGCATAAAACGTTAGCATGCTAATATGAGAGACGCTAGCAAAAAAAGCTTGCTCGCCTCCTTCCGATGGCCATCCATCCAAAACCAAACCCTCCATCCATCCATTTTCTACCGCTTGTCCATTATGGGCTGGCGGGAGGGTGCTGCATTAGATGTAAACACTTGATAGCCAGGGTTAAAGTAAACAAGTGTGTAAACAAAATGAGACGTTAAGCACCGAGCTCCATGAAAGTACGGCTGAGCTACAAGAGGAGGTAATCGTAATTTTTGGCGTTTGTCTCAGAGCAAACGTCCAGTAAAATGAATGTACCAATTGAATTGGCCCATTTTTATTTTTTTAAATTCGTGAATAGCGGTAACACGGAAAGTGCCCAACGACAACGAGACCTTTCCGACGGTATAACATATGTGGGGGTTCGTTGGCCGGTTCATCTCGTATTAAGCGTAAGAGAAACGTGCAGAACTATAATAATAACAGTTGAAGTATGAGCAATAATAATATGGGCTGCTTGCATTGCAGCAGGCCCATAAATAATAATAATTAAGGCTGCAATGATTACTCGACTGGAAAAGAGCTTTGATTTATATTCTGCTGCTACGATTAATCATTTAAAAAGTGGAACTAATAAAAATGTATCAAATCTGGACAGCATGAACTACCCGCAACTTTAAGCACATGAGAGCAGTGGTGTGTGCATTTTTTTTTAAATACCACCTTAACATTTGACAACAAACAATTATACACCTATTTAATAATACCACCTTAACATTTGACAACCAAACAATTACACACCTATTTAATAATACCACCTTAACATTTGACAACAAACAATTATACACCTATTTAATAATACCATCTTAACATTTGACAACCAAACAATTACACACCTAATAAATAATACTACCTTAACATTTGACAACAAACAGTTACACACCTATTTAATAATACCACCTTAACATTTGACAACCAAACAATTATACACCTATTTAATAATACCACCTTAACTTTTGACAACAAACAATTACACACCTATTTAATAATACCACCTTAACATTTGACAACCAATTACACACTTATTTAATAATACCACCTTAACTTTTGACAACAAACAATTACACACCTATTTAATAATACCACCTTAACATTTGACAACCAAACAATTATACACCTATTTAATAATACCACCTTAACATTTGACAACCAAACAATTACACACTTATTTAATAATACCACGTTAACATTTGACAACAAACAATTACACACTTATTTCATAATACCACCTTAACATTTGACAACAAACAATTATACACCTATTTAATAATACCATCTTAACATTTGACAACCAAACAATTACACACCTAATAAATAATACTACCTTAACATTTGACAACAAACAATTACACACCTATTTAATATGACCACCTTAAAATTTGACAACCAAACAATTACACACCTAATAAATAATACCACCTTAACATTTGACAACCAAACAATTACACACCTATTTAATAATACCACCTTAACATTTGACAACCAAACAATTACACACTTATTTAATAATACCACGTTAACATTTGACAACAAACAATTACACACTTATTTCATAATACCACCTTAACATTTGACAACAAACAATTACACACCTATTTAATAATACCACCTTAAAATTTGACAACCAAACAATTACACACCTATTTAATAATACCACCTTAACATTTGACAACCAAACAATTATACACCTATTTAATAATACCACCTTAACATTTGACAACCAAACAATTATACACCTATTTAATAATACCACCTTAACATTTGACAAACAATTACACACCTATTTAATAATACCACCTTAACATTTGACAACCAAACAATTATACACCTATTTAATAATACCACCTCAACATTTGACAACAAACAATTATACACCTATTTAATAATACTATCATAACATTTGACAACCTATTTAATAATACCACCTTAACATTTGACAACATATTTAATATTACCACCTTAACACTTGACAACCAAACAATTACACACTTATTTAATAATACCACCTTAACATTAGACAACAAACAATTACATGCCTATTTAATAATACCACCTTAACATTTGACAACCAAACAATTATACACCTATTTAATAATACCACCTTAACATTTGACAACCAAACAATTATACACCTATTTAATAATACCACCTTAACATTTGACAAACAATTACACACCCATTTAATAATACCACCTCAACATTTGACAACAAACAATTATACACCTATTTAATAATACTATCATAACATTTGACAACCTATTTAATAATACCACCTTAACATTTGACAACATATTTAATATTACCACCTTAACACTTGACAACCAAACAATTACACACTTATTTAATAATACCACCTTAACATTAGACAACAAACAATTACATGCCTATTTAATAATACCACCTTAACATTTGACAACAAACAATTATACACCTATTTAATAATACCACCTTAACATTTGACAACCAATTATATACATATTTAATAACACCATCTTAACATTTGACAACAAATAATTATACACCTATTTAATAATACCACCTTAACATTTGACAACCAAACAATTACACACTTATTTAATATCATCTTAACATTTGACAACCAAACAAATACACACCTACCGTATTTAAAAATACCACCTTAACATTTGACAACCAATTATACACCTATTTAATAATACCATCTTAACATTTGACAACAAACTATTTTTCACCTATTTAATAATACCACCTTAACATTTGACAACCAAACAATTACACACATATTTAATAATACCACCTTAACATTTGACAACCAAACAATTACACACCCATTTAAAAATACCACCTTAACATTTGACAACCAAACCATTACACAAGGTGACTCAGTAAAGAATCTGGGTATTATCTTCGACCCAACTCTCTCCTTTGAGTCACACATTAAGAGTGTTACTAAAACGGCCTTCTTTCATCTCCGTAATATCGCTAAAATTAGTACCATTTTGTCCACCAGCGACGCTGAGATCATTATTCATGCGTTCGTTACGTCTCGTCTTGATTACTCTAACGTATTATTTTCATGTCTCCCTATGTCTAGCATTAAAAGATTACAGTTGGTACAAAATGTGGCTGCTAGACTTTTGACAAGAACAAGAAAGTTTGATCATAATACACCTGTACTGTATACACCTTTACATACCTATAGTCCCGGCCAGAAATCTGCGTTCTAAGAACTCCAGTTTATTAGTGATTCCCAGAGCCCCAAAAAAGTCTGCGGTCTTTAGAGCGTTTTCTATTGGGGCTCCAGTACTCTGGAATGTCCTACCGGTAACAGAAGCATTTAAGTCCCATCTTAAAACGTACTTAAACACCAGAGCCTTTAAATAGACCCCTTTTTTTAGATCAGTTGATCTGCCGTCTCTCTTTTCTGCTCCGCCCTCCTCTCCTGCGGGAGTTCCCAGAACATCTGCAGTCCTTTCCAGGGTTTCTGTTGTTTTTTCTTGCTCTGATGTGGGATCTGAGTTTGTGCAGCCCTTTGATTGATTAAAAAAACTACCTCTTTTTATAAGGCATGTTCTTTCCCAGAAACAGTTGCAAAGTGCTTTTAGAGATCAGCAAGAATCATCCATCCATCCATCCATCCATCTTCTTCCGCTTATCCGAGGTCGGGTCGCGGGGGCAGCAGCCTAAGCAGGGAAGCCCAGACTTCCCTCTCCCCAGCCACTTGGTCCAGCTCCTCCCGGGGGATCCCGAGGCGTTCCCAGGCCAGCCGGGAGACATAGTCTTCCCAACGTGTCCTGGGTCTTCCCCGCGGCCTCCTACCGGTTGGACGTGCCCTAAACACCTCCCTAGGGAGGCGTTCGGGTGGCATCCTGACCAGATGCCCGAACCACCTCATCTGGCTCCTCTCGATGTGGAGGAGCAGCGGCTTTACTTTGAGCTCCCCCCGGATGACAGAGCTTCTCACCCTATCTCTAAGGGAGAGCCCCGCCACCCGGCGGAGGAAACTCATTTCGGCCGCTTGTACCCGTGATCTTGTCCTTTCGGTCATAACCCAAAGCTCATGACCATAGGTGAGGATGGGAACGTAGATCGACCGGTAAATTGAGAGCTTTGCCTTCCGGCTCAGCTCCTTCTTCACCACAACGGATCAATACAGCATCCGCATTACTGAAGATGCCGCACCGATCCGCCTGTCGATCTCACGATCCACTCTTCCCCCACTCGTGAACAAGACTCCTAGGTACTTGAACTCCTCCACTTGGGGCAGGGTCTCCTTCCCAACCCGGAGATGGCACTCCACCCTTTTCCGGGCGAGAACCATGGACTCAGACTTGGAGGTGCTGATTCTCATCCCAGTCGCTTCACACTCGGCTATCCAGCGAGAGCTGAAGATCCTGGCCAGATGAAGCCATCAGGACCACATCATCCGCAAAAAGCAGAGACCTAATCCTGCAGCCACCAAACCGGATCCCCTCAACGCCTTGACTGCGCCTAGAAATTCTGTCCATAAAAGTTATGAACAGAATCGGTGACAAAGGGCAGCCTTGGCGGAGTCCAACCCTCACTGGAAACGTGTCCGACCTACTGCCGGCAATGCGGATCAAGCTCTGACACTGATCGTACAGGGAGCGGACAGCCACAATCAGACAGTCCGATACCCCATACTCTCTGAGCACTCCCCACAGGACTTCCCGAGGGACACGGTCGAATGCCTTCTCCAAGTCCACAAAGCACATGTAGACTGGTTGGGCAAACTCCCATGCACCCTCAAGGACCCTGCCGAGAGTATAGAGCTGGTCCACAGTTCCACGACCAGGACGAAAACCACACTGTTCCTCTTGAATCCGAGGTTCGACTATCCGGCGTAGCCTCCTCTCCAGTACACCTGAATAAACCTTACCGGGAAGGCTGAGGAGTGTGATCCCACGATAGTTGGAACACACCCTCCGGTTCCCCTTCTTAAAGAGAGGAACCACCACCCCGGTCTGCCAATCCAGAGGTACCGCCCCCGATGTCCACGCGATACTGCAGAGTCTTGTCAACCAAGACAGCCCCACAGCATCCAGAGCCTTAAGGAACTCCGGGCGGATCTCATCCACCCCCGGGGCCTTGCCACCGAGGAGCTTTTTAACTACCTCAGCAACCTCAGCCCCAGAAATAGGAGAGCCCGCCACAGATTCCCCAGCAAGTATCAAATTAATCCATTTGACTTCATATTAACTCATAACTAATTAGTCTATTAGGTTTTGGTTCACTTTGTTTGACATTTATATAACAAGCCTGTTAAAAAAATGATGTAGGAGCCACATTTGTCAACATCCCTCATAAAAGTTAAGTCTGTTTTATCGTTTTTAGGTTTACCATCGGTTGACTTCTTTTCTTTTCACTTCACATATGACATTTAAGAATGTTAAACATTGTCCATATAGTTAATAAAAGGCTTCTCCTGGTAACATTACTCATGTTTATCTTACACAGCCAGGAAAACAGGGTAACAATGAGATGGGTAAATTCCAAGATCAAATACAAACTGTTGTGGATCGGTGGAGGGAATACTTCGAAGACCTCCTCAATCCCACCAACACGTCTTCCTATGAGGAAGCAGTGCCTGGGGAGTCTGTGGTGGGCTCTCCTATTTCTGGGGCTGAGGTTGCTGAGGTAGTTAAAAAGCTCCTCGGTGGCAAGGCTCCGGGGGTAGATGAGATCCGCCCGGAGTTCCTTAAGGCTCTGGATGCTGTGGGGCTGTCTTGGTTGACAAGACTCTGCAGCATCGCGTGGACATCGGGGGCGGTACCACTGGATTGGCAGACCGGGGTGGTGGTTCCTCTCTTTAAGAAGGGGAACCGGAGGGTGTGTTCTAGCTATCGTGGGATCACACTCCTCAGCCTTCCCAGTAAGGTCTATTCAGGTGTACTGGAGAGGAGGCTACGCCGGATAGTTGAACCTCGGATTCAGGAGGAACAGTGTGGTTTTCGTCCTGGTCGTGGAACTGTGGACCAGCTCTATACTCTCGGCAGGGTCCTTGAGGGTGCATGGGAGTTTGCCCAACCAGTCTACATGTGTTTTGTGGACTTGGAGAAGGCATTCGACCGTGTCCCTCGGGAAGTCCTGTGGGGAGTGCTCAGAGAGTATGGGGTATCGGACTGTCTGATTGTGGCAGTCCGCTCCCTGTATGATCAGTGCCAGAGCTTGGTCCGCATTGCCGGTAGTAAGTCGGACACGTTTCCAGTGAGGGTTGGACTCCGCCAAGGCTGCCCTTTGTCACCGATTCTGTTCATAACTTTTATGGACAGAATTTCTAGGCGCAGTCAAGGCGTTGAGGGGATCTGGTTTGGTGGCTGCAGGATTAGGTCTCTGCTTTTTGCAGATGATGTGGTCCTGATGGCTTCATCTGGCCAGGATCTTCAGCTCTCACTGGATCGGTTCGCAGCTGAGTGTGAAGCGACTGGGATGAGAATCAGCACCTCCAAGTCCGAGTCCATGGTTCTCGCCCGGAAAAGGGTGGAGTGCCATCTCCGGGTTGGGGAGGAGATCTTGCCCCAAGTGGAGGAGTTCAAGTACCTCGGAGTCTTGTTCACGAGTGAGGGAAGAGTGAATCGTGAGATCGACAGGCGGATCGGTGCGGCGTCTTCAGTAATGCGGACGCTGTATCGGTCCATTGTGGTGAAGAAGGAGCTGAGCCGGAAGGCAAAGCTCTCAATTTACCGGTCGATCTACGTTCCCATCCTCACCTATGGTCATGAGCTTTGGGTTATGACCGAAAGGACAAGATCACGGGTACAAGCGGCCGAAATGAGTTTCCTCCGCCGGGTAGCGGGGCTCTCCCTTAGAGATAGGGTGAGAAGCTCTGCCATCCGGGAGGAGCTCAAAGTAAAGCCGCTGCTCCTCCACATCGAGAGGAGCCAGATGAGGTGGTTCGGGCATCTGGTCAGGATGCCACCCGAACGCCTCCCTAGGGAGGTGTTTAGGGCACGTCCGACCGGTAGGAGGCCGCGGGGAAGACCCAGGACACGTTGGGAAGACTATGTCTCCCGGCTGGCCTGGGAACGCCTCGGGGTCCCCCGGGAGGAGCTGGATGAAGTGGCTGGGGAGAGGGAAGTCTGGGCTTCCCTGCTTAGACTGCTGCCCCCGCGACCCGACCTCGGATAAGCGGAAGAAGATGGATGGATGGATGGAAATACAAACTGGTGAGACCCACATGGACGGAGGCAAACAATCCCATGTGTGGACATAAGGTAAATCCCTCCTATCAGGATTATTGAATTACAGATTACCCACCACTACACTACTCTGACTGACACCTTAATGAGGTTTGGCTAACGAAGGTTAAGGAGTTAGACATGCGGGCCATTGCAAATATGGCAACAGTCCATTCAGTAAAATGACATGAGAACCTCACAGGGCTTCATCGACAATCTAATCAGGTCCAATACAAGTTTTAACAAACCTTTTAAAATAACTATGCACATTTTCAATGTATTTACCAGCATGTGTATTATGTCGCTTGCAGTGAAATATCGTCAAACTGAAGTGGACTGATAGTTGTGTGTAACAAAATACAGGAAACAACTCCCAATAGTCAGTTACTGAAGACCGAAGCATGTGTTCACCAGAAGTGTTTCATTGAGGGTCTTGGGTTACAACATGCGACCCGAGTCCAAAACAGGGTGGTCGTTTACAAAACAAGACTTCATTCATGACAAGATCACAAAGGGATAGGTCCACTGTATAACCCAACCTCGAAAATCCATTATCCCATCTGCCCTGGTGACGACTGATCCAGGTCCAAACACCATTCTGTGCAGGGGGTCCCAACGACTAAAGGATGACCGATGTGCCATGTCAGCACATACAGTACAAGTGTGGACACTAGAGATGCGCGGATAGGCAATTATTTCATCCGCAACCGCATCACAAAAGTCGTCAACCATCCGCCATCCACCCGAACTAACATTTAATCAAAACCGCACTCGCCCGCCATCCGCCACCCGCCCGTTGTTATATATCTAATATAGACGACTAATATATGACGCATTAGTGAGGTTATAAAGCTTTTGCCTGTTAAAGAAAGGAGACTGATCCAATTCAGCAGAGACATTCAATGCGTGCCACGCTGTCACGGCCCAGACGCACACCCGTGCGCAATCATCTGGGAGCCGCGCTGAGCGCACCTCCAAGCGCGCTCGCGCCACTCAAACTGCTGCAGGCAGCTGCGTTCACACATGCATCTGTAAGCCTTGTTTTAACATCCTGTGGCACTCTTCTGGGATCACGGCGGACGAAACTGCTCATGCTCAGGGTGTTTGTGGAGGTTCGGGGTTTTGCACAAATGTGATGCACCATGTTAGATGTCCCGGTTTTGTGACTGTCGTAGACATAAACAGCGTCGCAGCTCTTGCAAATCACGTAGCCAGCATTACTATCATCCTGATTTACAACCTCATAAAAACGAGTCCACGCTGAACTTTTCTGGCCTTTTTTTCTCCCCTGGTCTTTAGTATTCCCTTTTTTAGTTTGTCGCGTACCACGTTTGCTGCCGGCGTTGCCATCTCTTTTTTTTTTCTTCTTCTGTTGTGGCATATGCTGCAGGTGCCTGCTCGTTTTTCGTATTTGGGTAACAACATTTAACTATGTATATATATTTCCGAATTGGTTTAACTGCCACCCGCCTGAATCTATTTAAAATCTAATTTTTTTTTATTTCAACCGCCCGACCCGCGGATAATCCGCGGACTCCGCGGTTGTGTCCGCAAACCGCGCATCTCTAGTGGACACACCTTCTCCTCGTTCAATGCATTTTCTTTATTTTCATGACTATTTACATTGTAGATTGTCACATCAAAACTATGAATGAACACATGTGGAGTTATGTACTTAGAAGGTGAAACAACTGAAAACATGTTTTATATTCTAGTTTCTTCAAAATAGCCACCCTTTGCTCCGATTACTGCTTCGCACACTCTTGGCATTCTCTCGATGAGCCTCAAGCTACCATGCATTGATTAACGTGGACCCCGACTTAAACTAGTTGAAAAACTTATTGGGGTGTTACCATTTAGTGGTCAATTGTACGGAATATGTACTGTACTGTTGGAATAATTGTTTGTAAGTTATCACAAAAGAAACGTATTATGAATGCTGTCTTTCGAGGCCTAACAAGAGGAAGAAGGCTCGTGAAACGCCACTGTGATTTCAACACGGACAGATGGCAGGATCTGCTCAACTTCCAGAGGAACTCTCTTTGAAGTGTTAAACGAACTCTCTCTGAAGTATTTCACAAACTCTCTTCCAACTATTTGGTAACCGAGGTCAACGCTATTTACGACCCGCTGCCCTCTTGAAGTTGCTGTGGTCAGGAGACGGGAGGGGTTATCCATTGTCCTCCAACACCTGCCCCAGCTGGATCCAGGAAGAGCCCAAGCCCGAGAAATCCTCTTCTTGGGTCTTCAAAGCGACCGAAAACAATGACTGTTTTACATACTTCCCATTCCTGCTGTGACATGTGTTGGTGCGTGAACATTGAACATCTGAATAAATGAGGAGACGAAAACCTTCTTCGTCAGAGCGTGGTGCAGGACTGTACAGAGAGTGCAGTGGCCATGTCTCTCCTCAATATTGAGTCCAAATTGAATTCTGTCTCTGTTTGATTCCTTGCCTTTTGTCTTGTTTAATAGATGTCCTCAGTGTTTGAACGTGACAGTACTGTGCAATCTACTAATAAATAGGGATGATGCTTGACAAGAAATGATAGAGTTCAAGCCTATTATCGAATCCTCTTATCGAACCAATTCCTTAACGATTCTCTTATCGTATCCAGATAGGTTGTTATAAATGGAAAAAAACAATATTTGGTTTAACAAAAGCTCCCTTTTATTTTATAAGAAAATAAATAAATAAAATAAATAAATATTGACTGTTACCCCCCTAAAAAAAAAAAAAAAAAAAAAATAGACTGTTGTTACCCAAGTGGGATTTTTCAGAAAAACAAATATATACAGTAACACAAAAACAACCTGTCTGTGATCACTATAGGTGTATAAATAATAATATAGTGTTATATAAAATCAGTCCCATGGGCACAAAACTGAAAAGAATACAGCTCTCCAAAAAGTGCACTTCTGCTGCTATTGGAACATACTAACTACACACACAGGCAGACAGCTAACAAACAATCCAAGACGTCTAATAAAGTTCCAAAGCAGATTAATCCATTTAGGCTCTTTATTGTTGTTGATCTTGCTTTGTCTTTTCCTATCTTTACTTTTGTCTTGCACTGGACTGTTATTTTGTATTTTTTTTAAACTGAAATACACACAATGACAAATGTATAAGCTATGTGATTCAATTAACATACTGAAATGTAATACACAATATGTAAATATTAGCTTCACACAAATATACAGTACTATCATCAAACAAATACTTCTGAGAGTTGAAACCATTTAGATGGTGGAAATACACGACTGGCAGCTATTTTAAGTCCTCAAAACATGTATTGAAACAGTGCACAAAAATCATTTTTCAATAAACATCTTAGTTTTAAATTTAACCACTTTCCACTTTAATATTGAGTTACATAAACAAGTTAAACAGTTTACTTTCAGACTAATCTTTTCCAAGGCTTGTAAGAGCTAACACAACTTGTCTACTTCTCAATTGTCTCATGAACTGAACTGACTCGCCAACCCGGAAGTAACATTGCCCATTTGGGATTCGATCCCAGAGATTCGAATAAAGAATCAACTCTTTTTCTTTACTAGAGTGGTCTCGATAACGGGTACCGGTTCTCAAAAAGGGATTAGAGTCCGAGGACTCGGTTCTTTTCTTATCGAACAACCGGGAAAACCGGTCTCGAGCATCATCCCTACTATTAAAAGTCTCAATCAATCAATCAAAGCACACCTGTGAAGTGGAAACCATTTCAGGTGACTACCTCTTGAAGCTCATAGAGAGAATGCCAAGAGTGTGCAAAAATTAGAGCCATTAAATATGTGTACGCTTTATTATCTGACGAATCGTCTAATCGTTGAAAAAAATCGATGACTAATCAACTATCAAAATAATCGTTGGTTGCAGCCCTAAAACTAACTGTTGTGAGTTTTACCGCGGTTATTATTAAAAACCTCTTAAGGTCCAAGCTGTTTGTTTACATGCTTTTTTTTATTTATCTTTGCTATTTGGGCTTATTGGACCCTAATTAGAATAAAAACTAAGAGTCATCTTTTGATAAGATGTACTTAGTCCATAAGTACACAAACGTGTACTTCATGTTTAGTGACATGCTAATTCTTATTTTTACACTTTTTTCCCCCCAAATTCCATTGTATGTTATACTCTTCTGACACCACCAGATGGCAGTATAAGTGTCCACATAAGTGGCCATAAGACCCCAATTCAGTAGTGTACACAATTTTGGAAATAAGAGCTAAAAAGGTGCTGTCCACGCATGTGGCCACTAAGCCTTTAGAGGATTTATTGATGTGGTTTATCATTGCATCCATATTGGAGTGTACACATTAGTGATCTATTTCGTCCAATAACGTAACAGAAATGCCAGCCAATGAAGGCAAGAAGGCAGGACTTAGACAGAAACCCAAGCACACAGCAAAAGGAGTAACCAATGGTACTGGGAAGTTGGAATGTCCAAGTTCCTAGTTTAAATTTCAACTGGAACGTCCCTCGAGGTCGGATTTCTGACTCGCAAAGTCGGAGCATTCTCACCACCACCAGGTTTGTTTCCAAGATGTCTGCTCCGGATGTAAACAATGATATCCGCTTCTATAATATCCTTTCGTGGCTCGTCTGATGAGTTTTTGTCGCAGTAAATCCGCCATGTGCAATGTATTGTTGGACGTTTTTGTATGGTAACGTCACTGTAGTGTAAACTACGTTTATGTCATGTGGTATGTACAGTACAGGCCAAAAGTTTGGACACACCTCATTCACAACACAACCGTGGGGCGGTATAGCTCGGTTGGTAGAGCGGCCGTGCCAGCAACTTGAGGATTCCAGGTTTGATCCCCGCTTCCGTCATCCCAGTCACTGCCGTTGTGTCCTTGGGCAAGACACTTTACCCACCTGCCACCCACACTGGTTTAAATGTAACTTAGATATTGGCTTTCACTATGTAAAAGCCCTTTGAGTCACTAGAGAAAAGCGCTATATAAATATAATTCACTTCACAACTGATGGTCCTAACTCCATTGATAAAAAAATTCCTCTAATCAACCCTGATAAGGCTCACCTGTGAAGTGAAAACCATTTCAGGTGACTACCTCTTGAAGCTCATGGAGAGAATGTGTTAGAATAATTATGTGTAAGTTATCTAGGGCTGCAGCTAACGATTATTTTTCTATCGATTAATCTATAGATTATTTTTTCGATTAATCGGTTAATCTATAGATTATTTTTTCGATTAATCTATAGATTATTTTTCCTTTTACCGATTATTTTTTTTATTTAAAATGAAGAGGAAAAAATAAATGTAGGCCAGTTTTTTCAAAAGGCATGGCTTTTATTTACAAAAAAAAAAGTATGGCCACTCAGTCAACATTGACAACAACATGACAAAATATTCTGTAACAATGTAAACATTTAAAACTTTTAACATTTAACAAAATTAAAAGTAGCTTATTTGCTTTTTAATGTGCAAATATAAAAGTAAACATCCAGTGCAAATCTTAATATTCTGGAATAGTATAAGCATTTCAAAAGTAAAAGTATTGCTTATTTTGCTTTAAAATGTGCAAAAATAAAGATAAACATCCAATACAAAAAAGTGCAAAACGGAAATATTCTGTAACAAGTGTAAACATTTCAACAAAAGTAAAAGTATTGCTTATTTGCTAAAATGTGCAAAAATAAAGCTAAACATCCAATACAAAAAAGTGTACAGTGTAAACATTTCAACAAAAGTAAAAGTATTGCTTATTTTGCTTAATAACACAACAATGATAGTATGATTAAAGTGAAAGTTAATTGTTGGTTTGTACATAGTATATGTAACTGTTAATGTTGTAAAAGGTATTTGCACAACTAATTAACGTTAGCGTTTGTGACACGTCTTGTGCCGTGGGGTTCTTTCAGGACCGACAGACTGAACGCCAGACGGCTTTGCCAGGTTTACAATCTTTTAATTTTACACAAAGTCTTTTCTCTTCCAACTCTTTTCTCTTTCTTTCCTCGCTTTTCAGCTCCTCTTCCTCGCTCGCTCGTCGTCCCCTGTCTCTTGCGGCGTCGCTCCCGGCGCGCCCCACCTCGCCGCTCGCTCGCCGCCGCCGCCGCCTCTCCACAGCGTTAAAGAGGAGCGCGTCTTTGTAAACACTGAACAGGCACGCCAAACGCGCCTCTCAGAGCAAACGGTGCTTTAGTTTATGAATTTACAACGCAGATACAAATGACACATTCATGTTTTTGTGTAATAATGACAACGTATACGCACGCGGACGATTGACTTGTTGATGGTGATGGCAAGAACAGCTGTCGGGGGTTTTCTTTTCAAATGTTCGTTCATAGCCGTTGTGCTGCTATGATAGGCCATTTCCGCTCGACACAGTGTGCATACAACAACATTATTAGGCCGTTTATTGAAATACTCCGACACTTTTGACGACTTTTGGCGTGCTTTTTCCCCCTCGCTCGCATCGTCTGCTTTGCGCTCCGCCATGACAGTAGTGTGACGTAAATATGCGACGCGCCGACGCACAAAAACGGCGTCGACGTATTTACGTAACGTCGACGCGTCGTTTCAGCCTTAAAGTTATCACACAACTCTTATGCTTAAAGGCCGTTGCTATAGTTATTATCAATTGTGCTGAAGTTGTACTTTTCTATCCGTGCAAAGGGACATCGTCTCGTATCAGTGTTTGTGTCCCGAACCGGCCTGCTGACTGCCAAGGGCGAACATCGAGTGCCGTGACGCAGACAGAGCAGAGACAGGGCGATATCACGAGTGTCAGCACATTTGCATTTCATGAATAGTCATATATTGTGTCTAACTGGGGCTGCTGAGATCACAGCAGCCTCAATGATGTAACCAGGGACCTCCCAAATAAATAGAGGAGCACGTGGGACTGTTATCTTAGAGCGTAGTTTGGATCTGGAACTGAGCGTGCAGTCCCAAAACGTCTCTCCTCATTGAGCTAAATCGTCTCTGCATGATTCCTTGCTTCTTGTCTGTTTAATAGATGTCATCAGTGTTTGAACCTGACATCATGCCAAGAGTGTGCAAAGCAGTAATCAGGGGCAAAGGGTGGCTATTTTGAAGAAACTAGAATATAAAACATTTTTTTCAGTTAGTTCACCTTTTTGTGTTAAGTACATAACTCCACATGTGTTCATTCATAGTTTTGATGTGACTGTCTACAATGTAAATAGTCATGGAAATAAAGAAAACACATTGAATGAGGGGAAGGTGTGTCCAAACTTTTGGCCTGTACTAGGGATGTCCCGATCCAGGTTTTTGCACATCCGATCCGATACCGATATTGTTTTTGCATTTCCGATCCGATACCGATACTGACCGATACCGATACTGACCGATACTGGCCTATCCGAGCATGTATTAAAGTTTAAAGTTATTTAGCCTACTTAGTTGTCAGAATCATGTTGAAAAGGGTTTTAGTACTCTTGATAACAACTAGCCAGCTGAATTAGGGGAGTTTGAATAATACACAATGGTTGGTAACAAGAAACTGACCTGTTTATTCAAGGATAAACACAAAATAGACAAAATTATACATGACAAACAGAAATGGCATCATTGAACTAGGGCTGGGCGATATGGCCTTTTTTTAATATTGCGATATTTTAAGGCCATATTGCGATACACGATATATATCTCGATATTTTGCCTTAGCCTTGAATGAACACTTGATGCATATAATCACAGCAGTATGATGATTCTATGTGTTTTGATTGATTGATTGAGATTTTTATTAGTAGGTTGCACAGTGAAGTACATATTCCGTACAATTGACCACTAAATGGTAACACCCCAATAAGTTTTTCAACTTGTTTAAGTCGGGGTCCACTTAAATTGATTCATGATACAGATATATACTATCAGATATATACTATCATCATAATACAGTCATCACACAAGATAATCACATTGAATTATTTACATTATTTATAATCCAGGGTGTGGAGGGGGGCGCCGGATGTAAGTGTCAAAAAGACAGCCAAAAGAGTTTGATATGAGAATAAATCTAAAGTTAAAATATAGGGTAGAAATGCACCCATTTGCAGGAAATGTAGTCTTGATTTTCAAAATTTTCTTTCAAGGCTTGCATGTCTACATTAAAACATTCTTCTTCATACTGCATTAATATATGCTACTTTTAAACTTTCATGCAGAGAAGGAAATCACAACTAAAAAAATCACTATTTTTTTCATACGGTGTTGATCTGGAAATTTTTGCCTCGGCATTTTGATGGTGTGGGCGTGTGGCACCGAACGGAGATGAGCGTCTCGACAGACGTTATAATATTTGAACAAAGATGACGAAAACTGTTTTCTCTGTCGTGTCCGTGTGTCGAAAATTGTTATGCGCTTATTTTTTTTATTTGATTTTGTGCGTGGCATATAATTGCTATGCGCAGTGGACGCTTGAGCAGTTTGCAATTGCACAGGCGCGCACTTTAGAGAGAACGTTGGTCGCACGGCTGCGCTAGCATCACAGCTAACGTTAGCCATGCTGCTACCTCTCTGCTCGGGGAGGACGTATACGTATGTGATGTATGACGTGACAGTATGTGACGTTAAGAAGGTGCGCTTGCTGTCTGTGAGAGGGAGACACAGGAAAGAGTGAGAAGAGCCTGTCGTGTAATGCCAGCAGCTAAAAGCAACTGCGTGAGAATTCACAGACCTGTGGATGTGTTGAAGGTGTGCTGGAAAATGCGGAACGGAAATTAGGGAGCAGCAGAAAAGTGGAATGTATTATTTAAATCTGTGCTTTGGAAAACAAAAACTATCGTGGGATCACACTCCTCAGCCTTCCCGGTAAGGTCTATTCAGGTGTACTGGAGAGGAGGCTACGCCGGATAGTCGAACCTCGGATTCAGGAGGAACAGTGTGGTTTTCGTCCTGGTCGTGGAACTGTGGACCAGCTCTATACTCTCCGCAGGGTCCTTGAGGGTGCATGGGAGTTTGCCCAACCAGTCTACATGTGTTTTGTGGACTTGGAAAAGGCATTCGACCGTGTCCCTCGGGAAGTCCTGTGGGGAGTGCTCAGAGAGTACGGGGTATCGGACTGTCTGATTGTGGCAGTCCGCTCCCTGTATGATCAGTGCCAGAGCTTGGTCCGCATTGCCGGTAGTAAGTCGGAGACGTTTCCAGTGAGGGTTGGACTCCGCCAAGGCTGCCCTTTGTCACCGATTCAGTTCATAACTTTTATGGACAGAATTTCTAGGCGCAGTCAAGGCGTTGAGGGGATCTGGTTTGGTGGCTGCAGGATTAGGTCTCTGCTTTTTGCAGATGATGTGGTCCTGATGGCTTCATCTGGCCAGGATCTTCAGCTCTCACTGGATCGGTTCGCAGCTGAGTGTGAAGCGACTGGGATGAGAATCAGCACCTCCAAGTCCGAGTCCATGGTTCTCGCCCGGAAAAGGGTGGAGTGCCATCTCCGGGTTGGGGAGGAGATCTTGCCCCAAGTGGAGGAGTTCAAGTACCTCGGAGTCTTGTTCACGAGTGAGGGAAGAGTGGATCGTGAGATCGACAGGCGGATCGGTGCGGCGTCTTCAGTAATGCGGACGCTGTATCGATCCGTTGTGGTGAAGAAGGAGCTGAGCCGGAAGGCAAAGCTCTCAATTTACCTGTCGATCTACGTTCCCATCCTCACCTATGGTCATGAGCTTTGGGTTATGACCGAAAGGACAAGATCACGGGTACAAGCGGCCGAATGAGTTTCCTCCGCCGGGTGGCGGGGCTCTCCCTTAGAGATAGGGTGAGAAGCTCTGTCATCCGGGGGGAGCTCAAAGTAAAGCCGCTGCTCCTCCACATGGAGAGGAGCCAGATGAGGTGGTTCGGGCATCTGGTCAGGATGCCACCCGAACGCCTCCCTAGGGAGGTGTTTAGGGCACGTCCGACCGGTAGGAGGCCGCGGGGAAGACCCAGGACACTTTGGGAAGACTATGTCTCCCGGCTGGCCTGGGAACGCCTCGGGGTCCCCCGGGAGGAGCTGGATGAAGTGGCTGGGGAGAGGGAAGTCTGGGCTTCCCTGCTTAGGCTGCTGCCCCCGCGACCCGACCTCGGATAAGCGGAAGAAGATGGATGGATGGATGGCTTTGGAAAACACGGACCGGAGTTTTTTTTAAACTGGATCTGGATCGGCATTTTCCCATGCCTTGTCGATACGCAATTTTTGGCAAATATCGGCATCCGATCCAAATATCGGATCGGGACATCCCTAGCCTGTACTGTATATTCTCTTCTTCCCCTGTGTCTGTGTGACACAATCACTCCTTTCTTCATCTTAAAGAAAAGACGATCCATATGAAGCAACCTTCTCCTACAAGTCCATGAACTCCACAACAAACTCAGTCATTAATGACAATGACGTTTGTTTGGAGACACATTTCTTTTACTTCCTCCCGCGTGCACACACACGCCAATCATTTCCTTTCGAGATGAACAAAGCAAGGGAAGATCAGTTTCACCAAAATAAAAGCTGACAAGAGTGAAGCGATTCAGTTCTCACAAACGTCATTCTTTGATTAGGGATAGAGGAAATGATCCCGCCTGATTTCCAGGGGAACAGCTGGTGGGGTTAGAACCTCTGGCACCATGTCTTTACAGACGCCACTTGCCAGGACACACACACACACACACACACACACACACGCACACACATGCAAAGCTCAGCCTACTCACAGGCTGTAGAGAAGTCAAGGGGACAAGGCCTTTGTGAACAAAATTCCAACAAATAAAAAAACAAACACTTAAGCATTTATTGTGGCCTGCATACATATTTTCCAACACTGTTTTCAGTAAAAGTCCATAAAAGCCGGTTTTATTTAACTTTGACATTGCAGCGGAAAATGACTCGGAAGTTTTATTGCACACTTTGCGCAAATTTACTCACATTTACAACATGTTATTCTGATTTTCTAAATGATGTTACAGCAATATTTCTAAAGGGTTTTGGTACACTTTTGGTGAGTCTACAATGTTGCCAGGAGCTGAACTTGTTTAACACTTATTTGTTGTTGTATGCGTGCAAATTGATTGCTAGATGTGCAAAGTGACAAACGTGTCGTAAGTCATGGCGCAACGTCAAGGTCGATTCTTCTCTTTCTCCGAGGCTGTTTTTGTAGCGGGTAACACAATTTTGCAGCATAGCATATTTTTTTGAAGGTAAAAAATCTGACAGTCCTTAACTCATAAAGACTGTAGTTTTAAATGGCT